>NW_024070185.1:74080834-74606078 GCF_014754425.2 Oryx dammah | reverse complement strand
AGGATCAAAGGGCCAGTGACAGGAGCACTAAAAGAAGGGGAAGCCAAATGTGTTGAGATGGGTCCGTCCATGCAGGCCACTGAGTAGAAAGGTCAGTGTCATCAGCTACCTACCGAAGTGAGTCCCCAGGATGCAAACCCAGCTCCACGCAGTCTAACAGTCAGGACACAGGACACACGTGGAGTGCAAGTCCCATTCTTACTCTGCCACGGCTGAAGTCACACCTGAGCACACACAAACCCAGCCACGCACTCTCACATTGGCAGACACATCTCAGATCCCTCAGAGACCTTCCCAAAACACAGTTGCCCCGCTGTGCTCACGGACCGTCTCACCCGCACAAACGTTTGACCCAGTCTCTGCCCCCACACTGCACACTGACAGACACACGCACACGGAATCGCACACCCGCACAGCCACATGCAGACTCAGCCACAAGCACAGCGACACCCGCAGGCATACTAGCTGACAGTTGCACCAAGCGACACTGTTGTGAAGTCTCGCACATTGACATCGTCACACACAGCCTTGGCAGTCTCACAGGCGCGCGCACGCACACACACACACACACACACACACACACACACACACAAGCACACTGACAGTCCGTCAGTCGCTCAATCCCTCACCCCTCTGCCCCGCCCTCTCCTGGCGAGGCTCCCGCCAGTTCACCCGCGGCCCCATCAGGCCTCACCTTCCGCGGCCGCCGCCGCCAGCGCCCTCCGCCCTCGCCCTCGCCCTCTGCCCCGGCCTCGACTCCCTCCCGCCCTGGGGCCCCGCCGTGGGGGCGGCTCCGCCCAGGCGCCAATGGAAGGAGCAGGGTGAAATCGGGGGGGGTCTCGGCCCATTGGAGCCTCCAACTGCCAATCACCTCCACCCCCACCTCGGCCGGACACTTCCTGTCCCGTCCGGGACTGAGGAGGCTGCCGCCGGGGGACAGAGTGTGGAGCTGGGTTCCTGGGTCCGGGCCCCGAAAGCCCCTCCTCCTGGGACCGCGGGACCTGAAGCTCCCAGGCCCCTCCCCGCTCCCAGCTGTCCGCAAACAAAGCCTCAGGTTTTGTGGCTTAGGAGCTACTGGGCAGGTGACCGGGGAAGCTGAAGGTGCCCCTGACTCCAGATAAGACAAGGAGGTGGACTGCTGTTAAGGCGGTGGGTCTCAAACGTCACTGGACATCGTGGTTTTATAACCGCCAAGCCACACTCCAATTAAATCAGTACTGTTTAAAACTCCCCGGATGACTCCAAAATGCAGGCCATTCAAAGGTGTAGGATCAAATGTGTGTGTGTCTGTGTGTGTGTGTGTGTGTAGTAGGAATGTATGTCTTAAGAAACTAGCCGTCCGTCTAGGGTTCCATTCCCCAGTCAATGGGGGCTCAAGGAAAATGTGTGCCACATTTGTCTGCTGCTGCTGCTGCTGCTACTAAGTCGCTTCAGTCGTGTCCAACTCTGTGCGACCCCATAGATGGCAGCCCACCAGGCTCCGCCATCCCTGGGATTCTCCAGGCAAGAACACTGGAGTGGGCTGCCATGTCCTTCTCCAGTGCATCAAAGTGAAAAGTGAAAGTGAAGTCGCTGAGCTTCTTCAAAACAGGGCAACACTCCAAGTTGACCCTTCCCCTCCAGGGTCTCTAGGAAGACAGGACCCAGGGGCTGGAAGGCAGCAAAGGTTATCCTGGGTTAGGGTATTACGGTCCTGCCTGATGTGATTCCCCCTCCCAGAGTCTCAATTCCCTTGGAAAGAAAGGAGACAAAAAGTGCTCTGGCCATTCCTGTATCACTCACAAGCTCCTGACTTCACCTAAATGTTTGGAAGACCCTAGGTACATCACATCTCCTGGGTTGTATGACTTGTTATTCCCAGTTACAGTCTTGCCAGGGAAACAGGTCCAGACAAGCGTGGCTGGACTGAGGGTCACTCCACAAATCATGCCCTCCTTCTAGGCCTCAGGGCTCCTAACTCTGGCAGCCCCGCCCTGCCAGGACTATCTTCTGTCCTCTGCAATGACTGGGGCACAGGGGCAACAGAGGTGTGCAGACACTATGCATACATGCTACATGTGGGAGTCTGGAAAGGCCAAGGACAAAAAGCCACGTACACGTTCCCTGCCCGCCCATTCAGCCTCTGTGGGCTGGAGCAGAGCCAAGATACAGCCACTCACAAAGCCAGGGTTCTGGCCAGCGGCCCAGTGCCTGGCCACTGACCACTGGGACTAGGATCCTCCTTTCCTGATGCCCACCAAACCCTCAGTCCCAGGCGTGGTGAGTTGACACCCTAGGGATGGTGCAAGGGAGGCTCTGGTTTTCCCAAAGCCTCAGCCAAAGATAAGAACAAAGGATTCTAAAACAATTTTAAACTGGGCTGCCTTGTTACCCTAGGAGTAAAAGACTCTATAAGCCACATATGACATTGAGTATTAATTTTGTTCAGAGATTTGGGGCGAAGGAGAGGTGGGGAGGTCGCACTGTTAAATTTTTGCACATCTCTTGGGAGTCACAGGTTCAATCCCTGGGTCGGGAAGATCCACTTGGAGGAGGAAATGGCAACTCACTCCAGTATTCCTGCTTGGAAAATTCCATGGACAGAGGAACCTGGCGGGTTACAGTCCAAAGGGTCGCAAAGAGTCGGACACAACTGAGCGACTGAGTAAGCAAAAAAGTTGACAAAGAAAGTTGTGGCTGGAGCTATGCCTTCAGCCTTTAACCCCAGACCCCCAGGGATCAGAGTTCACACTCCTCTGGCATTAGACTATGTGATTAAAGTTTGAGAAGCATAGTTTTATTGATCCCACATCTGCCCAAATTCTAAGCCCTGGTTCCTCAGGCAGAAGGCCCTGTGGTCAGCATGGTCAGGCGATGGCTGCTGTCTCCCTGTCCTTCTGCCCCAGGCGGTAATGAACCTCAGGAAGTGCCCTTAGTCTCTCTGCAGCCTGGAAGGAGGAAAGGGGATAATTAGGGAGGGTAATGTTTGCCCAGAATGGGGTATGGAGTTCTGAGTGCCAGAAGACACTAGACACTGGGGAGGGTGTGTGGGGCAGGGAGGTTGGTGAGAAGGACTGCTGGAATAGCCAGAGATGAAGGAGTTGAGCAGCTCTGGAGTCCCCAGGAATACGCAAGTTATGGGGGTTTTTAGGGTTATGATTGTTGGATCCCTTGAGGAAACAGGAGAGAAAAGGGGACCCAAGGATCCAGGGTGTTCCAAATCCTGACCTGCTCCGGGGTGAGGTCCCTCTGGGCCTGGGCAAGCATTTCATAGCCAACCATGAACTTCCGAACTGTAGCAGAGCGCAAGAGTGGAGGGTAATAATGAGCATGTAGCTGCCAGTGGTCCCAGTTGGCTCCAGCCTCTGATCCTGTGGGAGCTCCTGACAGAAAGAAGGCAGAGATGGTTGGGAAAGGTCCTTTCTTAGTTCTTCAGCCTAGCTCCCCAAACCATAGCAGGTACCTGAAAACTACATCTTCCAGCATTCTCTGCCAGAGAGACAAGACACCGGAAAGTGCACTGGGAGACATAGTTTCACTGTTCACGTCTCCACCCTCAGTTCCGGCATATCTGCTCTGAATGCTTCCCCAGCAAGTGTTCCAAGGCCTGCTGGGAGTTTCAGTCCACTAAGCTGGGACCCAGGAGCCCAGAAATGGCGTTGGGGATAGATACGGGTGCTCTGGAAGCCTCACCGTGCCAGCCCATGGAGTAGGGGAAGGATGTCTCAAATAGGTTGTCATACTTGGTCAAGAGCTTCTTCATGATGGAGGATAGATCTGGAATCAGAGCCTGACTCTCAGTCTGGGGTGCAGATGCTGTCCCCACCAGAGCCATCCCCAGCCAAAACCTGGCCCCAGGGGCCCAGCTGGGAGACTCACCATCACGCTCAGCGGGAGTCAGCTCAGGCAGCCGCCGCACATGCCGACGGGGCAGCAGTAGTGTCTGGAAGGGCCACACTGCCCAGAAGGGGACCAGCACTAACCAGTACTCACTAGTTAGGACCAGACGTTCCTAGGCCAACCCAATGGAAACGATGTCATCAAGGTGGGTGTGAGGAGGCCAGCAGATAGGTAAGGGAAGACCAAAAAACCTATGAAGAAACTGATGGCTTCTCACCACCTCTGTCACTATCACCCTAGTCTAAGCCTTCATTATCTTTCTTTTAGCTTATTGCTGTGTCCTCCTAGCAAGTCTCTCTGCTACTTCCCTTCTACCCTTCTCCTTCACACACCTCTCCTTTTGAGGTGAGGCTAGGGGCTTCTTAGGGACACAAGGTTTGGCTTTCTCCCACCTTCCTGAGCAGCTCCTGGCGGCCGTACTCCACGAGCAGGGGCTCTCCATGCTGACTCTGATAGGCCCGCTGACATCGCTCCTCACGCTGGGCAACATCTGGCAGGAAGCTGCTGGCCCACACCTGTCAAGGGGCAGTAGAAGAGCAGGCAGATCCTTCACCCACTGAGCCTCCACATCAGTAGCATACTTCCTCTGGCCCTTCCCTTACTCCAGTTCCCCACCCCACAGTGCTGGGTTGGACTCAGCCCAGATATCTATGGAAGCCCCTCACACTCTTACCTGGCAGTGGGGATGGGGGTTAGAACAGCCCATCATGGCTCCTTTGTTTTCAAAGATCTACGAGGTAGGAGTAGGGAGCTTTATAGCCAAAAAGACACCAAGTCAACCCCTCGCGACCACAGCCCATGGAAATAAAAGTGCCAATTCCCAGAACCAAATTGTACCACCCCTTCCCTGACCATCTAGTAGAGGGGGCAACCTCACAGACCTGCACCCAAGGGTACTGGGCACCCAGTTCCTCTGTGACTGAGGCCCAAGCATCAACGACAGCTCGGATTTCGGGGACCGACATGAGCGGCAGTGTCACATCCGACCAGGGGTGGAAGCACATGACCTTACTAGGTGGTGAAGGAAGGAGAGATGACATAGGTATAGGGCTTGCTGTGTTGGTGGTAGGGCCCAATCCTAGTATTCAGTCCAGGCCCCAGGTTGAAGGGTGTAAGAGTAGAAATTCATTGTTACCAAACTCCTCGAGCAGCCTCTGCTTGAAAAAGGGGGTGATCACTGGGTCCTAAGATAAAGGGGTATCACTCTATGCAGCAGAAGTCCCCCAACAAGGTACAACCTCTTTGCTCCCCAACAGCACCCAGAACCAGGTTACCTGGACTAGGGGCATCAGGCTGCAGAGCTGGGAAGTCGTTGTCAAACAGGAAGGTGCCTTCATAGTCAGGATTCACCTACAGACAAGCATGGGCTAGAAGCCTTTGCTGGCCTATACCACCAGTCATCTGGTGGGTCTCAAGGTTATAAGTAGGTGGGGAAGGCCACTCTGAGGTCAAAAAGACTTGGTGGGACATGACCCGGAAGGAGGTCACTCCCCCTGTGAGATGAAGGGTTAGGGTCCAGTCCTTTGTGGGGTGAAGGGGAGCTGTAAGGGAAAGGAGATGGAGCTACTCCCCTACTCCCACTCCCCGCCAAGCCTGCAGATGTAGGATCTAAAGACTGACCTCTCCATTGGCCCGTGTGGCCCCCGGACAGAGAGGGTTGTGGGGGTCATGGCGGGGTACTGTCGTCAGAAGCGGGGGCTCTACCTGCCCCTGCCAGGGACGCTTCATGCGGTGCGCTGACACCAGCACCCACTCATCTTGTAGCGGGTTGTAGCGGATATGCTGATGCTCTGGCGGCAGAGAGTCCAGATCAGTCACAAAGCTCTCCGCCCCCTTCTCCCCTGCGGAAGGCCCAAGCTCGGATGCACCCTCTTGGCCCCACCCTGCTCAAGAGCTAAAGGCCGGAGCTGCGCCAATTAGCCTGCAGCCCCAACACCGGCGTGTCCCTTCGCCGCGCGTGCCTGGACCGGTGGGCGCGCCGACCTGCGGGCAGGGACAACTTCCTAAGGAAGGGGAGGGTTCAGTTTCGCGTCCCAGCGAGTCCCGGCCGCCCTGCAGTTACCGCTTGCCCGGAAGGTTGTGGCCATGGCGTCCGCCTCTAACGCCTGCTGGCGCTGCTCAGGACACGCTCCGCGGCGCGACTGGAGGCCACCGAGGGGGAGGTATCGTCTGGAACTTTGAGCTTGCTCACTTCGCCCCCATCGCCTCGTCTGTCTGGCCCCGCCCCGGCCTCGATGATTGAACAGCCGCCGGCACGTGACAGCCCGAGGGTCCGCCCTACCACCTGGGGGCGGGGCTCAGGACTGACTACCCCTACAGGGGGCGACTCTGATGATCCCACTCTAGGGCCAAAGCCACTAACTACCCTGAAACAGCCTCTGTGAAACTGCTTACTACAGATCCCTCAGCTCCAGGATGCTTAAAAGACTTCTTTGCTGCATTAAGTCATTTGGTCATTCATTCAGCAAATATTTACCTACTAAGCATCTACCGCGTGCCAGGAACCTAGGCTCCATGTGGCGCAAAAGGATGTCCCTGTGTGCACAAGCCATAGTCTCAGCCCTCCCAGAGCTGACATTCTAGGATAGGTAAGGGTATAACCCTGGATCCACAACCACCTCACTTACCTGTGCAGTGACTCTGGTGGAGGAAGAGCAAGAGGATGGGGTATGGGGCTGTGGGCTTTGATCTGCTTCACCTAAACCCTGGCTTCAGGAACTACTTAGAGTAGTGGGTACCTCACAGTAACCATATGCTAGCCCCACCAGGCAGCAAAAACAGGCTTGGGGAAAGGGGGCTAACTAACCATATTCTTTCTGTGTGTCATATATACAGACACACACAAAGCACAGGAAGTGGTCAGGGTAAGAAGGCTATAAGAAATCTGAAATTGTGGGGAGGACAGGACTATCAGTAGCTCCAACAACCATCTGAGTGAGGTCAGGGGTGTTTCCTTTGCACAATCCTGTCCCTTCTCCAACTTTTCCTTGGATCAAACTAGTTGGCTAAAACTAGAATAAATATCAAATTAATTCCTCCCCTGGCACTTTATAGAGTCATCTAAATATTGCCTGAACCTCCTCCCCATTTCTCAGTGGAGAACAGACACCTCAAGGTCATCCAGAGGATAAGTGGCCAAACTGAGATGTGGACCCAAGTTTACAAGCTCTTCCTGATGCTTTGAAATGTCTCTGAGACTTCAGTGAGCTTGCCTTTCTTTCTTCCTTTCTTTTTTTTTTTTTTGGCACACCATGCACAGGATGGTCAGTTCCCTAACCAGGGATTGAACCTGAGTCATGGCAGTGAGAGCCCAGAATCCTAAACACTGGGCCACCAGGGAACTCCCTCAGTGAACCTTAAGATAGAAACCTAGTGAGCTAGGAGCTGGGCAGTAGCAGGAAGGCCCCTTCCCCCAAGCCACACCAGGTCAAGCCAGGTGTTTTGCTGAGCTCAGATGTAAAAACTGGGTCTTAGGTCATTTACCTTATCTCTGCCCCAGGGGCCTCAGACTGAAATCTAAAGCCCACCACTAGAGGGCAGGGAGCTGAGAAACCAGAGCTTTATATATCCCATTGGCTGCCCATGAAATAGGGAGCTGCTGCTGCTGCTAAGTCGCTTCAGTCGTGTTCGACTCTGTGCGACCCCATAGACGGCAGCTCGACAGGTTCCCCCGTCCCTGGGATTCTCCAGGCAAGAATACTGGAGTGGGTTGCGATTTCCTTCTCCAGTGCATGAAAGTGAAATAGGGAGGGAAAGGAATAAAAAAATCTGCTTTTTGTGGAAAGGGCATGTTGTCTGCTAACAATAAATATTGCCACTGCAGCAGCCACTGTAGCTGACCCCACAATGGTGTGCCCAGAGGGGAGTTCAGGATGAAGAAAAACAGGAAGAGTTATGTGCATTTTTTTAAAGAAAACTGTTTATTTTATTTATTTATTTTTGGTCACACCACATGGCATACGGGATCTTAATCCTCTAACCAGGGATCAAACCCATTCCCCCTGCAGTGGAAGCACAGACCACTGGACTACCAGGCAATTTCCAAATATTCAGCCTTTTTTTTTTTTTTTTTTTGCCATAGCATGTGAGATCTTAGTTCCAGGGCCACAGATCCAACCTGCGTTCCCTGCATTGGAAGCATGAAGTCTTAACCAATGGACTGCCAGGGAAGTCCCAGCAATATGTGCTTTGGTTACTGGTTTCTGTCTGACTTACTTCACTTAGTATAATAATCTCTATGTCCATCTGTGTTGCCATTATTTCATCCTTTTTTTATGGCTGAGTAATATTACATTGTGTTGGAGAAGGCAATGGCACCCTACTCCAGTACTCTTGCCTGGAAAATCCCATGGACGGAGGAGCCTGGTAGGCTGCAATCCATGGGGTCTCTAAGAGTTGGACACGACTGAGCGACTTCTTTCACTTTTCACTTTCATGCATTGGAGAAGGAAATGACAACCCACTCCAGTGTTCTTGCCTGGAGAATCCTAGGGACAGGGGAGCCTGGTGGGCTGCCGTCTCTGGGGTCGCAGAGTCAGACACGACTGAAGCGACTTAGCAGCAGCAGCAGCAATATTACATTGTATATATGTACCACATCTTCTTTATCCATGTCAATGGACATTTAGGTTGATTCCATGTCTTGGCTATTATAAAGAGTGTTGCAATGAACATTAGGGTACTTGCATCTTTTCTCTTTTTAATATAATTTTATTTATTTATTTTTGGCTGTGTTGGGTCTTCACTGCTTTTTGTTGTGTGGGCTTTCTCTAGTTGAAGTTAGCAGGGGATACTCTTTGTTCTGGTGCATGGGCTTCTCATTGTGGTGGCTTCTCTTGTTGCAGGGCATAGGCTCTAGGCTCTCAGGCTTCCGTAGTTGCAGCAGGTGGGCTCAGTAGTTACGGCACACAGGCTTAGTTGCTCTGCCACATGTAGAATCTTCCTGCACCAGAGGTCGAACCTGTGTCCCCTGCATTAGCAGGCAGATTCTTATCCAGTACGCCACCAGAGAAGTCAGCAAGCATCTTTTCGAATTATGATTTTATCTGGATATATGCCAAGGAGTGGGATTGCTGGATCATATGGTAGCTCTATTTTTATTTTTTAGGGAACCTCCATACTGTTCTCCATAGTGGCTGTACCAGTTTACATTCCCACCAACAGGATAGGAAGGTTCCCTTTTCTCCACATCCTGTCCTGAATTTATTTATAGACAATTTGATCATGGCCATTCTGACCCATGTGAGATCATACCTTAGTGTGGTTTTGATTTGCATCTCTCTAATAATTAGCCTTTCTCTTTTTTAAAAACAGTGTGTGCTGGAGATTTCTGAAAGACCAGGTAAGGGAGCTGCAGACCTAGACAGTCCCAGAGGACTCTTCCTAAAACAGCATGGTAGGGACCAGAGTTTTGGGCTAGTCCCTGCTACTCGGGATACTAAAGAATGGTCAGTTCAGGAGTGTCACAGAAGCCAGAGCCAATACAAAAACATGTTCCCTCAGTCTTGCAATAATCCCTTTCTAAATCTTTCCCTTCTTAGTTAAAAGTATCTCAAAAAAAAAAAAAATAGTCCATCTTCCCAGCCTCTACTCTTATCTGCACAGTACACTGTAACAAGTCTTTTGCCCTTTAGTAATCAGGAAAAATAATCTTAGTTGCTGTAACAAACAACTCGCAAACTCAGTGGCTTAGCACCATAGTCCACTGAGGGAGAGAGGAAGCGCTCTGTCCCATGCAACATTCAGAATTCTCTACTAACTACTTAACTGTATGTAACTATGATAATAGATAAGGCAAGAGAGAATGTGTCAATAATTTCACAGATTTTAGGAGCCAGACATTGAAGTGGCATACATCATTTCTGCCTATACTTCATTGGCATCATTTCTGCCTATACTTCATTGGAATCATTTCTGCCTATACTTCTCACCTAACTACTGAGTAGACTGGAATATAATCTGGCTGCCCAAGAGCAAAAGGAATGGATATGTGAATGTATAGCAACCCCTCTGCTACATGTCCCTCCTGAGAAACTCAATGACCATTTCCCATCATTTAATAGGACCACTCAATTATATTTGACTGTGTTGACCTCTCATTCCATCATTCTCATGTGCGAGGCTACAGTTTTCCAATTCTCTTCTCCTTTATGTTTTATTTATATAACTAGCACATGACAAATTGAAAAAAGTAGGGAAAACCGCTAGACCATTCAGGTATGACCTAAATCAAACCCCTTATGATTATACAGTGGAAGTGAGAAATAGATTTAAGGGCCTAGATCTGATAGATAGAGTGCCCGATGAACTATGGAATGAGGTTCGTGACATTGTACAGGAGACAGGGATCAAGACCATCCCCATGGAAAAGAAATGCAAAAAAGCAAAATGGCTGTCTGGGGAGGCCTTACAAATAGCTGTGAAAAGAAGAGAGGTGAAAAGCAAAGGAGAAAAGGAAAGATAAAAGCATCTGAAAAGCATCTGAATGCAGAGTTCCAAAGAATAGCAAGAAGAGATAAGAAAGCCTTCTTCAACGATCAATGCAAAGAAATAGAGGAAAACAACAGAATGGGAAAGACTAGAGATCTCTTCAAGAAAATTAGAGATACCAAGGGAACATTTCATGCAAAGATGGGCTCGATAAAGGACAGAAATGGTATGGACCTAACAGAAGCAGAAGATATTAAGAAGAAGTGGCAAGAATACACGGAAGAACTGTACAAAAAAGATCTTCATGACCAAGATAATCATGATGATGTGATCACTAATCTAGAGCCAGACATCTTGGAATGTGAAGTCAAGTGGGCCTTAGAAAGCATCACTAGGAACAAAGCTAATGGAGGTGATGGAATTCCAGTTGAGCTGTTTCAAATCCTGAAAGATGATGCTGTGAAAGTGCTGCACTCAATATGCCAGCAAATTTGGAAAACTCAGCAGTGGCCACAGGACTGGAAAAGGTCAGTTTTCATTCCAATTCTAAAGAAAGGCAATGCCACAGAATGCTCAAACTATACCCCACAATTGCACTCATCTCACATGCTAGTAAAGTAATGCTCAAAATTCTCCAAGCCAGGCTTCAGCAATACGTGAACCGTGAACTCCCTGATGTTCAAGCTGGTTTTAGAAAAGGCAGAGGAACCACAGATCAAATTGCCAACATCCACTGGATCATGGAAAAAGCAAGAGAGTTCCAGAAAAACATCTATTCCTGTTTTATTGACTATGCCAAAGCCTTTGACTGTGTGGATCACAAGAAACTGTGGAAAATTCTGAAAGAAATGGGAATACCAGACCACCTAACCTGCCTCTTGAGAAATCCGTATGCAGATCAGGAAGCAACAGTTAGAACTGGACATGGAACAACAGACTGGTTCCAAATAGGAAAAGGAGTACGTCAAGGCTGTATATTGTCACCCTGCTTATTTAACTTATATGCAGAGTACATCATGAGAAACGCTGGACTGGAAGAAGCACAAGCTGGAATCAAGATCGCTGGGAGAAATCTCAATAACCTCAGATATGCAGATGACACCACCCTTATGGCAGAAAGTGAAGAGGAACTAAAAAGCCTCTTGATGAAAGTGAAAGAGGGGAGCGAAAAAGTTGGCTTAAAGCTCAACATTCGGAAAACAAAGATCATGGCATCCGGTCCCATCACTTCATGGGAAATAGATGGGGAAACAGTGGAAACAGTGTCAGACGTTATTTTTGGGGCCTCCAAAAATCACTGCAGATGGTGACTGCAGCCATGAAATTAAAAGATGCTTACTCCTTGGAAGAAAAGTTATGACCAACCTAGATAGTATATTCAAAAGCAGAGACATTACTTTGCCGACTAAGGTCCATCTACCCAAGGCTATGGTTTTTCCTGTGGTCATGTATGGATGTGAGAGTTGGACTTTGAAGAAGGCTGAGTGCCGAAGAATTGATGCTTTTGAACTGTGGTGTTGGAGAAGACTCTTGAGAGTCCCTTGGACTGCAAGGAGATCCAACCAGTCCATTCTGAAGGAGCTCAACCCTGGGTGTTCTTTGGAAGGAATGATGCTAAAGCTGAAACTCCAGTACTTTGGCCACCTCATGCGAAGAGTTGACTCATTGGAAAAGACTCTGATGCTGGGAGGGGTTGGGGGCAGGAGGAGAAGGGGAGGACAGAGGATGAGATGGCTGGATGGCAGCAGGGACTCAATGGACGTGAGTCTGAGTGAAGTCCGGGAGATGGCGATGGATGGGAGGCCTGGCGTGCTGAGATTCATGGGGTCACAAAGAGTCCGACACGACTGAGCGACTGAACTGAACTGAACTGAGCACATGACACCACATGCCAGACATTAATTGCTTTGTAAATATTAACTGGTTTAGTCTTCATCACAATAAACGATGTCCTTTTATTCATCCCATTTTACAGATGAGAAAATTGAGTTATAAAGAGTTTAAACAACTTGTCCAAGATCACACAACTAGTAGGTGGCAGAGGCCAGGTTTTTAATTCAGTCTTTCTTTCTTATCACCGCACTATGCTGCCTTTTTTCTGCTGCTTCTGCTTCTCTTTCTTTATCACTCCCCCGCGGCTGATAACCTTCAGTTGGTTTACAAGGCCCTCCTCTCACATTTTGTGCTTCTGAATAAAGAATTGTCGGCCCCCGGTAAACCCCACGCTGTGTCTCTCCTCCATGCCTTTGCTCTTGGAGAAGGTCTCACTGGCTCACTGCAATGCCCTTCCCATCTCTCTTAAAGACACTGCTCAAGTGTCACCGCCTCCAAAAGCCTTGCATACGTTCCCAAGTTGAAGAGCCTCCTTCCCACCTTCTGTGCTAACAAAGGAGGGCATTTACCATCTCAAGTCCCGGAAGGCTCTGCTTCCGGGTTCACCTGCTTCACCAGTCAGTGAGCCCAGGACGGCCAGTCCATTCTGCGTCTCACCGCCACCCTCTCCTACCGCAAGTAGGACGGCAGTAGAAGAGACCCCGCCTAGAGGCCGGAAGGCCGGCAGCTCGGAGGGCTTGGCCCCGCCCCCTCGCCTGACGCGTGCGGCGGCTCCCCGCCCCCTCGGAGCTCCCGGCTCCCCACTCCCGGAGAGATAATGGTTCAACCCGAGAGGCGGTGCCCCGGCGCCCTGGCAGTTCCGATTGGCCAGGGCGAGCCGTACCACGGCGGTGGCGGGGGAACGGGTAGTAGACCGCGCGCCGCAGACTCGGAGGCAGTGAGAGTCACAGCCTCCCGCCTCGGCACCCGCTAGCGCTGCACTGTGCCAGGCCACCCACCGGCATGTGTTGGGGCGTGGGCCGGCGGTGGGCGTGGGCCGCGCTGCTCCTGGCGGTCGCGGCTGTGCTGGCCCAGGTGGTCTGGCTCTGGCTGGGCACTCAGAGCTTCGTCTTCCAGCACGAAGAGATCGCGCAGCTGGCTCGGCAGTACGCGGGTGAGCCGGCGGGTGAACGGGTGGAGGACCACGGGGTTGGGGCGGGCCGGGCCGAGCTGGAGGTTCCGAGGGCACCGTTTCCCAGTTCCGGACCGGTGCTGGCCCTGACTCTTGTTCCTCTACCCCCGCCAGGGCTGGACCACGAGCTGGCCTTCTCTCGGCTGATCGTGGAGCTGCGGCGGCTGCACCCGGGCCACGTGCTGCCCGACGAGGACCTGCAGTGGGTGTTCGTGAACGCGGGAGGCTGGATGGGCGCCATGTGCCTTCTGCACGCCTCCCTGTCCGAGTACGTGCTGCTCTTCGGCACCGCTCTGGGCTCTAGCGGCCACTCGGGTCAGTGCTGGCGGCGGGCCGGACTGGGAGGCTGGGGCTGTACAAAGGCCCATGCCCTCCTTTCTGCCGTTTGGCCAAGCCGTAGGATACTACGGATACCCTGGTACTCAGTGTCCATTTGATTGTTCCTCAGGGCGCTACTGGGCTGAGATCTCGGATACCATCATCTCTGGCACCTTCCACCAGTGGAGAGAGGGTACTACTAAAAGTGAGGTCTTCTACCCAGGTGGGTTGGGTGACTTTGTCAGAGAGGTGGTCTTTTCATTCTTGGGTACTTGTAGTTGGGGGAAGGAGCGATGCCATGGAAAAGGGGGTGCATTGAGGGGCCCTCCACCTAGTTCCTTTGCCCTCCAGGTAAGCCACAGGTGGTTGGTGAGGCAGTGTTGAGGGTTTCTGTGACTTTTCCCCTGTCCAAGTGCAAACATAACCTCCTGTTAACCATGTCTGATTTTTAATCATCCAGTATTCCCAGCAGTTACTGGAGTCAGTTGGGTAATCAGAAATGCTATCATGCCCCAAGACAAGGCAGACAGTTGTCTCCCCTTTTTTGTATAATGAAGCATTTGAACTGCTGAGTAACTTTGGTGTTGAATGTTACAAGCATGGCAGGCATGAGATTTCCCTGACAGTCCAGTGGTTACAACTGCACTCCTAGTACAGCAGGGCATGGGTCAGATCCCTTGTCAGGGAACTAAGATCCTGCATACTGCACAGCACAGCAAAAAAAAAACCAAACAAGTGTGGCAGGTATTGTAATTGAACAGCTACATTTCTCAGAAAGCCTAGCAAGTTTCATATTTATCTCACCCTATCTAATAGGCCCAGCCCAAGTTTAGCTAAACTTCTGCTTGACATGAGTGAGGCTTGGGAATGCAGACTTCCATGGCTCCCAGACAGTGGTGCAGGGCCAAGTGAGACTTCCCCCCCGAGAGGACATGAGCCAGGTGATGCCACAAAGGAAAGTTCAGGATTGGCCACCTTAGCCCCTTACCCAACCAAACCAGTGAGGTAAAGCTTTTCCTTTCCTGAAGTTGCCTGTCCATTCCCTACCCCTAGAGAGCCTATAGGCCAGGGGTGGGGGTGGCCATGGAAGGGGAGAGCAGGGCCCGGATCCTCAGGTGGTTGCTCCCTGTCCCCCCAGGGGAGACAGTGGTGCACGGGCCTGGTGAGGCAACGGCTGTGGAGTGGGGGCCAAACACATGGATGGTGGAGTATGGCCGGGGTGTCATCCCCTCTACCCTGGGCTTCGCACTGGCTGACACTGTCTTCAGCACCCAGGACTTCCTCACCCTCTTCTACACTCTTCGAGCCTATGCCCGGGGCCTCCGGCTGGAACTCACCACCTACCTCTTCGGCCAGGACGCCTGACCAGCCAGGCCTGAAGGAGGACCTGTGGATGGGCAGGAGCGGGCAGGCCCGCACACATCCACTTGCTGGAGCCCATGTGAACAAACAGGAACACACCACATGCAGATACTGAATTCCTGATGTATGAGCAGGGACATACATGCTTATACAACCAAACATAAAGAGTCATGGGAACACATAAGACGCACATTCAGATACTGAATCCTGTGTGTATGGCAGCATTCACACCCATCCAGAGAGGGAGCCCCACGTGTACCAAGGGAGCCAGTCATGTTCTAACACACATCCCACAAGCTCCACTCACTAACTCAGGCCTCTCCAGAACCTCTCTGCCCCTAGTCAGAGCTCTGGAGTTAGAGATGGGGGTGGCTATTTCAAACTGCCTGGGTGTGAACCTTCAGCCCAGCAGCCATTGCTTAGGGGGGATAGGGGAGAAGAGGGGCTGCCTTTGGAGGCTCCTTTCACCTGCAGCTATGATTCCCTTCCCCTTCATCTCCCATCCTCACCATATGCCTTACCCCTTTTTGTTCCCCTGCTATGCAAGTACCCTCATGATCTGTCCCCTACCCTCTGGAGAACCAGGAGAATGGAAAATGCTGAGGTCACACCTCCCTCCAGAGTATGATGGGGAAGCTGGCCTCAGCCCAGGGCCCACTGCTGGGATGAGTACCTGGACAGGTGGGCCCAGGTCCAAGGGGCTGTCGCTGGCCTAAAGAAAGCCTTTTCTGCGCACACACCCATCACAGCTTCTGGACACTGCCCTTGCTGCATTCTTTGTCCATCTGTCTATCTCTGTTAATAAAGACCTGTTGAACAGTTTCATTTCTTTTCGTCTCTGAGCAGCAGGAAAACCTCTAACTCCTGGAGGCCTCAAGAAGGTTTCTCCCTCACTGTGTGATTCAGTTTATATGACAGCGGCTTTTTACTCAATACTTCAGTGTTCCCAGGAATCACCCGCAGGCTCATTGTCTCTATGGATTATTGTGCCCAGTCCCCAGAGATCAGTTCTGGGTTGAGGCCTTGAGATCAGCATGTTTAATAAGTTTCTGTCCACCAAGTCTGAATGCCACAGTTTAAGAAATTCAAGGCTAACTGAGGTGTGTGTCTTCCTCTTGGTGTCTTGGTCTTAGCTCTGCTAGTGCTGTTCTGGGATCAGTCCTGGGGTTCCTACCCTGAATGATCACTGGGTGGCAGTGTGCAGCCACCTTTGAGCTGTAAGGCAGCATCATTCTCCATCTGCTTTGTACTAGGTTTCCAGGGTAGCATGTTCACCTCCACCCAGAGCAAGAGTTCCTCGTCTCCAGTCTGCTTTTTCCAGGATCCCTTACTTCGGTGGAGGCTCCCAGGAGTGGGCAGCAGGCACAGTATCTGGTGATGTCTGAGGTAGTGAGGGCTGGGACTAGGATGAGATCAGAGAGGTTCCTGAAGTGCACACTCCCAAGGGCCCTGCACTTGCCTCACCCTCCTACCTTGCTCTGAGGTTGAGCAAGACTCAGGCCTCACTTCTTTGCACTCTAATATATTTAAAATGGAAGAAACATGGTTATAAAAAATGTCTTATTCTAAAGATTTGACATTCTAATGAACAAAAATACAAAAGACTACATATATAACCACTGAGAACATCAAAAAAAAGTCTAAATTGGTCACACAGAATGAATGTGAGGCCCAGGCAAGAATGCCTCCTGAGAGTCCACCACCACCGTGTCGGCCATGACAGGCTCTGGCTGCAGCCTCTCCATTTGATCACAGGTTGCAAAGTCAAGCCTCAGAATTTCTCTCACCATGAAACCCACCTTTGCCACTAGGCTTAGAGCCCACATCTATTAGGGATGCCCCAGCTCCCTATGTCATTTCTTTCTTTCACATAGGACTAAGCTCCGAGGCTCCTCATCTCTGCTGCTATGTCCAGTGGTTATTTCTTCTCACTTTAACTTGATACAATCTTAAAACGCTCATGTCGCTCAGAGGACACTACTCTTCCTTCTTTGCCTTCTTTGCTAGATCTTGCTTATTTCCTCAACCTCTGACTTCCCAGGTCTATACTGCTCTGAGGTGATTGCAACCATTTCATGACTTTAAATACCATCTAAGGAATCCCCTAGCAATCCAGTGGTTAGGACTTGAGGCTTCCACTGCTGAGGTCTGGGTTCAATCCTAGGTCAGGAAACTAAGATCCCACAAGCCACACGGGACAACCATAAATAAGTACCATCTATATGCCTATAAACCAGCTATACTGAGATACAATTGATATGCAAGGTTTTATTAATTTTGAGGTATACAATGTAATAATTTGATAAATGTCTATATTGTGAAATGATTACAAGTTAACATTCACCACCACACAGTCATAATTTTTTTCTTTTAATGAGAGGTTTCAGGATCTACTCTCTAAGCAACTTTCAAATATGCCATATAATATTGTTGACTATAGTCAGTATGTTGTACATTACATCCCCAGGACTGACTTATCTTATAATTGGAAGTTTACCTTTTGACAACAATCATTTCTCCCCTGCCCCCACATTACCCCTAACCTCTGGCAACCACCAATCTGTTCTCTGTTTCTATGAGTTCAGTTTTTTGTTTTTTTTAGAGTCTGCATTTAAGTGAGAATGTATAACATTTGTCTTTATCTGATTATTTCATTTCACATAATACTCTCAAGAATGAATAGATAAAGAAAATGTGGTATATATCTATAAGGAATATTATTCAGCCATGAAAAAGAAGGAAACCCTGCCATTTGCAACAGTGGTTGGAACCTGAGGACCGTCTGTGTGTCTTGATGAGTCATTTTTGGTCTCCTCTGAGCTCCAGATTCAGATAGCTGATTTCTTTTATCTTCACTTGGTCATCTAATTGGCATCTCAAAATGCTCAACACAAACTGATTTCTCTCCCAATCCTGCACCTCCTGCGATCTTTATGGCCTCAGTTAAGAGCACCTCCACTTACCCAGGTGCTTTGGCCAAACACCTTGAAGTCATCTTGGATACCTTTCATTCTCTCACATTCTACATTCAAGACATCAACAGATCCTGTCAGATTTATCTTCAAAATATATTCAGCATCTTACCACTCCTTGCCACCTCCACTGTTACCACCCTGGTACAAGGCATCATCATCTCTTGCCTGGATTACTGCAATGGCCTCCTAACTGAGCCTCATGCTTACATCCATCATGGAAGGTCAGAGTCAGACTCAACAACCAGAGTCAGACTTTCACTCTTTGCTCAGCCATTTCCAATGGCTTCCCATCTCATCCAGTCCTTTCACTGCCTCCAAGAGCTTACTCCAAGGTCCATGTTACCTCTGACCAAACATCCAACTGGTCACCTTGGCCACTGTGTTCTAGACCAGTGGCCTTACTTTTCTTCCAGTACATCAAACTTCCACTTCAGGATATTTGCACCTGCTGTTCTGACTGCAAGGCTCTTCCCTAAGTATCTGGATGGCCTTTCCTCCCCTCCTTCAATTCCTGCTCAGTGAGTCCTTCCCTTAACATTGGGTAATATCAGCCCTTCTGTGTTGGTTTTCAAATAGTAAATTTTTGATACTCTTCCTTTTAAGAAGTGAAGCCTAATTCCCTTCCCCTTAAGTGTAGGCTGGATTTAGTTATGTACTTTTAACAAATAATATATGGCATAAGTGACAGTGTGTGACTTCTAAAACTAGGCTATAAAAAGCTCTCTTCCCTCTTCAGTCACTCTCTCTGGGGGAAACCAGCTGCCAGGTTGGGAGGACACTTGGACACGAGGTCCTCTCCTATGGAGCGGCCCAGCTGGGGAGAACAGCCTCTTGCCAACAGTCATGCGAGCAAAGTGGATCTTCTAGTCCCAGCCAAACCTTCAAATCACTGCAGCCAACATCTTGACTACAACCTCATGAAAAACAGTCAGCACCCCTCAGCTAAGCCACTCTCGAATTCCTGATCCACAAAATAGTGAAAAAATAAATGCTGTTTCAAGCTGCTAAGTTTGAATGTAATTTGTTGCACAGTAATAGGTAACTAATACACTATTCCCTTTCTATTCCCTCAACCCAGATTTATTTTTCTCCATTTTGCTTACTATACAGACTATATATTTCTCCCACTGGAATTATGCCATTATAATAAGGACTTTGCTATATTTACTCCTGTGTCCAACAGTGCCTTGCATAATGTAGGTGCTCCATAAGTATGTGTTGGATGAATGGAGGTCTAGATCTATCTACCTGTGAGGTACAGGCTCAGAGGGGGGCTATATATGGGTATAAGATGCCTTTCTTCTTCGCAGATGGAGAGAGAGAAAGAGAAACCAGGTTCCAGTCAGCTTATTCCTTCTCCTCTGCCCTTCCCCGTTGTGCCTTCCTAGCCTAGACCCAACTGGAGAAGGCAATGGCAACCCACTCCGGTACCCTTGCCTGGAAACCCATGAACGGAGGAGCCTGGTAGGCTGCAGTCCATGGGGTCAGTAAGGGTCGGACAAGACTGAGCGACTTCACTTTCACTTTTCACTTTCATGCATTGGAGAAGGAAATGGCTGCCCACTCCAGTATTCTTGCCTGGAGAATCCCAGGGACGGGGGGGAGCCTGGTGGGCTGCCGTCTATGGGGTCTCACAGAGTCGGACACGACTGAAGCGACTTAGCAGTAGCACCAGCAGCAGCCTAGACCCAAATGTGAATTTACTATGCTTCTTTTTTAAAAACATAATTTTATTTATTTTTGGCTGTGCGTGGTCTTTGTTTCTGCGCAGGCTTTTCTCTAGTGGTGGGCTGGGATTACTCTCTAGTTGTGGTTCGAGGGCTTCTCATTGCAGCGGCTTCTCTTGTTGCGTAGCACAAGCTTTGGGCACTCGGGCTTCAGTTCTTGTGGCACGTGGGCTCATGAATTGTGACTCCCAGGCTCTAGAGCACAGGCTCAGTAGTTGTGGTGTGACATGTGGGATCTTCCCGGATCAGTGATCCAACCATGTCTCCTACAACAGCAGACAGATTCTTTACCACTGAGCAACAAGGGAAGCCCCACTATTCTTGAAGCCCCACTTGATTCTTTTCCTTGGCGAGTAGCATCCCAGTCCCTTATCCCTCTCCATCCCCTCCAAAGCAATCTCCAAACCCTCAGAACTGGAATTCCCTCAAGCCAGTTCCTACCTTTCCAATAGCTGCTAAGTCACTTCAGCCCTGTCCGACTCTGTGCGACGCCGTAGACAGCAGCCCACCAGGCTCCCCTGTCCCTGGGATTCTCCAGGCAAGAACACTGGAACGGGTTGCCATTTCCCTCTCCAATGCATGAAAGTGAAAAGTGAAAGTGAAGGAACCTTACCTTTATCCCTCTCCGGGTACCTCCTCTCCTCTGAACAGCCTGAGAAGTTGGAGGGTGGGGAGCGAGGTGGGGCAGCAGAGGGGCCTGACTCTGCCGCAGGAGAACTTACACCACACAAAGCCGTGGGGGCAGGGGGCTTCGGATTTGAAAGTGGTGGGATCGCCAAGGCTTCTTGGTGGAGATGGTGTCTGACTGGCTGTCCGATCTGAAATCTGAGCAGGTGGGCACTGGAGTGATCCAAGGGTATGAGCAGCCCTGAGTCTCACTGTGACCAGGGGTGGGCTAAAAGAGAACAAGGACTTCAGCAGGAAATGAGCTGGGGACGGGATGGAAGCTGGAGCCAGGGAGAGCACAGGGGTGTTACCCACCACAAGATCCTGGTAAGAAGAGTTGGTGGTCCAGGCCAGGGCAACCTGGATCTGAGAGGAACAGATTGATTGGGAGAGGGTGGATGAGGAAGAAGAAGGTTAAACTCACCCCTGAATTTCTGCCTCCTAGAGGAATCTTGGCCCTGGCACAGTATATCTCAGTGAGTATGAATGACGTCAGGTGCCAAGTGCTGTGTTTGACACAGCAGAGTTTCACAACCATGCCAGCTATCACTCCTACAGAGGCCTGATGTTCACTCACGCACTTGGCATCACCACTGGGTGACCCTCGGTGCTTTTAGTAGGTCAATTTCCTTGGGCATAGGAAGAAACTGTGGAATGTATGAGGGTGCTTAAGAGTGGGGTCCAGGCTGCTAAGGAATGGCATCTCCTCATCTGGAGGATAACTGGGGGCGGGGTGAGCCTGGAGCAGTTGGAAATAGTTATGCAAACATGGGTAGAGGGTGTCTGGAAAAATGGGCAAAATCTGATCACCCTTGAAATTCATGAGGAGTGCCAGAGACTCATTATTCTAGTCACTCTTCTTGGGAATACGTTGACATTTTCCATAATAGAACGTCAAAAGAGCTAAACGTGGTGTAGCTTTGTACCTGCAGGTGGTATGTGTGCCCTGACGTTGGTGTGCAGTCAGCTCAGAGACCTCTGAGTGTGTGAGTGCAGAAGTGAGTTCACCATGTGTGAGTATGGTGCAAGCTGCAGCGTGCCTGCAGCTGGGGCCAGCACCTAAGCAGGGCAAGGGGAAGTTTCTGCTCTGTCCAGGCCCTGCACGGTCACCCCAGAACCCTGCAGTGATTCCCCTCCTGATCACAGCCAGTCTAGGCATTGGCACCACAGCATTCCTGTAGCCAAGTGTGAGACACGGCGGCTGTGTGCCTTGAACTCCGGACAGAGTGTGTTGGTGTGTGAACACGAATGTTGTTGTTAGGATGCCGGGCACGGAGGACTGGTGTGGGGCCCCTACGCTGGACGTGTGCGGCCGAGGAAGGACCCCGGACCGGAGTTCAGGGATGGGGGACGCCTCACTCTCCTTTGCACGATCCTCAGAAGCTCTCCAGCGCCCTATCCTCCCCGAATCTGGCTGTATGGAGGGTGGGAGACACCTGTTGGGGGGCTGGAAGCCGCAGAGGCCTCCCCCCGTCCCCGCTCCCGGGGCCTCCCCCTGCCTCCCCGCCCGCCCTGCCCCGCTCGGGTCCCGCCCTCACGGCCGCCGCCAGCAGAGCAGCGAGTGAGCGCACGGAGGCCGGAGGGGCGCGCGGCGGCAGGAGCGCACGGCAGGGGACTCTGCGCGGGGAACCGAGCCGCGACAGGGGCCGCCCGAGAGGCGGGCTGAACGGAGGGAGCGCCGTGGAGACTACGGGGGCAGCGGGCCGCGCCAGGCTGGTGAGTGTGGCAGCTGGGAGCGAGACCCCGGCGTCCCCGGCCCCGTCCCGGGGTCTGTCCCGGGGATCTTCTGTTCCCGCTCTTCCTCGGGTCTAGTCCGCAGCCTCTCTGCCTCGGCTCCGTCTTTTCCCCCGTCTCTGCCCCCTGTCTATTAACTGTTTTGCCCTGTCTCTGTCTAATCTCTTTCTTCCGTCTCTGCCTCCTGCTGCGGTCTTCTCCGGTCCCTCTCTCCCCTGGTCTTACTATTTGTCTGCCTCTGTCTCTCTGTGACTCTCCCTGGACAGCCTGTCACTCAGGTCTTTGATTTTTATCTCTTGCTCCTCTATCTCCTATCTGCCCAGTCTCTTTCTGATGTCTCTATTAATCTCATCTCTCCCCATCTCTGTCTCTGCCTCTCTCCACCTTGGTCCCTCTCAGTCTCTCGTCTCTCCCCATCTCTCAGGCCCGTCTCCATTTCTGTCCTCACATCTCCCTGTCATTCTCTCTCTCCCCTCCATTTCTCTCTGTTTCTTGGTCCTTGTCACCCTCTTTGATCTGCTCAGTCTCTACCTGTGCTCTGTCAATGTCCGTGTCTGTCTCTCTGGGTCCGGTCCCTGTCTCTCCTGCTCTTTTTTACCTCTCGGTGGATTTCTGAGAAAGCGATCTTTCTGACTTTTTCCTCATGCCCCCCCTTGGTGCTTCCCTGAATCCATGACCACCTCCCCTTGGTTGGATCCAACACCCATCATTCCCTCCCCCACAGGCAGCCCTTTCCTCAGGGCCCCGCCTGGTGCCAGCCCCTCCACCCGTGGGGGGACTGCGCCTGGAAGCTGTCATGGAAGCCCTGCAGAGGCAGCAGGCAGCCAGGCTGGCCCAGGGGGTGGGGCCACTGGCCCCTCCACACCCACCACCACCACCACCAGCACCACCAGGGCCTTCCTTTCCTGGATCCCGCACCCTGGAGGCCCCTGAGAGGGGGTTGGGGGAGGTTGGAGCTGAGGAAGAAGAGGATGGCCAAGATGAGGAGGAAGAAGAAGCTGGGGCAGAAGATGAGGCAGCTGAGGAGAGCCGGCCAGGGACCCGGGGCAGCAGCTCACCTTCCAGCCAGCCCCCTGGACCTCATCCCCACGAGTGGACCTACGAGGAGCAGTTCAAGCAGGTAGGACCCTCTCAATGTCAGGCCCTCCCCCTTCCTACTCTTTGGGCAAAACAGAGCAAGGGGATTAATAGCACCCCCACCCCCACTGCACTCTGCAGGATGGAAGGACAGAGACAGAGACCTGGAGAGAGACAGTGGGGAGACAGGGAGAGACAGTGACAGGAAGGAAGAGACAGACACACCCGAGAGACAGAAAGAAGGCATACACCATGAAGTGCAGGAGATACCCAGAAAAATGGAGGCTGACAGACTGAAGGCACTTGTTGTTGAGGCTGGAAGGGCAAGTGGGAGGGGTGTAGGAATCTTCAAGAATTCTGAGGAAGGGGGATCTGGGAACTGGGGATTCCAGTGCCAGCACTATGCCACCTTCTCCACATCAAGTCACAAGGTCAGAGTCCAGCGACCAGTCGAGGTGTCCTGGGATGCCTACCTCTGGCTTTAAAAGTGGAGTGGAGGTTGCCACTCCTTTGGCAAGCTGATATCCACCTTGTCTCTTTCTTGTCGCCTTCTCCCCATCCAAATCCTCTTCCTGGCCTGAGTCCTATGGGGTGACAGTTGCCAGCCCATGGTGACCACTACAGTCACAGTGGGACTGAAGGGCCCCTGGGCAGCTGGGAATGACAGGACCTTACTCACAGGGCCTTAATTTGAGGCTCTTCATCCCCTCAGAACCCATCTGGATGTTACTCTAAGGCACTACTCTAGGCTGTCATTAGGAGGTGTCATGCAGGGCACTGATTCTCAGTGTGCTATTCTGGTGGTGTTACTCATAGGGTGTTGGTTTGGGGTATTTTCCCGAAGTGTTAATCTGTGGTTAGATTCTGTGGCTTTTGTGTAAAACTTGGGCTGTTTCTCAGGGCTCTGTTACTCTGGAGATGTGGCTCTAGCGACTATTACTCGTAGGTGTAATTCAGAGGCTTATTACTTGGAAAGCACGCGTGTTATCTGCAGGTATCCATCTAAGACTTAGGGCTCAGTTCTTGTGGGAGTGCAGATCTAAAGGTGCATCTCTGGGGTTTGTTACTCATGGGTATTTTTTTACTCTGAGAGTTCCTATTAGGGGATGGAATGTTACCTGTCGGTGTTTCTCAGGGATTGTTACTTGGGTAAAAGACACTGTTAACTTAGAGATTGTCCCTCCTTGGGGTATTTGAGAGCTGATACTGGAAGTAGGTGACTGAGAAGGGGTGGGAGGATCCCTGGCCTTTCAAGTCCTCACCCTACAGGTCTTGGGTGGTCCAGAGCCATTGGCTCTGCGGCAGCTTCTGAAGTAGAGGAAACTGTTCCTGGAAGGAGATCAGACCAGAATGTGGGCTGAGAGGCCCTAGGTTTCAATCCAGCTTTCCTGAGCATCCACCCTGCCAGAGGGATGGGTTAGAGGCATCTCTGCCCCTCAACCCCAGTCCTGGCACACGGATGTGTGAGCAGCAAGAAACCCTAGCACAAATGAATCAGTGAATGAGTGACTCAGCCATATCTGTCAATTTCCTCAATGTAGAACACAGCACCAGCCTGACTTCCTCCCTAGGGCTCTGGAAGGCAGGCAGAACATCTGCAGCTTTCTCTTCCCTTACTCCCCTGGTGGGTGGTGTTAACTGCCCAGGGCACAGCACTGCTAGCCAGTAGAGGGTGTCTGTATGTATCAGGGGGAAAAAAAATGTCCCTACCTGCTCCCAGGGCAAAGAGCTCAATGCTTTCTCAGGAAGTCTATGTTTCAGAACCTCCTTGCCCCTTCAGCTGGGGTCCTTTATCCAGGGGTTGGAGTTGAAGGGGGTCCCAGTGTGTGTGGGGGGGTGGATACAGAGCTGGGAAATGACCTGTTTTTCCCCAGCTGTACGAGCTCGATGCAGACCCCAAGAGGAAAGAATTTCTCGATGACCTGTTTAGCTTCATGCAGAAGAGGGGTGAGTGGGTTGATGTAAGGGAGGGACCCTCACGTACCAGGTTCAAGGAAGGGAAACCCCAGGGTTTAATCCTCAGTTTGGGTCCTCTTTGCAGAGATCTGGGCTTGGCAGCACCTATCCTTTGGGTCCTCAATAGCATCTTTAACCTCTGACCCTGCCCCCCTTCTCCACCCAGGGATTAATTAGTGGGCAGCCTGCTGGCAGGTTAATGAGTGTGGGATCAATTGGGAGGGTGGGAGGGTGAAGTGGTAGGGGGCTGGCCTGGGGTGTGGGGGTTTCCAGAATTGGGGTACTGGAAATGCCTTGGTTCTCCTCCCTGGCCCTTCCTCCAGCCTTGTCTCTCCTCAGTTTCCCCTTGCTTCAGGCAGGAAACATCCAATGTGTTTTGCAGCAGGAAGGACTGGAATTAGACCCAAGGAAGGACTTCTCTCGAGGGGTAGGGGGTGCTGTGGAGGAGAAGGAATTCCTTTCCAGAAATCTCAGAGCCAGAAGTGAATGCAACAAGGGTCCATGAAGGGATCAGGGTGGGCGGCAGTTCATCACTTCAGCTTCTCCCCAGATTCATGGGTCCAGAAGACTGACTCATTATCTCTCTCTACAAAGCTAATTAACTCACTCCTAGAGCAGCCTGATAAGCCGCTAATTAACTGGCTGCACTGGCCCCCACCCCCACCCCCTTAGTGCAGCTGGCGGCCAAAGTCCCTCAGGCCCCCACCCCAGGGCCAGGCCAGCACCCCGCGCAGGTCCCTTCCCAACCAAGGACCCTCAGTGGGGCTCCAGGGCCTTTTGCTCCCCAGGAAGGCTGGGTCATTCTGATCCCAATGTCCCCTCCCTGCCCCTTCCTCCTGGTATCCCCTCCACTGGGTGGGATAGTGTGGTCTGAGCAGATCCCAGCCCCCTCTTCCCCCCAGCTCTGCCTCCCTCAGGTCCCTGCCTTACTGTGCTCCCTGTGCGGGGGAGGGTGTCCCGCGGGGCCGATAATTTCCCCCCATTAATCAGACCGCAGCTAATTGTTCGGGTCCAAAGGCGGCAGCGGAAGGGGCCGAGATCGGTAAGGAATTAACTGGGGCCCATCGCTCAGCGCAGACAGGCCCCTTTGTCAGGACCGGCCGGCGGGGGCGGCGGGGACTGCGGAGTCGGCGAGCCGCTGCGGAGGCTGTTTCTTCCATTCACCATCCCCCGGCCTCTGCAGCCACCCAGGGGCCGCTACTTAGAGGAGTCTGGCTCTTCAGCACTATCAGGAAGTCCTTCCTATGGTCTACCCCAGGGGGCGGCAAACTAAAGCCAGGAGGCCAAAGCTAATCGCCCACGAGAAAAAAAGGGGGTTTCACATTTTTAAATAAGGGGAAAATTTGAAAGACGAATAACCTTTCTGGACGTGTGAAATTTGAATTTGCTACTGCTGCTGCTAAGTCACTTCAGTCGTCCGACTCTGTGCGACCCCATAGACGGCACCCCACCAGGCTCCCCCGTCCCTTGGATTCTCCAGGCAAGAATACTGGAGTGGGTTGCCATTTCCTTCTCCAATGCATGAAAGTGAAAAGTGAAAGTGAAGTCGCTCAGTCCTGTCCGACTCTTAGCGACCCCATGGACTGCAGCCCACCAGGCTCCTCTGTCCATGGGATTTTCCAGGCAAGAGTACTGGAGTGGGGTGCCATTGCCTTCTCCAAAATTTGAATTTAAGAGTGTGTAAATAATAAAGTTTTATTGGACTAGAGCCGCGTTCATTCCTTTAAATATCCTCTATATTCTATTCCTTTAAATATCCTTTCAGCCTGCAATGGCAGAGTGGAGTAGCTCTAAGAGACTGGCCTGGAAAGCCTAAAACATTTACCATTTGTTTGGCCCTTTACAGAAGAAGTTTGCCACCCCCTAGTCTAGCCTCCCGTCCTTCCTGCTACAGTGGAGGCTCTGGAGGCTGTGGGCTCCGCCTGCAATCCCACCTCCCCATCGCCAGGGCCTTGCCAAGACTGGTCCAGGCAGCCAATTCCTCCACTCTCTGAGGATGCCGGCAGACAGGGTCTTAGTGTCCTGACTCTCTGCTCACCCCTCATCAGGGACACCCGTGAACCGTGTGCCCATCATGGCGAAGCAGGTGCTGGACCTGTACGCGCTGTTCCGCCTGGTGACGGCCAAGGGCGGTCTGGTGGAAGTCATCAATCGCAAGGTGTGGCGGGAGGTCACGCGCGGCCTCAGCCTGCCCACCACCATCACGTCGGCCGCCTTCACTCTACGCACCCAGTGAGGCCAGGCGCGCGCGAGCGGTGGGAGCGAGGCGCGGGAGCTGGGGGCCGGGGGCTTGGGGGGCCCCCCCGAGGGTTCTTGTCCGGGTGTGTGGCTTGATCAGCTGGGCCCAGCCTCCCACCCCACTCCACCCCACCCCACCCCGTCCGCTCCTAGGTACATGAAGTATCTGTACCCGTATGAATGCGAGACGCGGGCGCTCAGCTCCCCTGGGGAGCTCCAGGCTGCCATCGACAGCAACCGGCGCGAGGGCCGTCGTCAGGCTTACACCGCAGCCCCGCTCTTCGGTCTGGCTGGGCAGCCACCTCGGGGCACTCTTGGCCCCGCCCCCGAGCCCGGGCCCGCCCCGCCCACGCCCGGCCCACGCTCTGCTCATGGCCCCGCCTCCGGCCTGCCGGCCCACGCCTGCGCGCGGCTAAGTCCGAGCCCCGTTAAGAAAGGTGTGAGGGTAGAGCGGCTGAATTATGAGGGTCTCTGAGACCAGAAGAGTGCTGAGATAAAGGGAACATTAAAATATGTGAACACTGAGGTCTGGGAGGCATCGAAGTATGGGGACAATAAGGACTGATGGGCACTAAGGTTTGGTGTATGCTAAGGTTTAGGTGTCGTGATTTTTGGAATCAGTGAAACGTTGGGAGCTCCGGGGTAAGGGTTACCGCGCGGTGTGGGGCTGAAGCTCAGGGAAAGGTCCTTTATCCAGAGCAGCTTCATTCCACACCTGTTCACTGATGGCTTTTATCTGCATGTGGTTTCTGCCTGCTATTTTCCCTGGATTATTTAACAATCAAAAGCAAGGGAGGGGAGTTCAGGATGGGGAATACATGTACACCCGCGGCGGATTCATGGCAATGTATGGCAAAACCAATACAATATTGTAAAGTAATTAGCCTCCAATTAAAATAAATAAATTTATATTAAAAAATAAATTTAAAAAAAGCAAGGGAATTCCCCCAGATTGGACCAACCTAGTCAGGTATATTGGCCTTTTTGAGCTCTCCAGCTTCAGAGCCTCTACGCTGAGACTGGATGGGAGGGGAGATTGAATTTGGTGCTTGAACTTGGGTAACCTCCCTTGGTTCCAGGCCTATGGGGAAAACTAGATGCAGGGACAGAGTTGTTTGGGCCAGGGGAGCTAAATGATCTGTTTTTGGTTTTTTTTTTCAGAGGAGAGCAGAATTCCCACCCCTCGACTGGCACTGCCTGTGGGCCTGGCCTTTGGACCTGCACGTGAGAAGGTGGCACCAGAGGAACCCCCAGAGAAGAGGGCTGTGCTGATGGGGCCCATGGACCTACCTCGACACAGCACACCCCCCAGTTTCCTGCCCCGTGGCAAGGTTCCCCTTAGGGGTGAGGAGGGACTTGTTGCTGAGAGGGCTTAGCCTGTGCAATGAGGGAGGACAGACTCATCACCCAATAGGCATTGGAGGTGGGGCAGATAGATCCCTCAGTAGACACTTCTGCGATTACAGGTGTGGGGCTGAAGTGGGATGGGGGCTGTCTACAGGGATGGAGGGGGGAGCTTATAGCTGAAATCTAATTCCCCAAAATGTGACTTCCCTGCTCCCTCCGGGACAGAAGAGCGGCTGGATGGGCCTCTCAGTCTGGCAGGCACTGGTATCAGCAGTATCAACATGGCCCTAGAGATCAACGGGGTAGTCTACACTGGTATGGGTCCTGTAGGCTGTTTCTGTTCGCATGAGGTCATGGGTATTTATGCTGGCATGGAGGTTTTAGACTTTCTCTACTAGCATGAGGTTCAGGGATATCCAAACCTGCATGGGTAACATGGGGTTCAGGGAATTGCTACACTGACCTGGATTAAAGGGGGTGTCTACATGGCATGGGGTCCAAGGCATGACCTCTCTGGCATGAATACCATGGGATGTCTTATCATGGGTTTGTGTATCAGTGTAAATGTTTCTTGTTTACATGTTGGAGGGTATCTATATTGGCACAAGAGTCTTTAACTGACTCAAGGGACTTGTCCTCGTTGGTTGTGACAGGGCTCTGTGCGTGATATTCTAGCAATCAGGACACTGACTTTTGTTTCCCTCTTCTATTTCTTTGCCTTACTTTTACCTGCTTGTCTTTGCCCTCTACCAATTCCTCATCTCTTTGCTAGGTGTCCTCTTTGCCCGTCGCCAGCCTGTACCAGCTTCCCAGGGCCCAACCAACCCTGCACCCCCACTCCCGACAGGGCCCCCTTCCAGCACCTCACCCTGAGAACTCTTACTTGAAATTGAGAGTCCCCACCCCATTGCTGAGGGAGAAGGAGACCCATTCTTCCAGCATGCCCATTCTAGGACCCAGCCCTGGGAGGTGAACACTACCCACCCCCACCCCCCACTGCCATATGGACTTGAAGCCAAAGAGATTTCTTTTGATGTTACATCTACCTCATTGCCAAAAGGAGGGGACTCCCTCCCTGGCCAACTCCAGCAGCATCTACCAAAGAGTTCTGCCCCTGATAATAATAAGAGTTCTTACCATCATCTCCTCGTGTGCTCCCCTGTGCCAATGTCATCTTTAGAACGCCACCTCTTCAAGTCAGACCTGCTTCTCTTCAGGAGCCAGGTGAAGGGATGGGTTGCGTTGTTGTAAAGGAGATGTCCCTCAATTCATATCTGGATAATAAAGCTGCAATCCCTCCCTCTCCAGTGCCTCCTCTCCTTCTTGTTTGGATCTATGGGTTGGGGAGGAAGAGGAATTATATGGTATACACAGGCTGTGTTGGGCCAGGGGTTTTCAGGGAGGAAGACAGAATAGCAAAGGCCATGAATAGGAGAACTCAGTCTCATGAATCAGACTACCTGAGTTCAAATTCCAATCCTGCCACATCAGTACAGTGTTGAGTGTTCTTGGGCAAGACGCTTAATTGCGTGAACCTTCATTTCAGTTCAGTTCAGTCGCTCAGTCGTGTTCAACTCTTTGCGACCCCATGAATCGCAGCACACCAGGCCTCCCTGTTCTTCACCAACTGCTGGAGTTCACTCAAACTCATGTCCATGGAGTCGGCGATGCCATCCAGCCATCTCATCCTCTGTTGTCCCCTTCTCCTTCTGCCCACAATCCCTCCCAGCATCAGAGTCTTTTCCAATGAGTCAACTCTTCTCATGAGGCGGCCAAAGTACTGGAGTTTCAGCTTTAGCATCAGTCCTTCCAAAGAATACCCAGGACTGATCTTTAGAATGGACTGGTTGGATCTCCTTGCAGTCCAAGAGACTCTCAAGAGTCTTCTCCAACTTCACAGTTCAAAAGCATCAATTCTTCGGCACTCAGCCTTCTTCACAGTCCGACTCTCACATGCATACATGACTACTGGAAAAACGATAGCCTTGACTAGACGGACCTTTGTTGGCAAAGTAATGTCTCTGCTTTTGAATATGCTATCTGGGTTAGTCATAACTTTCCTTCCAAGGAGTAAGCGTCTTTTAATTTCATGGCTGCAGTCACCATCTGCAGTGATTTTGGAGCCTAAAAAAATAAAGTCTCTTAGAAGATTCCAAAAGTATCTCACGGAACTTCCTACTATTCTATGGGAATGGACCAATCTTACAATAATGGGTATATTTATATGTGCAACCTCGGGGAAAGGGCAGGGGAAATCTGTCTGGTACCCTGGAATTCGAAGAAGAGAGGCAAAGTTCGTCTTGACAAGCAGGGGCTGGAAATTAGCGCCTGACAGGTAGTCGTTGCCTAGGTTACCAGGCAGCTTTTCGTAGGCCCTGCCTGCCACTTCCGCATCGAAGGGCTGAATCGTTGCGTCACTTCCTGTATGCAAGGGCTCCTGTCCACTCGGATTGGCCCGCCTTCTCTATTTGGACGGATGTCCTGCCCTCTGGCTATTCCTGGCTGAGGCGGGACAGCGGGAGCCATGGCGGCTGTGACCGATGTTCAGCGGCTACAGGCCCGGGTGGAGGAGCTGGAGCGCTGGGTATACGGACCAGGCGGGTCTCGCGGCTCGCGGAAGGTGAGCGATCTTGGGTCCAGTGGTCCCTCACTGGGGCAAAGAGGAGTGGCCTATTGGCCTGGTCCTGGAGATGGATGCTGCAGCTCCAGCCCCATTGCTCGCAACTAGGCCATTGAAATAGCAAAGGTCCGAGACCTCCCAGAGCATATCGGACCCTTGGGATCCATTCCCATGGAGGGAACTGTGGGCTTGAAGTGGGCTCAAAGAGGAGACTCCGTCTTTACCCTCGCGGGATAGTTGGGGAGACCTGACACACTCGAGAAACTAATGAGTAAGAGCTTTCAGTAAGAGCTTAAGTCACAGTGAAAGGGACGTTGTGGAGCCTTGCCTAATTGCTAAGTGAATTGTGCAAAGAGAGGTCCATGGGACCCCAAAAGAGGCAGACCAGAGATGGATAAGGAAGGCTCCAGGGAGTTAGGGATGAGGTCTGAGAGGGCCAGGATTAGGAGGGGAAAGGATTGAATACTGAGTGTTCAGATATGGACTGACAGTCCTTCCCTCTAGTGGCTGAATTTTGAGAGCTCACTTCCCGTCCATCCCCGTTTTTAATTATGGAAAGACCTTTCACTGAATGTGGCTGTATCGGGCATACCCTGGAGTTGAGTGCCTCAGACGTAATGACGTACATGCGTACACTGCTTGTGGTATTAGTTGTCACCAGATTGTGTTCCATTTGAGAACTGTCTTCTCAAAACATTTTTTCCCTTTGACATCTATAATGCAAATCCTCCTGATTTGCCTCCTGTCTCTCTGGCTGCTTTTACTCAGTAAGATTGCAGGGAGAAATATCAATAACCTCAGATATTCAGATGACACCACCCTTATGGCAGAAAGTGAAGACAAACTAAAGAGCCTCTTGATGAAAGTGAAAGAGGAGAGTGAAAAAGTTGGCTTAAAGCTCAACATTCAGAAAACTAAGATCATGGCATCCAGTCCCATCACTTCATGGTAAATAGATGGGGAAATAGTGGAAACAGTGGCTGACTTTATTTTTCTGGGCTCCAAAATCACTGCAGATTGTGATTGCAGCCGTGAAATTAAAAGACGCTTACTCCTTGGAAAGAAAGTTATGACCAACCTAGACAGCATATTAAAAAGCAGAGACATTACTTTGCCAACAAAGGTCCATCTAGTCAAGGCTATGGTTTTTCCAGTAGTCATGTATGGATGTGACAGTTGGACTATAAAGAAAGCTGAGCACTGAAGAATTGATGCTTTTGAACTGTGGAGTTGGAGAAGACTCTTGAGAGTCCCTTGGACTGTAAGGAGATCCAATCAGTCCATCCTAAAGGAGATCAGTCCTGGGTGTTCATTGGAAGGACTGATGTTGAAGCTGAAACTCCAATACTTTGGCCACCTGATGCGAAGAGCAGACTCACTGGAAAAAGACACTGATGCTGGGAAAGATTGAGGGCAGGAGGAGAAGGGGATGACAGAGGATGAGATGGTTGGATGGCGTCACCAACTCAATGAACATGGGTTTGGGTGGACTCTGGGAGTTAGTGATGGACAGGGAGGCCTGGAGTGCTGCAGTTCATGGGGTCGCAAAGAGTCGGACATGACTGAGAGACTGAACTGATTTACCTCCTCATATATTTGGTCCTTGAATATCAGCATTCCTTACCCTCTAACCTAAAACCTGTGTGAGATCATTCACTTTCATAGTCTCTCCCTCTATTCAACCCTTTAATACTGGAATTCCTCACTCTCTACCCTTAAAGCCTAGATCAATTTAGCCAAGAGGAAGGGATCAGCGAATATATAGTATGTGCTGCTGCTGCTAAGTCACTTCAGTCGTGTCCGACTCTGCGACCCCATAGACGGCAGCCCACCAGGCTCCCCGATCCCTGGGATTCTCCAGGCAAGAACACTGGAGCAGGTTGCCATTTCCTTCTCCAATGCATGAAAGTGAAAAGTGAAAGGGAAGTCGCTGAGTCGTGTCCGATTCTTCGCAACCCCATGAACTGCAGCCTACCAGGCTCCTCCATCCATGGGATTTTCAAGGCAAGAGTTCTGGAGTGGGGTGCCATCGCATTCTCCAGAGTGACTAACACTACTTCATACTAGAAGAGGGCATGCAGACTGGCATGTAGGCCTGCATTTACTATATTAAGTGACCTATGATGGGGTTGGGAAACACTGGGTGGGGGCTGTAAAAACACATGGTAGAGACGTGTAGCCCGGAGGAAGAGAGGCTGTATGATGAGTGGATTAATAAATGTGGCATATCTGTAGAAAATATTATTCACCCATAAGAAGAAATGAAGTACTGATACCCTGCTACAAGGTGGGTGAATCTTGAAAGCATTATACTAAGTGAAAGAAGCCAGACACAAAAAACCACATATTGTATCATTCCATTCATATGAATGTCCAGAAAAGGCAAATCCACAGAGACAGAAAATAGATTAATGTTTACTATGGGCTAGGATGAGGGGGAATGGGCAGTGATGGTTAATGACTATGGTGCATCTTTTGGGGTGATAAAAATGGATGGTATTAAATAATGGTTGAAGTGAAGTCGCTCAGTCATGTCTGACTCTTAGTGACCCCATGAACTGCAGACTACCAGGCTCTTCCGTCCATGGGATTTTCCAGGCAAGAATACTGGAGTGGGATGCCATTGCCTTCTCCAATAGTATGTGCTAGTGCCCCATAAACCCTGAAGTAGTTTATTACTTCCCCAATCACACATGAAACTCCCCGAGGAGTACATGATTATCTACCCCTTCATACTGAGGATTCCCAGAAAGTTGAGTTGGATCTCTTAATACAAGAGAAGGGGGTGATTGTAGGGACAAGGAAGTTTGGAGTCTGAGGAAATGAAGATTCTTTATCTCTTCCAAGCCTTGGGCCAAGTGGTAAATCTTGGAATTAACTTCCACTCCCCTTACAGGTGGCTGATGGCCTGGTCAAGGTGCAGGTGGCTTTGGGGAACATCGCCAGCAAGAGGGAGAGGGTGAAGGTTCTGTACAAAAAAAGTAAGTGTTTCCATGAGGTGCCTGCCTGCCCTCCTCAAGTCTATGCTTCCTGATTCCCTGCCTAGGCCCTTAAGCCCAATAGGTCACTGGAGTTTCCCTTTGGGGATAGCAGGTGAAGACATTTTCCTGATGAAATGGTGAATTGGGGTATGCTTTCTACTTTGTGGTTAAACCCCAAGCCCATGGCAATGTCCTAAGTTATGAGATAAGAGCGCTGCCTGAAAGTCCACTGGGGAAGGAGAGAGGAGGAGTGTGGAATTTCCATAGGCAAGGTTCAGGGGCAGGAAAGAAAGCAGGCACCTTGAGAGCCCCAGCTTTGGCTCAGCCAGGCCTTTTTGATTATGTCAGAGCTAGCAACCTGTTCAGTAACTAGAATTTATATAAAGTTCTGGCACATCTTGGTGGCATAGAGGGGCAAGGTACCTTCTACCCTTGAAGATAGATCAGTGAAAATGCTGAGGGCCCCAGGGTATTGGAGGTAATTGTGTTCCCAGCTGTAAAATTTGACTCTGGCCAGCAAGATGGTTAGATAGCATCACTGACTCAATGGACATGAATCTGAGCAAACTCCCAGAGATAGAGAGGGACAGAGAAGCCTGGCATGCTGCAGTTCACAGGGTCCAAAGAGTCGGACATGACTTAGTGACTGAATAGCAGGTGATCAGAGGGAAGAGACAGGGAAGTGGGGATGGGGGCCTGGTGGACCCTGTGGGTATCAATTCCTCACTCAAGGCTCTCCCCAAGGCTGACCCTTGCCCTGATATCCTTCCTTCAGAAGACTGATCCCCACTCCTCAACCTTATTCCATTTTCCATCTTGTTACTTTTCTAGTTGAAGACTTGATCAAATACCTGGATCCTGAGTACATTGACCGCATTGCCTTACCTGATGCCTCCAAGCTGCAGTTCATCTTGGCAGGTAGTGCTGGATAGGATGTGCATGTGCATGTGGGGGACGCTGGGCACAGAGATGGCCTCCCTCTCAGTCCTCTCCTGGATGCAGCCTGGGAAGCTGCTCTCTGGAATCTGGACTGAGGCTGGAGGTGGACTTGTGGTCCTCTTGTAGACACTGGGTACAGTAGAACCTGGAGCCAGCTGCAGACCAGAGTGCCAGCCACTGTGGAAGCGACTCCGGTGTTCTATCTATGGCATGCCTCTAGGATTTTCCTTCAGAACCTTCCTTACTTCTGCTCGGCAGACACAGAGCTTCTAGGAAAGGGTGGGGGCAGAGAGCATTGCCGTGGGAGAGATGAAGATATAAGCATGGGTTTCAGCATCTTGCAGGTGGGAAGGTGCTGGGATTTCAGAGTTCTAGGCAGGAACTCTTGTCTTAGCAATGTTTGCTTATCAGTTAGTTAGCTACTCCACAAGGTATGGTTTGCCATCACCTGTGTTTGTTCATGCATTCAAGTGCTCATCTGCTGAGATCCGGACATCCTAGGTGTGAGGTATACAGCAGTGAACCAGAACATCCCTGAACCACTGCTGTGGCTCAGACACCAAGTTCAGGAGGTCTTCTTCTGCACCGATTCTTGAGTCCAGCCTCTCCACCCCTCCGTGTGGCACTATCTCGGTGTTCATCCCCTGGCACTTGAACAGTTTCCTAAGTCCTCTTCTTTTCTTTCTTTTTTTTCCTTTGCTTATTCCTAAGTCCTCTTCTTGACCCTAGTTTCCCACTTCTTGCATGTGGCTCACTATCATCTTCCCAAAACACATTTCCAGCATGCCACAGTGTTTACTTTGGAACCTCAGCGTGTCTATATCTTTCTCTTCCTACTAGGATAAATTCCTAATTCCTTAGCCTACCATTCAAAGCTCCGTATAGACTGCCAGATCTCCCCTCCCATCTAGCTGTTTCCTGTGCTCTCCTTGCTCCAGTTCAGCCAAATGAATTCTTTTTCCTCTACTGATTGACATGCATTCTTGCCATCAGATGACTGACATAACTGTCCTCCCTTCTTGAATCCCCTTCCCACTCTGCAGTCATTAAAACCCCCTGTGCACAGGGCCATCCCAGTCCTGCTGCGCTTGTCACTGGACTCTCCTGTTACTGTCCCAGTTCTCCAGGAACTTGTAATTGTGCTCTCTGATCCACTGAGCACTACCTGCCAGGTATCTTCCACAAGTCCCCTCTTTCAGACTTTCCCAGGAGCCCTTGGGTACTTCAGGTCTGAAGTACTTTGTCTCCTGTGGCCTAGGAGGGGCTCTCTGAATTTGTGGATAGGAGGCTGGGGGAGAGGCCTGAGTTAAAACTTGGAGAAAGGTTGGATTTGGAGGCACTTAGAGATAGGGCTCAAGATAGGTCAGACCAGTGGCATCCAGGAGAGGTGGAGGCAGACTGGGGGAGTGTGCACAGAAAGAAGGGGGCGGTGGACAGAGTGGCTGCCCCTGGCTCCAGGACTCAGTCCTCTCCCTGGCCTGGTCCCCAGCTCCTCACCCAGGAGTGGCTGTGCCTGGGCCCGCCTCACTGCTACTCTCTGTCTGTTCATGCCGCAGAGGAGCAGTTCATTCTCTCGCAGGTTGCACTTCTGGAGCAGGTGGAGGCTCTGGTGCCCATGCTGGACAGCACTCACATCAAAGGTACCTTCTGGGGTTGCATCTCCTCTGCTCTACGTGGGGAGGTAGGATGGGCAGGACTTCCCTGGGATCAGACTGGCTCTGCTCCTTGTCTTTACCCTCACCTGGGGGGTACTGGCCGCCTGCACTAGGATTAAAATTTCCAGGGCATAGAGCTCAGCTTCAGAACTCAGGCAGTTTGGCCCTAAGGACACTCAGGTAAGCCCAGTGGCCTCCCACTCTAGGATTTCTTCTGTTTTCTACCCCACCCCTCAGCATCTGTCCTTCAGGGTGTTGCAGAGGCCAGGTTTTACTGTAAGAGTCCCTGCGGGGGGTGTGTGTGTGAATGTGTGTGAATTCTTCCTGCTGCACTGCCCTGGGCCGGGATTTTGACAAGCAGACAGTGACTTTAATTGAATCCAGATATCCATCTTGTCTGTCTCTGGAGGTATTTATCCCAGCTCCCCCTCCCTACCCCTGATCAGTTTCCTGCTGAGCATCTGACAGTGTTAAGCTGTGGGCCCTGCATGGTGGCTGAGGCTCTGGGTGTTGGGTTCCAGGTGACCAGCTTAGGGACCTTGCATTTGTCCTCAGCCCACCTGCAGGCTCCCTGTTCCCTGGGCCAGGGAGCTCTGGTCCCGCTGGGCTGAGAGCAAAGGAACAGATCCTATAATAATCAAAGCTTTCTTTACCTGTCCTGCTCACAGCACTGGGGTGGGTATATGGGGCACTTCTGGAAACCCCAAGGTTTTGTCTTCTAGGGGACTGTATTTCCCCTCCCCTTTGGGTCCTAGAGTAGGACTGGGGTGGGCAGGGAGCCCCACCACCACCACCTCCGGCTGCAGTGGTCGATGAAGCTGGCGTTTGTTTAGCTTCTCCACTCAATACTCTAATCCTGCCGAAGACCTAATAGACTATTGAGCAGTCCCGGGGGAAGGCACAAGCATCACTGGGCAGTGTGCGTTGCGTTTTACAGCCGTTCCTGAGCATGCCGCCCGCCTGCAGAGCTTGGCCCAGATCCACATCCAGCAGCAGGTATGGAGGGGAGAGACCAGGTAGGAAAGTAGAGGTGGTGAGGCTCCTTGTCCCCACCCCTGTCTCCTGGGGAAGTAGCCTCAGGAGCTGATGTCAGCTTCAGGGGAAAGTTAGGGTTTCTCCTTTGTCTTGCATGCACCTTCCAGAGGGAAAGAGACTTGCCTAGGGTAAAATCTAGGCCTCCTGCCTCCAGATTAGGGCTGTCCTGAGACACCAGAGGATTGATGTTGGGAGGTGCCCAAGAATTCCTGGGGATGATGTATCCTTGACCATAGGTAGAGGAGCTGTTTTTTCACTATTGCCAGGCTCTAGTGTGAAGTTCAGAGAGGGTTCAGACATAGGGTACAGGGGAGAAGGAGGGATATACCGGTAGGAATAGGTCTTTAAATGTGTGGTTCGCTCCCTCTTCCATCAACCTCAGGACTGCAGTTAGGCTACCCATAGCGGAGCCTGAAAGTGCCTCTTTAGAAATTTGCTCCTTTTAGCTCTGAGGTTAAACATTACCTTTTCTGAGGAGCAAGGGTCCCTGATGAGGCAGGCAGTGGGGAGTGTAGGCTCTGTCTAACGCCTTTCTTTGCCCCACCTTGGCCCCACAGGACCAGTGTGTGGAGATCACTGAGGAGTCTAAGGTGCTTCTGGAGGAATACAACAAGACTGTATCCTTTCCGCTCAGCTGGGCCCCTGAGGAGTGCTGTATGGAGCCTGGCCTTTTATTCCATTCCTAGTTCTGTCTCTCAACCCATCCCGACCAGTCTGTCTGTTCCCCAGCTCCCCCTGCCTTTAGGCAGAGGCAAACATCTTTCTTCTCCCTCTCTCAGATTCTCATTCTCACCTTGACTTGTGACCAGACAATGCTTCTCTCCAAGCAGTTTGTGCAGTGGGATGAACTTCTCTGCCAGCTAGAAGCTGCCAAGCAAGTGAAGCCTGTGGAAGAGTGAATGGCGCTTCCCATCCCAGGGTGGGCTGGGGCAGCCAGGCTCCAGGACCTGTGCCAGCCTGCCCTTGTAACAGAGCAGAAAAGAGGTGGCTCTGTATTTATTGGATTCAAGACCTACCTGGCGGGACTCAGGTGGGGCTCTGAGGTCAGAGGTCTGGTTACTTGAGATTTGCTCTTTGCACCTCCTCCCCTCATCAGTGTCCTGTTCCAGTGACAATAAAACTGTAGAGATCACTGCAGGAGTGTGTTAGCTTCCTGGTCTTGGATGGGAATGGTGGTGGGGATGAGGGTGGTGGAGGCCAGAGTTGTCCATCTTCCTAGGAGTTGGACCACCAGCTATACTCATCCTAGTCTAGCTTTCTGGGAGATATAGAGCCCTCAGGATGAATGCTCTCATTTGCTTGATGTGAGTGGAACATTTGGTTTTATATCTATTTATCCCACATTTACCAAGTACACTCTAAATGTCAGATGCCATACCAGGTGGGGAGGTCACAGGTAAGGGTCCACCTGATCCTTGCCCTGAACAGGATAGCAGGGGAAACAGTCATGGAAAAGGCGAGGGAACCATGTGGCACAAGGGTTCTTTGGGGACACAGAAGAAAAGGATGTGGCAGGTAGCTCTGGAGAGTGATACGCAGGGTCTTTGAGAACCAAGGGAGCAGATGTGCAAAGGAGAGGGGAGCCTCTGTGTTGCTCTCCTGATGCTATAAGAGAAGGGGAGCCTAAAAGCGGATGCAGAGGGCTTTTGGACGGGGGTGGGGCGGGGCGGTGCTGTGGCTGGAAAGGAGGGAGAGTTGGCATGTTAGCAAAGAAACCGATGGCACCTCACTCCACCAAGTGTTTGCTGTCCCCTTATGGTCTCCGGGACTGCTGCGGCTCCAGGCCCCTTTACGTCGACCTGCCCGCCACCGTACCGGCGCGGCCTCATTGGCATCTCAAATCCAACACGTCTGAAACTGAGCCATCCTAGACTCTTCCCTCCTCCATCCGAAGAGTCGCCAAACCCACCTCGTAGTGTCTTCCACCTTAATTTACTTTTCCCCATTCCCAGTGTTGTTTCTCTGGCTCATTCTTTCAACAAGTGCTTTAACAAATATTGGAGCACTTAAAGGCAGGGCAACTTACGAAGCACCGCGGACATGCCCCTGGGACGTGCGGCCAGGAGTCACCAGAGGGAGGCCCGAGAGCTGCGCACACGAACAAGTCTGACTTGCGCCTCGATGAAAGCCCCCTGTGGTTCGCCAGTGCCCACAGGGTGAGGTTAAAGTTCAGAACTCGGTGATCTAGGCTCTCGCCCCCGCAGGGCCACATCACCCGGCACCTCTAGCTCCGGTCCAAAGAGAAACCCGCCACTCTGCTCTGCTACTGCGGTGTGCTCAGCGAGTAACGCCTGCCCTGAATCTTCTAAGGGCCAAATCCTCCGCATCCTTCCGACGCGGACTTCGGACGCGGGACTCCTCTGCTGGCGGCTCCTCTCCCCCGCAGCGTTCTCTCCGCTAGCAAAGGAATGCTCCTTGCCTGGGGCAGAACAGCAAAGACACCCTGCGTGCAGCGGATCCTCGCGTTCGGGGCCAGCTCCCTCCCCGGCGTCCGGAACCTCTCAGTTTGCGAACCCGGCCCCTCAGGCCCCGCCCCGTCCGGCGGGCGCGGCCCCGCGACCTCGGCGCGCTCTCGGCCCGCGCCATCTTGGCTTCAGATCGAGCGTAGGGAGTGCGCGGCCGCGGCGGTGAGAGCCGGAGCCCTGCGGGGCAGGGGCGCCTGGAGGTGCGAGGAGGAGAGGGGAGGCCGGGTGCTGGGCCTCTGCGGTGGCCCGTGGCGGTGGGGATCGCGGAGCCCGGCCTCTCGCGGCCCCGACGCCAGGGGTGGCCCGAGCAGTCGTTGGCGTCAAGCCTCTGCTTCCCAGTGTCTGAGGGACCCTAGGTTGAGGGGATCGACCCTGGAATCTCTGGATGAGAGAGGGGTGCCCGACCCTGTCCTCGGGGTCCAGGAGTTGGGGAGGGGATCGTTTCTGTCTTTGAGGAGCTTTTGGATGAGGGCTCTTGGCTCCGTTTGGTGGAGCATGGGGTGTGGGGGGCCGGGAGGGGGGAGCTTGGCCCTGACCTCTGGGAGCACGAAGTGAGGCGCCTTTGCCCGGTCGCCCCGTGGAGAGCCCAGGGTGAGGAGCACTCAGCCTTGTGCTTAGGGAGTCTCGGGTGAGGGCCTGGATCCAGTCCCCAGGAGCCCCGGATGAGAAAGGTTCATTCCCAGTGCCAGGGAGCTAGAGATGGAGGGGCTTGGCCGGTGTTCAGGGTCGGTGGAGGGTTATGGCCCTGTCCAGAGGACTGGGGTACATGCCCCCCTAGGGGGAGGCAGGCATGACTCCTTGTCCTGGGGATGAGGGGTTTAAGGTCCCATTTCTGGGAAGTCTGGGTGGAGCAGCACCCTAGGGTGGGGGTGGCCTGGGACACAGTGCCCACCATCCTTTGACTTCCCTGCAGCTGGGCAGCAAGGCGGACACGACAGCAGGCTGGATGGAGCACTACCGGAAAGCTGGCTCTGTGGAACTCCCCGCACCTTCCCCGATGCCCCAGCTGCCTCCTGATACCCTGGAGATGCGGGTCCGAGCCGGCAGCAAGATCCGCAACCTCTTGGGCTTGGCGCTGGAGCGGCTGGAGGGCGGCAGCGCTCGCCACGTGGTATTCTCAGGCTCTGGCCGCGCTGCAGGCAAGGCTGTCAGCTGTGCTGAGATTGTCAAACGGCGGGTACCAGGCTTGTACCAGCTTACCAAGCTGCGCTTCCTGCAGACCGAGGACAGCTGGGTGCCTACCTCAGCTGACACTGGCCTGGATCCCCTCACGGTCCGCAGCCACGTGCCTGCAGTGTGGGTGCTGCTGAGCCGAGACCCCCTGGACCCCAATGAGTATGGCTACCAGCCCCCTGGGGCACCCCCTGACCTCGGGCCCACACCTGCCTCCAGCTGTGGCCCTCAGCCTCGAAGAAGGGCTCGAGACAGCCGGTTCTGAGGACCTGTGGGCAAGCTGTTGTCTAGACTGTCTAGGATGGCTGTACCTTTGAGAAGCCTCTAACTGCTCAAGGTCTCCAACAAAACTTGAGTTTATGAAAGTGGGCCTCCCTGTCCTGCTTCCCCTTCCCTCTGGCTCCTGGAAAGGGACTTTTGTGAAGAGTGACAGGTGTGGAGTCTCTGCCGGGTTCTAGATTGCTTAAGAAGCAACATCCTAAGTCAATGTGTAGGTCAACTTGCCACAGCGTAAATAAAATATTATGTAGAGAAAGAAGAAGGTTACTTTGCCTTCTACATACAGTGCCTTTCATCTGTCTTCTGACAGAGATCCAAGGAGTGAGTTAGGAAATAAAGGCTCTGTCTCTTTGTCTGATAAACCTCTGCTTGGCCTGCTGTGTGGAAGTAGGATTAGGGGAGTGGGAGTCCCTGCCCTTGACCCCCAGGAGCTCCCAGTCTGGAGACAGGAAAAGTAGGTTCAGATGGGTGCTGGGAGGATCTGGACTGAAGATGCAGCCTCAAGCAGTAACCTGACTGTCTAGATCCCTGGGTAGCTATCTGCTTCCTATTTGGGGCTGGTTGAAGGACTCTGCATTTTTCTCCACCTGCAGCATAGAGACATACCTCATTTTGTTGCACGCAGATACTACATTTCTTACATAAGAAGTGAAGTTCTGTGGCAAGCCTGCACTGAACAAGTCTGGCAACACCATTTTTCCAACAGTGTTCATTTCGTGTCTCTGTCACATTTTGGTAATTCTCAAAATATCTCAAACTTTAATTATTATTATATTTGTTATAGTGATCTATGATGTTACTACTGTAACTTAGTGAAAACTCAAATGATGGTTAGCATTTTTTAGCAATAAAATATTTTAAAATTAAGGTATGTATGTAGATTGTTTTTTAGCTATAATTCTGTCACATTCATAATAGACTACAGTATAGGGCTTCCCTGGTGGCTCAGAGGTTAAAACCTCTGCCTCCAATGTGGGAAACCCGGGTTCGATCCCTGGGTCGGGAAGATCCCCTACAGAAGGAAATGGTAACCCACTCCAGTATTCTTGCCTGGAGAATCCCATGGACAGAGAAGCCTGGTAGGCTACAGTCCACGGGGTCGCAAAGAGTCAAACATGACTGAGCGACTTCACTTCACTTCTTAGAGTAAACATAACTTTTTTAAGCACTGGGAAATCAATAAACTTCTGTGACTTGCACTATAGAGATCTTCCTTTTATTGAGGTGGTCTGGAACTGCACCCAAAATGTCTCTGAAGTATGCCTGTATTACAATATAGTGGTTGAGATCATGGCCTTGGTCACCAAGCTGTCTGGATTTGAATCCTGGTTCTGCCACTTACTAGGAAGTTACTGCTCTGTGCTTTAGTGTTCTCATCATCCATAGAACAAGATGTAGTGCTTGCCTCGAAGGATTGTTATGAGGATTAAATGTAGAAATATACATATGATTCTTAGATATCACCTGGGCCTGTATACCCTCAGCTCTCCATATCTGTGGATGTAGAACTCGTGGATACAAACAGCTGATTGTACTCCACCTTTTTATTTAAGGGACTTGAGTATTTTGGTAAAAAAAAAATTCATGGGGGCTCCTAGAGCCAGTTCCCTGAGGATACCGAGGGATGACTGAAAATGTTCATTGCCCTCATGAAGGAGTCAGCTTACAAACATGCTTTTTCCTTAAAAACATATGCTCAATTCTACCTTCCCCCTTCAGTTCTCACCCTTTTTACCCCTAGCGGTTCCTCTTCTCTCTCACCTTGGCTGTAGGTTCAGGTTCACCATGGACAGGTCAGGAGCATAAAGAAAGGTGAAGACTGCAGTGGTAGCCAGGAGGCTACAGGAACCAGAGCAGGATCGTGGGCAGTAGTGGACTCAGTGAAGAGTTGAGCAAATTGGATCTTCCACTGGATTTTATGTTCTCCATTGTGTCCACAGCATGGGTGTTCAATCACTAGGAAAGCATAAAGTGTGGACTCTTCTGGGACCATGTAGCAGGGTGGGCACAGCAGTTGGAGGGTGTTGAAGTGATGTCTGGCTGAGGATCCAGGCAGGTGGGGTTGAAATATTGGGAGAGATGGAGTTGGGGGACTGGAGGCCTCAATAAGGTCTTAGAACAGGCATGAGGGGACCACAGGACCAGCAGGCTGTGGTCAAAACTTGGAACGCTGCATCTTTTTCTTGCCCGGAGTGGAGGGGTGAGAGATTCAGGGCATGCTAGGTAAGACAGAAAAACCCTCTGCTGCTTCCCAGCTGGGCCTCTCAACTGCAGAAGGTCATGAAGCATCTAATACCGTCCTAGTGGCTGTGGTTCTGACTCCGTGTCTGGCTACGAGCAACTGCCTGACTTACTCTCTGTGTCTAATTCATGTTTTTTGCTCCTGCTCAGCTTCTGCATATTGCCATTTCTCTGAATATCTTTACTTGCATGTCCTTTACCATCAACAGCCCCCTGTGTATCATTGGTCCCCAGAGATTTGGGACCAGGCTTCTTGCAGAGTATTGATCTTTGGCTCAGCATCCCATCTTGATCCAGTGTGTGGCGGCCAGGGTGGAAAGAGTATGTGAACTAAGCGTGGTGACTATGTTGAGGGAGTGATTCAGTTAGGCAGCATCACAGGCTCTGGGACTCCCCACTGGGCAGCTCCTCATTAAGGCACCACCTGGGGTCTTGATGATGGCAGGGGTAATGTGGAGGGAAACTGAGTTGCAGTCAAAATCCCTTGAGAAGAATAGGATCTGCCACTACTCGGAGAATCAGGAGAAAGGACACAGGCCGGGAGAGCAAAGGCTAGTGAATCTGGGGCCTTTTCCCTCCTTGGCCACTTTGGGGGCCCAAGTGAGTCCTATCAGAGGAATGTCAGGGAGGGAGCCAGAGTGAGGCGTTCAGAATCAGAAAGCCTGACCAAGCTTAGGAGGGAGGGAGCATAAGTACTATGTACATTTGCCAATTCAATTTCTTCTCACTTTCTCCTTCAGTTCAGTCGCTCAGTCATGTCCGACTCTTTGCGACCCCATGAATTGCAGCATGCCAGGCCTCCCTGTCCATCACCAGCTCCGAGCATCTTCCTCCATAATCTCTTAGAAAAGGTAATACCTTGGCACAAAAGGTAGGGAAGTGGAGATAGCTTTTTCAACAAACTATTGTGATAGGAGGAGAGAGATGATTCTGGGATACAGAGAGTTTTGTTTATTTTTAATAAATTAGCAGAGACTAGTTTATAGGCTGATGGAGGAAGCCAGTAGGGAAAGGCATGGAGATGCAGGAGATTGTGGCTAACTCAGAATGACACTCCTGGGGGCGATGAAAGGGAGTGGGTCTTAGAGTGGGGAGGCATGGGCCTTGCAAAGGGCAGAGGAGAGATGTCTGCCTGTAGCAGGAGGGACAGAGTTGAGGATGGCTATGCACGCAGGTGGGTATAGAGGTAAAGGTGGGACACGGAATTCAGAGTTCAGAGGCTTCTAATCTCAAAGCAGAAGTCCAGCTCTGCTGTTGAGAGTGGAGTAAGGAGGCTGGTAGAGAGTTGTTTCAGCTGGGGAAGACAGCTAGTGAGGTATAGGAGGATGACCAGGCAAAGCCAGAACCCCAGATGAAGTTGGTGACCATGAACTTACAATATCATCAGTCAGAGTGCACTCCAGCAGCACCCACAGGTCAAGTAAGACTCAGGGGAAGCAGGAATAGTGAGACTGGCAAGAGAGTGTATGTGAAGAAGGTCCAAGGAATCCAACCTAGGTCGGGAAAGAAGTGCAGCTAGAAAGGGGCAGGGGTCAGTGGCCTAGAGGTCCTTATAAAAATGGGGTGGAGTGAGGTAGAGTATCTGAGAGAAGTGGGACAGAGTATTGTATGCTTTCCTGGTAGCTCAGAGGGTAAAGCATCTGCAATGCGGGAGACCCAGGCTCGATACCTGGGTCAGGAAGATCCCTGGAGAAGGAAATGGCAACCCACTCCAGTATTCTTGCCTGGAGAATCCCCATGGACGGAGGAGCCTGGTAGACTACAGACCACAGGGTTGAAAAGAGTTGGACACAACTGAGCGACTTCACTTTTACTTTCAGTTTCATCATAGTGGTACCAGTTTCTAGGGCACCCATAACAAAGGACCACCAACTGGGTGGCTTAGAACAACAGAACTGTTCTGTCTCACAGTTTTGGAGACTAGAAGCCCCAAATCAAGGTGTCAGAGCCACTTCCCTCTGAAACCTGCCTGGGAATCCTTCCTTAATGCTTCCTAGCTTCCGGTGTGCCAGCAGTCTTTGGTCTTGGCTTTTGGCTGCTTTACTCCAGTCATTCGTCTTCACATCCATCTTCCTTTGTGTCTGTTTCTGTCTCCAAATTTCTCCGTTTTATAAGGACACCAGTCATATTTGACCATTTGATCCCAATGGCCTCGTTTTAACTTAGCTCTGTAAAGATCCTATTTTCAAATAAGGTCACATTGTGAGGTACTAAGGGTTAGGACTCCAACATATTTATGGAGGGATGCAATTCAACACTTCATAGGAGCCAAAGGATGAAATGAAATCAGTGAGTTTGAGAGTTTTAGGAACTGGCAGGGCTTGATAGTGGGCATGAGAGTAGATACCTGGTAGTCTAGAGGGAAAGTCACTGAAGGTGAGGTTGAGGAATTTAAGAGGCTGGGGAGGGTGATCATGGGTATGTTGAGGAGGCAGGAGCATCCAGGATAGAATGTGCTGAGCATTCTCACTACCTGCCTTAGAGGTGGCATGCACAGTGAGTACCCTTGAAGTGAGGACTTCAGAACAATATGACTGGAGGAGCTAGACACCTCCCAAATGCAGGCAGGCGCCAAGTCCTGGCAATTTTGCTTGCTAGGTCTCTCCATTCCCACAGACTCTGGTGATTTGTGCCCATCGTTGTCTTACAACAGTCTCCTTGCTGGTCTCCCTGCTTCACTCCCCTCTGAGTTCTCCAACAGTCAGGGAACTGGCTGTTCTCTTTGTTTGGAATGCCCTGCCAGATACCTGCATTGCTATCTCCCTGCCTCTTTAAGGCTTTGCTCAAATGTCACCTCAATGAGGCCTGTTTTGACCACTCCATTTAAAACTGCAGTCAAGCACCTCTGATCTCCCTTCCTCTGCCTTTTTTCTTCTTACTTCCACAGCACAGTCCATCTTTGACTCAGTCCCCTTCGACCCGGGGCTCTGGCCACACTAACCCCCTACTCTTCCCACTTGTCATGACATTTTTCTGCTTCTGAGCCTTTGGTGTTGCCATTCTTTCTGCTTAGAGCTCATCAAGATTTTTCAAAGACACCAGTAGCACTCCCTGTTCAGAGCCTAGCTCCTCACTCCCCACCATTTGCCTGGAGCTCCAGGATCAGCCCCTGTTTGACAGCCCCAACCAGTCCATTCTAAAGGAGATCAGTCCTGGGTGTTCTTGGGAAGGAATGATGCTAAAGCTGAAACTCCAGTACTTTGGCCACCTCATGCGAAGAGTTGAATCATTGGAAAAGACTTTTGCTGGGAGAGATTGGGTGCAGGAGGAGAAGGGGACGACAGAGGATGAGATGGCTGGATGGCATCACTGACTCGATGGACGTGAGTTTGAGTGAACCCCGGGAGTTGGTGATGGACAGGGAGGCCTGGCGTGCTGCGATTCATGGGGTCGCAAAGAGTCACGACTGAGCCTGAGCGACTGAACTGAACTGAACCACTCCCGGGTAATGTCTGGCTGCACTTTTGAGTTTGTCCACAAGATGGCATCATTTGCGAAGGAATAGCGCATTCCTTCCCTTTGCAGGATCTGTGCAGTTAGGACACAGAGAGGGTAGTCAAGGCTTGAAATTTGGCCTTCCATAGGCTTAGTGACCTCTCAGGGCTTCCCAGGTGGCACTAGTGGTAAAGAATCCGCTTGCCAATGCAGAAGACATAAGAAACTTGGTTTCTATCCCTGGGTCAGGAAGATCTGGAGGAGGGCATGGCAACCCATTCCAATATTCTTGCCTGGAGAATCCCCATGGACATCCCCAGAGGAGTCTGGCGGGCTACAGTCCATAGGGTCGCAAAGAGTCAGACACGACTGAAGCGACCTAGCACAGGCTTAGTGACTTCTCAGTTATTCAACAAATAGCTAATTATCACCCATAATGTGACCAATATAGTCACTGGGCTTGGGAGCTCCAGCCTCATGAGGGCTATAAGTCATATATATCAGTGATTTCATTATTAGTGTGATGAGTATAGAAATTAAGCAAGTTCATTAGACTTCAGGAGTTCAGAGTCCCTCATCCAGTCATTAGGAACAGGCAAAGCTTCAAAGAGAAGGAGGTAGTGCCTATGTAGGATCTCGAATAAGAGCTATGACTATCCTGAGAGTCCAGTGGTTAAGACTCCATGCTTCCAGTGCACGGGATGCAGGTTCGATCCCTGACTGGGGAACTGAGATCCTATATGGCATGTGGCATGGCCCCCCAAAAAAGCTGGAAGAAAAGTGGAAAGGACGTTCTGTGTAAAGGGCAGGAATGAGCTAAGGCATAGAAGTGAGAAGAGCACAGAAATGATCACTGGACTGTGAAATTCAAAGCAGGGAGTATGAGGAATGAGGCTCAGAGATGGGTGGGAGCCAGACTGGAAAGGCCCGACTGCCTGGCTGAGGAGCCTGCACGCTTTCTTGAGAGTGATGGAGAGTTTCTGAAGGTGAAGAGGAGGGAGTGGTGAGGGATATTTGATTGCTCTTTCAGAGAGAGCTCTGGCTGCTGCTGGGTGGAAAGTGGACTGAGGGCACTGGGCAGGGTGAGCAGTGAGGAGGCTGCTGCAGGGATCCAGGGGAGATGGTGAAGCCAAAATTACGGCTGGAGAAGGCCCTGGAGAAGCCCTGCCCAGGCTGCAAGAGCTTTCAAGGCTTGGCACTTTGAAAGGGTTCTTGTCCCTAGGCAGTCTCTCCCCCACCATCTGAGCCACCTCAGTCCTTCTGTTCTGGAGACTCCTTCAGGCTCTGTTCTAGCTCCTCGGGGTATTCTTGCCAGAACTCCAGGTCTCTGTCAGTTTCCATGTGGAGGCCACAATGTCCTCGGTCCCTCTTTGTTGGTGTATCTGTGGCCTTCAGCTCTGCTTAGACCTCAGCCTCTGGAAGGTGATCCCTTCGTGCACTCTCTTCTCTGACTCCAGATGGGAGTGTGACTGAGGGGTCTCCTCCAGCAGGGAACCAAGGTGAGCACTGCTCCCTCACTGTCATGCCCCCCCCCCACCAGAGTTCATGTGCACACACGCAAGTGAGTGTGTGCGTAAGTGCCTGCATGCATGTACTGTCAGCAGGTCTGATGCTGAGAAAAGGACGTCAGCGTCCCTGGAAAGCAGAGGGGCCTCACCTGAGGAAAGGTTGGGAGGTAGGGAAGTATGGGGGAATGTTTGGGTGAGAGGGGACAAGTCAGGGCCTGTGAGATTGGGCCTGGAGCCATGCCTGTGAACTGCAAGCCAGGGGGCATCACAGCCACGTTTTGAGCAGGGACTGGGAGAGTCACCTTCATTCACGGTCTCATGAATATGCACGGAAACCTGTTGAATTATGCAGATAGAAAAGATGTAGATGTATATGCAAATTCAGCGCTGCCCTCCCTGTTTCTATGGAAACCAGAGAATAGCAAGGGGATGGGGGGTCCAAACCCTGGAGAGACCAGGCTGGAGAGACTGGAGACCAGGAGAGTCTCCTCTGTAACCTGCTCTCCCCATGCCTGCTGTTGACCTCACTCTCTGCCTCATTCTGTCTTTGTCCCCATTTGCCTTTCCCTCTCTGCATCGCTCTGCCTCTCTGGATCTTTCTGTCTCTCTCCCCATCATCTTCATTTCTACTTCTCCCTCCTGTTTTTCTTTTCCATCTCCTAGTCTCTGAGGGTCTGTCTATGTCTGTATATTGTTAACGCTGTGTCATGGTTCTTCTGAGACTCAAAGACAGTTCTCTCTGACTCTGTGTCTTGCCTGATCTTGGTCTCTGTGTCTTTAATTCCCTAGCTCTCCCTCCTTCTGCATCTCCGTATCTCTGTGTCTCTGACTCACATCTTATTTCTCCACATCTCTATTTTAGTGTCTGACTCTGATTGTATCTATTTCTTGGTCTCTCTCCCAAGGTTCTCTCTCTCTTCTCTTGTGCTCTGCCTCTCGGAACCCCTTATCCCAGTGCATGTCTCCATCTGATGGGAAAGACAGGAAACTGCACGTCTGTCCTTGCCTGATGGGATGCTCCAGCCCTGGCCCAGCTGCCAACATGTTCAAGGATTCCTCGGCTCTCTCCCCACATAAATGCCTGGTTTTGGTCTGGCCCCTGTCACAGTGTTGGCACAGGATCCCCGTGACAGACCCAGGCTGGCTGCCAGGACATCAGGGCTCTCAGCCTCTGCCTGCTGTGTGACCCTACCTGGTGTGTCTCCCTCTCTGGATCTGTAGCTCCAGCTCCCGTTCCACAAAGCTGGCGGGCACCTTGAGACAATGATGCACTGGGAATAGGGAATTGACCTCAACCCTGGCCCTCTTCCCAAGGGTTGACGTGAGGGGCCTGGCGAGGACTCAGATATGGGGGCATCTGGGACTAGTTGAGACCAATCCTGGCCCCCAGAGAAGATTCCTTGCTGAGCCACAGAATCAAACAGCAGCCTTTCCACAGCCTACCCATGGTTCTGCCTGCTGCAGCCTCAGCCATCCAATTCCCTGTTTGGGGTCCTTTGTATCCCCCTCCTCCATCTGGTTTATGATTCTAAAGCACCTATTTTACGCATGCCTTCTGCCTTCACAGGTCCACAGTGATCAAAAGTGACATCTAGACTTTTTGTCTCCCCCAACCCTCCCAAGAAGGAACTCTTTGGTCCAAGTGAAGAACCTAGACTCTTCAACCCCCACAGTTTCCTATCTTGGTAGCCTCAGTTTGGGGGTGCAGAAGTCATGGATCAAGGTTGAGACAGAGACATGCCTCTATACAGGATTTGGGATGGTGTATGGGAAGCTAAGAACAAGACTTGGGGGTGAGGGTCGATAAGAGTGTTTTGAGGGCAGGTAGACCACCCCATGGAGAAGGAAATGGCAACCCACTCCAGTGTTCTTGCCTGGAGAATCCCAGGAATGGGAGAGCCTGGTGGGCTGCCGTCTGTGTGGTCGCACAGATTCGGACACGACTGAAGCAACTTAGCAGCAGCAGCAGACCACCCCATGGAAAAGGAAGTGGCAACCCACTCCAGTATTCTCGCCTGAGAAATCTCATGGACAGAGGAGCCTGGCAGGCTACAGTCCATGGGGTCGCAGAGTCAAGACACGACTTAGAGACTTAACATGCACAAACCACCTCCACATTGAAGTGAAGGGCTTCCCCTTTCAGTCCTGGGCTCTGAGCAGGTTGCCTTACCTCCACACAGGCTCTAAATATGGGGAATCTGGCTTGAGCCCAGGTGTGGGGGTGGCCAGCGCAGTCAGGGCAAGTCCCCTCTCCTCCAAGAGGCTGCCAGACTGAGCCCCCAGTCCTGCCCCTCCAGAAAGGATACAGACATAATCGCTCTTCCCACCAACTGTGATTCACCCATGTTCAGGCCCAGGCGTGAGCCTGCTGCTGGGAATTCCGTGTTTGAATTACAAACCTCCCCGGACACCCCACCTCCGTTGGCCTGGGCTGGTTGTATCAACATGGGTTGGAGCAGAGTCAACCAGGGCTGTCTGGACAGAGCTTGATATGGGGAGAGGACAAGAGAGAGAAAGGTGGACAAAGACTGAGAGAAATAGAGTGATATAGATGGCCAGATGGAGAGAAAGACCAACAGACAGAGGAGGAGACATGGATGGGGAGAAAGCCCAAGCCAGATGGGGCTCTAATACCCACCAGGTTGGTGCTGATCACTAGACTAGATTATCTCATTTCACTGAATCTTCACAACAGTCCTAGGTGTTAGGCGTGATTCTGATCCCATTTCACTCCCTGGGTAATTGAGACACCAAGACCGTAAGTCACCTGCCTGAGGCCACAAGGCCAGTAAGTGATGGAGTAGGTATTTGATGGGGCTTTCCTGATGGCTCAGCAGTAAAGAATCTGCCGGCCAATGCAGGAGACACAGGTTCGATCCCTGGGTTGAAAGATACCCATGGGGAAGGAAATGGCTACCCACTCCAGTATTCTTGCCTGGAGAATCCCATGGACAGAGGAGCCTGGTGGGCATCCGTCCATGGGGTCGCAAGAGTTGGACACAACTCAGTGATTAAAACAAAAACAACAAGGTGTTTGATCCCTTTGGTCTCCCTGAAGAGCCAAGGAGCGAGACAGACTTAGAGACTGAGGGGGAGACAGATTCCCACGGCAGCACTCCCAGGGAATTTGGGAATCCTGAAATGGCCAGACAGCTGTGTAGGAGGAGGGCCCTTCCCATCAGACCAGCAAACATGTGGCTTCCTGACCTTGTTGTCAGAGACATGAGGGCAGGGAGCGAGGGGGAAGGGGAACTCCACAGAACCTAGTGGACCTCCCTCCTTCCTGCCACCCTGAGGCACAGCCTGTCCTCGCCCTGCTTCAGATTCGGCCCAGCCGACACCTGGCTTTGGTGGGGCCCAGGTTGGAAGACTCATTCTTTCTTTTCCACGCCCTTGTGGATCACCTGCTAGCTGAGAGGCACTTCTGCCCTGCGTCTCTTCCTCTCTCTTTCCTTTCTCTATCAAGAAACCCTTCCCATGGTCTTCCTTCAGCACCCTAGAATAGCTTCTGCAATAAGGGACCCAGATTTGAATTGGGGGATTCTTTCATATGGAGGTCAGCCTAGTATACATTGAGGTTGTCTGAGCACAGAAATGAGGTCCCTGCAGGCTGGCTTTGGGGGTCTTCTGGTTAGAGGCCCCTGGTTTGGGGAGGAGGGTCATCAGCCCAGCTGGTGGGGGCCTAGAGAGCCAAGCTGTCAGCAGCAGAGAGGATCTGGCAAGAAGAAAACCAGGAGCCAGCCTGGGGGAGCCGGGGAGTCGGCGTTATGGTTTCTAATGTCTTAGCCCTGGTTTTAATTACCCCCAGGGTCCCCAGGGGTCCCAGACTGCTTCGGGCTCCCGAGCTCAAGGCGGGCTCAGGACCCTCCTGGGAAGTCCAGGGGCACAGGGATGGCAGTCTGGAGGTGGGGGAGCTTTTTCATCCTCTTCTTCCCCTGGCCCTGGCTGAGAGAGGTGCTGCCAGACCAAGCAGGGCTCTGGAAACAATGGGGAGGCTGGGGAAGGGGGCCCACCCTCTGCTCACAGGCCTCTGTATCAGCTAGCTCCAGAGCACCAGCTTGGCCCCGCTGGCCTCCCCCAACTCCTGGCTGCTAAAGCCAGGGCTCTTTCTTGGCCTCACCAGGCTCCTTTTAGATCCTGTGACAACGCTGCCTCCTGGCTCCCCTTCTCCCTCTGGGGCTACCACCCCCTTCCCTGCTCTCTCTGTCTTTTAATCATGCTTCCCAGAGTTTCAGCCTCAATTTTCTCCTCCCCTCCCCTTCATCACTGCCTTTCCCTGCTCTCTGGTCTACCCTGCCTGCTTCCAGCACCTTCATAGTGCTCAGGTCAGTCTGAGATGATGAATGTCGGTGCAGCCGACACGTGCTGGTGTAGAGAGTGTGGGGAGCTGTAGACAGGGACTGCACCCGCCAGCAACCCGCCCTCTCTCAAGTTCTCTGCCCTCCCCCTCCACACCCCTGCTGGCCACCATCCCACAGACCCTTCCACGGGCCACATCAAGCCCTGATCCCCTCTCCAGCCCTGTGGAAAACAACATCGTCTCCCAGCCACATACCAAAAACCTGGGAGTCCTCTGTGCTTCCGTACACAAATGTTCCCTCTGGGCTTGGCACATAGTAGGTGCTAATAAATGTCTGTTGAGGTGAATTTAATTGAGTTTTCTCTCTTGAACTCCCCTGCTGCCTCTGTCTGTTTCCCTGAGACTTGGTGTCTCTGGCATTCAGTCTCCACATCTCTAATCCTGTTCTATCTTCTGAATCACCGCAGTTGAGTTTCTGGGGGGAAAGTGGGGCCTCTTTTCTCCCCTCTCTCTCTGCCCCAGGGAATCACAGGCTGTCCAGGAATGGAGCTTCCGGAAATGAAGGGAGCTGGTTTTGGGGCCACATGGCCCTTAGTCTGGTTTGGAAATCCCAGCCCTCTTTCTTGTCTTGGAGGCAGCTCTACAGCAGCAGAGATCGAGGGCAGACTCTGGGCTGGTGCTCCAGGGGGACAATCCTTAAAGACGTGTGCCTCCCCTGTGAAGGAAGGGAGGGGAGGGGGGTCAGGGCCCATGAGGGTGGGTGTTTCTGAGCAGGGAATTAGTTTCATGCACATTTTTTGCAACACAGGAGGAAAATCTGCAGCTGTGACTGTGCAAGCCTGTTGCTCTTGTTCCCACCTCCCAGCACACAGAGCGGCTAACCCCTGTTGCCCTGTCCTCTTCTGTCTCTCTCACCCCACCAGCTCTGGATCCTCTCCTCCATCCCTGACCATCTACTTCTCTTTCCAGATAGCCCGGAGCCTGGGATCACCTGGGCCTCGGGACCTCGGAAGAGGAGACCCTGGACACTGAGTGTCTGGGGATCCTGCTCTCTGTGTATAGGGCAACGGGTAGTGGGGAGGGTTCCCTCCAGTGGTAATGGGAGCAGATGAAGCAGATGAATCTGAGTGCCCATGCTCCCTGCCTCCTCCAAAGCCTCGTATTTTCTCTTCCACCCCATGGCCCTGCCCCTAATCAGGATGAGGTCTCTCTCCCACTGGTCACTGCTAACACCTCCGCGGCTGCCCTACCTTCAGTCTTAGCCTTTCTCGCCATCTTCTTCCTGGCAGGCTCAACTTTCCCACTAGAAGGCAAATCTGGGTCTGTTCCTCACCTACTTTATGCCTTTTCAGGCCTGTGTGGCCTTGGCACCAGAGGTGCTTCAGGATGTGGTCTCCGAACCACTCAGGAAACCTCATTCTGCCTTCGAGGTCTCTGCTCAAGCCCCTGCTGAATACCAAAATCTGTTTCCCACCCCTGGGGGTTGTGACCCATCAAGACAGGCTCTCTCCCCCATGTCCTGGGACTCTACTTCCCCAGTTCCTGCTTGCATCAGTCATTCACTCACGCATTTGACATTTATTTAGCTCTGCTTCCCATGGGAGGAGCATCTGTTCTATGGCAGACCGGGCTCTAGGTGCCAGGAGATGGCGGCCATAGGACTACCCTCATGGAGCTCACAGGTGCCATCCAAGTAGCTAGGTAGTGGAACATCACGCTCACTACTCTAAGGGAAAAGAGTGTGGCACTCTGGGCAAGGGCAGAGGGGCTTATCCAGACTTCTTTTAGGTGACATGTAGGCTGTCGTTCCTTCCCCGAGGGGCCTATGGAGTCAGACTCAGCACTCTTACATGGACAGACATAACACTTACCTATTTTATTTAGTATTCATCTTCCCTGACTAGAATGTGACTCTCATGAGGGCAGGAGATTTTTAAATATCTTTTTTATTTTTTAACGGCAAAAAGTAAACAATAAAGCGCACACATCTTAAGATCACAACTTAAATTCTGACATACGTATGTATGCTCTTGGAAACCTCCCTTCCCTCCCTAGCCCCTCTCCACTCCCAGCAAAGGTAACTGCAATTCTGGCTTCTCACTGTAAATCAGCTTTGCCTTGAGCTCTATGGAAATGAAATCATTCAATACATACTCTTTTCTGTTTGGTTCTTGTTTCCCCCACCCCTTGCTCAATGTTTTGGTTGTGAGCTTTATCCATGTTTGTTGTGTGTAGCTATAGTTGGTCCTTTTCCATTGTTGGAACTCTATCACAATCTATTCATTCACTTAGTGGTTTCCAGTTTGAGGCTATAATGAATAAACTGCTAAGAACATTCTTGGTAAATATGCACAGTAATGTCCTTTGGCTATACATCTAGGAGTGGAATTGCTGGGTCATGGGATATACATATGTTTAGCTTAGAAGATCCTGCCAAACAGTGTTCCAAAGTGGTTGAACCAACTTATATACCCACCAGCAGTGTGCGGAGTTTTAGTTGCTCCACAGCCTTGAGAGGGAAGAGATTTTCATCTGGTTGGTTCACTACTGTCTTGTCACTTAAGTCAATGCCTGGCATATACTAAGTGTTCAATACATATTTATTGACTGCCTTATGGATGGAGGAACTATCAGCTCTCCTGGGGTCCTGTTCCGGCTCTGGTACTAACTTGCTGTGTGACTCTGGGCAGGTGACTCTCCCTCTCTGAGCTGATTCCCTGTCTGTGCCATCAAGAGAGGGATACTGGGGGCTTTGCCTTCAGTACCAGCTGCATGTTGTGAAAGCTGGACACCTGCTCATTTGTTTACTCCGCTCCTATTGATTGACATCCTACTATCTCCTGGGGTGGCAGAGGTGTGATCTGTAACATGCTGCTGTTGACCTCTTTTAGGTCAGCCAAGACCAGGTCACTGCCCATCTTGTCCTGGAGACTGCTCCTCCTCCCTGTGTCCAGCCCTGACCCCAGGGGGAGGGGGTCTGGACTGAGCCTGCGGATGGAAAATGTGATTAATAATCAAAAAAACATCCAAGAGGAAGAGACCAGGAAAACAACTCAGGGAAGGCTTCTCGCCCAGGGGAGGGGGGCCATGTCCTGGGCCTCGGGACAGCGCCGGCCGCTCTCTGGCCGCCCTTTCTGGGAAGCTGCCATAGGAGTGGGTGATTTTAGCCAAAAGTGAAAAAAAAAGTCACCCTAATTATTGATGAAAAAAGATGCCCCCTTCAATGTAAATGACACTTCCCCCGGGGGCTTCCTTCTACTCTGTTACTCCCCTCTTAATGGTCCCCCTGCTTGGTCAGGCTGGGGGGTCCTGGAGACACTGGGCTGGGGGCAGAGGAGGAATTTCAACATGAAATGTTTTGTTCATTAAGAGAGAACATAGGGGGAAATTCCCTTTCTGCCTGGGCCTGGGCAGCCCAGGCAGATACTCAAAAGCTATTGTGAAAAATTGAGTCTGAGCTGCAGAATGGGTGGTGGTGATGGCAGGGTGGGGGCGGGGGGACACAGACAGTCTCTCCTCTCCTCTTAGACTCCTAACTGTCAGCAGTTTCCTAAGCCTTAATCCTTCCTCCTTTCAGGGATTTCATTCCCCAGTCCCAAGGTCTCAGGTTGCCCTCAAACTTCCTTCTTAGCAAAACAGGAGGAACTGGGGTTAGACTGGAGTTAGAACTTCCAACTAAGGAGGAAGGAAGGATACCAAAGGCGATGGGGGAGCCTTGGATCTATTTGAATAACTTAGAATTCTGATAGAATATGTTGGGAACCGTAGGCAGCGAATGTGAGGGGGCCTGGGGCAAGAGCAAAAGCATCTCTTTCTCACAGCGGCTTTAGAGAACCCCAGCGAGGATGAAGAGATGGCTCCAGAGAACTGGGGGCAATTCCCGGCTGAATACTTAAGCACCACCATTATGGCTTCAGCACTAACCCCTTCTCTACCTTTAGGTAATCTGCTCTTTTCCGGTGCCAGAGAGTGAAGGGGTCAGGGTACACTCAGGTGGCGATCCAGATTCCAGAAGGGGGTGGTCTGCAGGGGGTGTTGTAAATGGGCCCTAGGTGGTGTCCCAGGGTGTTGTGTGAGTCATCTCTGGGGGGCTGAGCTGGACCCTGAGCGTGCTGGGGGGCTGGTGCTCCAGGCCCCCCTCCCTGGCTCGGCCTGGGGCTATGTCGGATCGGGTTTCTCGGCGCCTGGAGCCTCCGCGAGGCCGAGCTGTTCCCGGGCCCCGGCCAAGCCGCCCCGGGCGCTGGCACTGTGTGAGGAAGCAGGAGGGGGGTGAGGGGGAGCAAGGGAGGGCTGCGAGGGCGTTTACGTAACTGCCTCTGGGAGCCCGCCCCGACCTGCCAAACCCCAGTGTGGGACTTTGTGTGATTGAGAGCGTGTGTGACTCTGCGTGTGTGCCACGTGGTGTGACTGAGTACTTGGTTGTGTGGGTGACCGTGTCTGTGTGTGGTGCGGTGTGTAAGTGTGTGATTCCAGGAGTTCGGTCCTTGAGACCTCTAACTCCCAGCCCCAGGCAGGGGTCCCGGACTCCCAGTGTGCCATATTGAGGTTCAATATACACATTTCACTCTTTGAGACTAGGTATGTAACATGATGGGCTTTCCAGCTGGCGCTAGTGGTAAAGAACCCACCAGCCAATGCCAGAGACATCAGAGACCTGGGTTCGATCCCTGGGTCAGGAAGATCTGCTGCAGAAGGGCATGGCAACCCACTCTAGTATTCTTGTCTGGAGAATCCAATGTACAGAGGAGCCTAGTGGGCTATAGTCCTCGAGGTTGCAAAGAGTTGGACACGACTGAGTGACTTAGCACACACACACATGTGATTTTAAATAAGGTGTGTCCAGCATTTGGAGGTAAGACAGTCTGGGTGTGTATTTGTGATTTTGGGTAGCCAGGTATGTGCCCCAAGGTGGACCTTTCTGATGGTATAACAGGTTAGAAATAAGCACCATTTCCTGAAGGAGCACTGGAAAATGTAGATGGGGTGGGGGCTCTCTTTCCTTGAGGACAAAGGAATCGGAAAGGGTCCTTGTCACCCAAAGGCTTGGCATGGCACAGCTATCTCCAGGGAAAGGGGGGTGGGTGGGAGGTGGTCCAAGTGTAGGTCAGGATGGAGGAGGGTGTAGCCAAAAGTCTTTCATGGTAGCCATAAAACTCAGGAGTTTTACAGAGTCAGGGAGAACCCCCACCTCCAATTTCCCAAGGCCTTCCAGAATGCTCAAATCTATAATCCCCGTCTCTTGCAGAGCACTAGGGCTCTGCACTAGGGACGTTATTCCCTGCTGACCCATAGGAGAGGCAGATGGTGAAGATGGCGTGGGGTTGGGGGAGGGGGTCAGCAAAGTGGGATGTGGCTTAAGGATAAGTGGGCACGAAAGAGAAGGGGACTGATGTAGAGCTGGGGCTACCGGGGATAGGGACGCCTATTAAAGCCGGAGAGGAGACAGGTCCAGCTCCTGCAAGGGATTTGAAGAGCCACCGACGAGGCTCGGCTTTGCCGCCAGGGGGATGGGGTAAAGGAGGGTTCAACACGGAGGCTTAGAAAGCTCAGAAGCTCGTTTGCAGACAGGGCACTGGAGCCAGCAGGAGCAGAAAAGCACGAGTAATTTGTTGCCCCAGCCAAGACGCAAGGAGAATCTCTTCTGGACCAGGCGGCAGGGGCAGGTGGGAGACAGGGGCCGCACCCTCGTTGCTCGTTTAGGAGGACGCTGCTGCCTCTTTGCTTGAGCTGCGGCTTGAGCGGGAACGCGCCTCCCGCACCGCCCGCCAGGTGTCGCTGTGGCCCTGGGGAAGCGGGCGCGGCCGCTGGGTACTGCGCCGCGAGAAGCTGCAGATAGACCGACGGTGGAATCCGTTCCGACGCGCGCCTCTGGTCCTCGCTAATCCTCGGAAACAGCGATTTACCTGGCTGCCGGACCCCGGTTACCCCGCCCGGACCCTGCCCCAGCACCCGCGGGCTTGGGCACGACCTATGGCACCCCAGCGCCCCCAGGTGGGGAGGGCACGTTGATCCGGGGCGGATCTCCCCTCTGATCTCAACCTGGCAGAAAGCTGCTGAGTCCAGGACACGGGAAGATCTGGAGGTCAAGTCAGCCCACCAAGAACCCCGCAGATCTCGACGCCAGACTGCGGCTCGAGGGGAGGGGCGCCGCCCCCCTCAGCACCCAACCTCTCCCAGGCCTAGTTTCGGCGCAGAAGGAGAGGCAATTCCTGACACCCCCACCGCCGCCTCCCTCACCCCCAGATTCTGTCGCAACGTTTCCACTCCTTCCCGGTGCCCACCACCCTGTCTCCGCCCGCGACGTGGGTACTTGAAGGCTCCTGATCCAGAGAGGCCAGATAGAAGACACCTACTGTGGGTGGGCGTGAGCTGATTTCGGCTGGAAGTCACTATTTCTCCGTGTGTCCCTAAGCCCCAGCTGGCCCTCTCTGAGCCCCAGCCCCGGCTGACCCCTGCTGGTTGCACTGATGGGATCCTGCGGCCATGGAAGTAAAAGTGAAAAGCCCGGGCAGTGGCGGGAAGGTTTTTTCCTCTGCAATGGGAGTCCCTGAGGCATTTGTTGGGAAAAGGGCCCGGGCGCTCTGGGCAGCCTAGTAGGGAAGGGTGTGAGGAAGTAGCGAGATACTTCCTTCCCCCTCTTCCCCGCCCGCAAACCTCGCACAGCTCCCCGGAGGGGCCAGGCAGCTGGGATTATGGGTCAAAGGTCAGATGAAAAATCCAAGGGGTGGGGATGGGGGTGGGCCACTCGTTCTCCGCCCCCTGGCATTCACCCTTTCTGTGGCGCTCTCCTGTAGCCTTAGAGGTAGTCGGGTTGTCTAACCTGAATGCCTCCCTGTAATAGCCAGACCCCAGGCCCCGGGGCGCGGGAAGCTCGAGGGGTGAACCTCCAGCGCCCAACTCTGGCACTCGCGCTCTGGCACTGCCGACCCGGGCAAAAAGGGCGCACTCTCCCTACATCCCGCATCCCAGTGGCGGTCAATCCCCAGGCCGTGAGTCCGGGGATGGGTTAGGTGAGGGTGAAGGAGAGGGGAAAGGGGTAGTTGTGGTGTATCACCGGAAACTTGATGGGAGGGGAGGGCCTGCGTTTTCAGCCTGGTCCACTTCGGGTCGTGCGAGCAAACAGTACCCCTTCCTTCGATGTGAGGGGTGTACGTGTCTAAGACTGGGAGAGGGGGCGTCGTTGCTGGGGGCGGTAGGAGATCTGGGAAGGGCAGAGGCGGCTGGGCTCTTCGGCCCAAAGTAGGGCCTGGGGGCTCCTGCTCCAGCTCTTCTCACGGAGATGCTGGCGGGAGGACCCTGAGAGTTGGCCCCGCGTGTGCCAGGGTGTCCGTGCGAGGCACTAAGGGCTCGAACGTGCGGGAGTGTGCGCCGCGGAGACCTGGCCAAGGCTGAGCGAACGAGGGAGTGTGAATGAGCGACCCTGGGGGATTGGATGCGCGCCCGGCGGCCCTGGGGAATCCGGCGGAGTGGGTGTGGGTGTGGGTGCGCGCGCGTTTCTGAGACCCGCGGTCCCGGCTGCGCGTGAAGCACGGGGACTACAGCCGTCTGGAGGGCGTTCCCGAGAGAGGGTGAAGGCGAGGGGGCCACGCGTGCCAGTGCGGGCGAGTGTGCCCGCGGGGGGAGGGTGGGAGCCAGCCTGAGTGAGGGGGAGTGGGGGCTCACAGGCCTGCGCAGGATGACTGTGCCCGCGCGTGCCAGGAGCGGGAGCGTGCCACGGCGGGGGCGCGCGGGGGCCGTGGTCGGGAGGGGGTCGCGGCGCGCGGCCGCGGAGGCGCGGGGAGACAAGGAGGGAGGGGGAGGGGAGCGAGGGCGCGCGCGGCCGGGCGGGCGCCCGCGGTCACATGGGCGAGGGAAGGAGGGAGGGAGCGCGCGAGGGAGGGAGGAGGATGGGGGGGGTTAAAGCCGCCGAGCGCCGAGGAGCCGGTGCAGAGCGGGCGGCGGCGGCAGCGGAGGCGGCGGCTCCAGCCGGCGCAGCGCGGGGCTCGGCGGCGGGATCCGGCGGCGGTGCTAGCTCCGCGCTCCCTGCCTCTCTCCCTGCCGGAGGCGGTCGAAGGGCTAGGCGCGGAGCCCCGGCGGCCCGAGAGCGCGGTGAGTACCTCGCGCGGAGCGCGCGCGGCCGGACCCTCAAACCCTCAGGTTGACCGACAGATCCGCGGCCCTCGTGCGCGCGGGAAGAGGGAGGGGATGTGCATGGGCCCGAGACTGGGGTGGGGGGACAAGAAAGTTCACGGGAAACTTTGCCCGTAAACTCGGGGGCGGGGGCGCAGAAGAAGCAGCCCCCCACGTCCGGGCGCGCCGGGGGTTGGGCGTGGTGGTGGTGGGGCGGACAGTCGGCCGGCGGGAGGTGGCAGGGATCGATCGCCCTAGCACCGGGTTCTCCCTCACCTCTCAACGTCGCGCGCAGGGTTTGGGAAAATTCCGGAGCTGGGGGGTCGTAGTGACCCCCGCGCGCCCAGAGGCGGCTTCCTTCTCCAGCAGAAATCTGGACTTGAAAGCGCCCAGGGGTGTGAACGGAAGGTTGCGCGTCCGCCAGTATATGGGTGTCCATGTGAATCCGCTTGTGTGTGTGTGTGTGTGTGTCGGCGCGAGCCTGCCTGTGGTTTCCTCGTGAGTCCGCCTGGATGTATCTCCGTTTAGTGGGTCTCCTCCAGAATCTCTTTGTAAGTGCTCCCGTGTTGTGTGTCCGTGTGAGTCCGCCTGCGGTGTATCCCCGCCTCTTTGTGAGTCTGCCGGTGTGTGTCTTCCCCTAGTGCGGCTCTGCTGGAGCCAGCCTGGGTGTCCCTGTGCTGCCCGGAGTAGTGTAGCGCCCGGTGCGTGGGGGCTGGGCCGCGGGGAGGTCACCAGACGGACAGCTCTCCTCCTCGGCTCCGAGCCTCTCCTCTCCCGAGCCTCTCTTCCAGCGCTAGATCTCGCGCTCGCCCGCTCCCTTGGCCCCCTCCCCCCGTCAGTAGCTTCAGGCGGGCAGGACTATTTCACGCCTTGTTGAAAATTCAGGATTTTCTTTCTCTTTCCGTCTAGTCTCTCTCTTTTGAGAAGCGTCTGTGTGGCTGGCAGTGTTGTGTCTGCAACACTGGGTGTGTGTGTGCATGCCGCTGGAGAAGTGTGTCTGCAACACTATTTGCTTTGCCTGTAGTACTTAATGTAATTGTGTCTGTGTCACTGGGGGTATTCCTGTGGCTGTAATCACGGAGGTGGTGGGTGTATGAAATGCTGAGTGTGTTTGTGCATCTGTAATTGCTGTTTGTCGGGGGGTCTGAAACACTGAGTGCATTTTTGTGTGTCTAACTCTGGGTATGATTGTGTACCAATGCATGTGTGGGGATGATGGAGCTTGAACAATTAGATGTTTCTATGGCTGTATGGCTAGCCAGAGCTTGGTAGGTGGAGGGGACTGTGTCTCCATAAATTCTGCATACCTGTTCCACTGCCAAAATCCACACAGATCCTCTGGGCTGGTTCTTAGGGCTCCTGGTCGGGATTGGTGACATGCAGCCCTTCACTCACACTCCATCACGGTTAATACTCCGACTGGGACCCTGAGCCTTATGTGAAAAGTAGGAGTTTAAAGTTCACGTGCAAGACTTCTAGAGGCTCTGGAATTTATACTCAGCTTCATACTGGGACACTTAAACGCATATGGATTCACACTCAGAGTTACCACAGGACAGTGGACTTCCACTCAGATTCACACTTATATTCTGGTCATATCCAGTGATACATTTCAGTCCTGGAGTTTACACTCAGACTCACATTGGGACTCTAGGCTCACACTTAGATTCACATTTCTGTCCTGAGGCTCATAGGCTAATACTGAGACCTAGAGCCCAAGCTCAGAACTCCCAGAGGTCCTAAGGCTCACACTGGGACTCACACTGACACCATGGAGCTTTCTCAGATTCACACATTCTGGGGCTCACACCCAGACTCACCTGGGGAACCAGGGGTTCATTTGAGCTCAAGGACTCACATAGGACATTGGGGTTCATACATGCATGCTCACATCTTGGAGTTCACACTCAGATTCACACTAGGACACGCAAGATACTCACTTCCATCCTGGGATCACTTAGGGACCCATACTTATAAAGGGACCCCAGTGCTCATACTCAGACTCACGTGGGGAACCTTAGCTAACCCTCAGAAAGCCCCAAAGACCAGGGGCTTACATGAACACTAGGACTCTTGTCTGTACTGACTTGTTTGGGAATCCTGGGGCTCACAGTTAGACTCCCATTTCAGCCCTGGGGCTTATAGTCATATGCACAGTGAGACCAGCATTCACACTCAAACCTAAACTTCCATCTTGGTGTTCACACTCAGACTGACATCCCTGGTAGTTACATTAAACTTACTTCCATCCTGGGGCTTAGATTCAGAGTCACACTAGGGCCCCAGTGCTCACACTCAGACTGGTACTTGCACCCTGAGGCTTTCATATTCACATGGAAACCCTGGGATTCACACTTAGAATCACACTAAGTTAGCTTTCCATTCTGGGACACTCAAACCCACATTAGGATTATGTTCACACTCCCAGGGTAACTTAGAACTCACAGTTCAACTCACCCATGCTTTCACTGGTTTATGGTATGTCTCGGGGCAGCTGGGGACAGGAACAGAGACTATTACAAGATCTGTGTTTTCCAGAGGTGGGGAGTGGAAGAGATGTGTTTGGTCATGTCCATTACTTGGGTCGTGGGCTGGTGGAGAGTGGTGGGAAACACCCAGTTAAACCCTTCTGCCTGTTCTTCCACAGGAGACTAGGCTCTCAATCACTCTCAGGACGGCTGAGTGGCTTTTTGGTTCAGGGGTGACATGTACCCTTAGGGTTCCCTATGAACCATGTACATGCACAGTTTTGTTCAGTAGTTTTGGGTACCTCTCCTGTGATAGAGAGGGTCAGGTATTGGGGAAATAAGACTAATGTCTTCCCAAGACATCTCCCCCATCCCAGTCATCCTTCAGATGGGAGCAGTGTGAAAGCTGACTTGAGGGGGATAGACATCTGGCTTCTTTGACCTCTCCTAGACAGCGAATCTCTGATTCTAGGGGAGATGGTAGCCCCAGATCTATGGTGAGAAGGTGGCTGGGGGAGAAGACTGGAGTGGAACGCACCCTCTTCTCTCTCCTTTTCCCTGGCTGGAATGGGGTTGGGCCACGTTTTGTTATATCTCGCAGTGTCTCCTGGAATGCCTGAGTCCTTATCCTGTCTCCAGCATCTGCCTGGGGTTCTCCACTCTGCCTCCCAGAAGAGCAGTAGTTCTGCGGGGGTGGGATGGGGTGGCCATTGGGTCAGGTTGCAATCAGTCTTAGGACTCCACCTGCCTTGAAGACACTGCCCGGGGCTTTACACCCTTCTTTTTATGGAGGCCAGTGCACCAGCACCCCACGAAGTAGGGATCTGGCTCTCAGGCTCAGATGGCTAGGCTGTAACTGCTCCTTGTCCCAGAGCAGGACACGTGCTCTCCAGCCCCCCTATGGGAGTGAAGGGCTTAAAGGCAAGGCGCCCTGCTCTGCCCCCCCATGGTGAGTTGAAGTGTAAATGAATCGGAAACAGATGGAGCGTATTTTCTTTGAAATGCAGATGGGTTTTGGGGGGGACCATGTGTGCCCGGTTGGGAGGGGGGTCCCAGAGAACTAGGAGGCTGAGAAGAGAGCTGACCCCTCCTCCAGACCCACCAAGGGATTGGGGGTGTGTGGGGGGAATACCTCAGCTGTGTAAACTCCAGGGGCCCTGAGTGACCACACCCACCCCAGACCCTAGCTTCCTGTGGGGAGGGGCTGGGGAGGCCGTGGTCCCAGTGGGCTGAGGGCACTGAGGTCATCGCCCCTCTTTACCTCTGCAGAAGGCAAAGAGGGCCCCCAAAGCATAGAGCCATGCTGGGTTGGGGGTCACCAGAGCCAAGGAGGTGAGAGGAAGAGCTGGGCAGACGTGGGGAAGAGTTGAACCCTACAGCTGTGAGGAACCAGCTCCTTGAAGCTGGGGCTGGAACACAAGTCCGAAGGGGCCAAAGTTGTTAATAGACTGGAGTGGTGACTCCTGGGGTTCAGGAATGGACTGAAGCATCCTTAGTCCTGAGGGAGGTCAGAATGCCCCACTGTACACTGCCTCTCCTTCCTCTTTGCAGTGCTTAGCAAGGCTGCAGAGTGACTAACTGCCTGTGAAATCTGGGACTTAGGGGTGGGGGTCCACAAGCCTCAGCTCCCACCGACCCTGCCTCTGGTATAGACAAGGTACGCAGTGGGAGGCCAGTGTTGAGTAAACAATCTTTCTCTACAACCAGACTGAGTAATGTTGGTGGGCAGGGCCATGTCCCTAATTCCCTGGCCTGCAGGGATTAGGTGCTCAAGAAATGTTGAGGAATGAACACTGAGTGGGACAGACTGTGGGGAGAGGGGACTCTCCAGGGTTTGTGGCTTGAGACTCAACAGCCTCTGTGGCCTAACCCTGTTTTTTGGTTTGAACCACCCCTAAGTGATTTGCAAGCAAGATTGAAGGAAGGACTTCCCTGTATTCAGGGAAGGAGTGCAAAGGATGGGCAGCTTCTTCCTTGAAAAGGTCTGTGGCAGAGATCAGAGCTCAATTCTGTCCTCTCCCCAGCTTCAGGATTTTTCAGAAGATGGGAAAATGCTTTCTTCCCCCACGTGGTCGTGAGCATGTCCCTTGCTTTCTCTAAATCTCGTTTTCTTGGACTCTAGCTAAAGCAGTGGACCCTAGGTCCGAGCCTTTGAGGATGGGCTTCCCTGGTGGCTCAGCTGGTAAAAATCTGCCTGCAATGCAGGAGACCTGGGTTCGATCTCTGAGTTGGGACAATCCCCTGGAGAAGGGAACGGCTACCCACTCAAATACTCTGGCTTGGAAAATTCCATGGACTGTATAGTCCTTGGGGTCGCAAAGAGTCGAACACGACTGAGCGACTTTCACTTCACTTCTGAGGTTTAGCTGCTGTGGGCACCATGGACTGTCTGTATTGGTTATTAATGTCTGTCTGAGAACACAGAGTTCAGATCCTAAAAATACCCTGTGCAGCCAGAGCCTCGGAGGTGCTGGGGTAGCAGTGGCTGCATCTTGATGGGATAGGCACAGAGGCAGGAGAGACAGAAAGAGTGCAGGGAAACTGAGGCAGGCAGCATGGGCCAGGAGTTAAACAGGAGAAAGAGCCTTCGCTTTGTAGGGAACAAAGGTTTCTGAAAGAGCGGTGCCAGTTAGTCACATTATGGCAACATTTAAGGTAATCTGTTATCTTGCGCCACCAAGAATTTCTTTCTCAGAGAGAGCCTGGAGATACAACTGATAACAGACACAAAAATCAAGTAGTCATTGGTAACCATTTCAAGTCCAGCTTCAGGATGTTCCAAAATGGTGTGTGACCAAGGAAAATATCTTCCCCAGGTAGCCTTTTCTGAGCCACTGACCCTATCCCTTCTCCTAGAGCTCTTCCTTGCAGCCCAAGTCCCAGTGAGTTTCTTCCACACCCCGTGCTATACGTCCCCACCTCACTTCTGACCCCCGGGCCTCTGTGGAGCCCCTCTTCCTCAGGAGAAAGGGACTCAGAGTGGTCCCGGAAAGGTAAGATGAGCCCAGCCTCTGAGGACAGATGTCATGTGACCTTGGCCCATGAGCTGACCTTTCTGGGCCCCTCCGTGAAATCGCGGGATGGGGGCTGGGCCCTGAGAGAACGTGGTTTTGGCACCCATCCAGGTCCCTGACGTCAATGACTCTCCAAATAATGGAATCAATATTGGGGGGGGGTGGGCAAGCGTGAACCAGGCCCCAGCGATTAGAAACAGATCAGCACAAACCCACAGCTGACTCTGATAGAGCTGCCTTGGAGAGCTAGGGTGGGGGGCCTGGGAGGAGGTGGACTTGAGGAGGGGGCTCAGGAATGGAGGCAGAGCCACTGGGTGTCCAAAGCGTGGGGTACACAAGTGGGCAGAGACTCTGAGGCTGCCGGGGTGGGAATGATGAGATGGGGGGTGGGGGTGGGGCTGTCCTGGACCCTTCCTTGTTTGAGCCTGTGGGGTTCTGAGACTGAGGTAACTTGGTGAATGGAGATTTCTTTCAGCCAGTGAGTGATCAAGAGTTCATCTCTCTGCATCCCAGACCTGGGCCCCTCGGCCATATTAGGGCTCAGAGGTTATACCAGGGGAACAGAGGAGCTGGGGGAGGGTTCTGAGTGAGATCTAAATGGCATGACCTTTTTCTTAGAGGCATGGGGCATTAATCCAACATAGAGAAATGGGTATTCCCCTTCAGATTGGGAGTCTGGCCTCCTTCCCCAGCTCATGTCCTCTCAGCCCCCTATAAGGCAGCAGGTGAGGATGGAGGGGGCCCTGGGGTCTATTGGGGGCTGGCCTGGCAGCAGCTAACAAAAAAAACAGGAAGAAGGGCTGGGGGGAGCGGCTGTAATTATGGGGCATTTATTATTAATCAGATGAAACTGCTAGAAGCAGCTGGTGTAATGTGTGTAGTGATACAGACTCTGCATGCCCCCAACACAGGCACACTCGAATGCATACTCCCCTACACGTTCACTTATACACGAGTCCTGTTTTGCTTTCAGTTTGCTTTCCTGAACGTTGGATGACTCTCTGTTAGTCTGCCTGTGTACGTCAGTGTGTATCTGTCTGTTTTTTCATGTCAGCCTGCATCCTCCTCTCCCTCTGTTGTCTCCTTTCCCCACCGCCTCTGTCGTCCCTCAGCCCCATGTGTCTGTCTTCCTCTATGTCTCCATCTCTGTGGGCCTGTCGGTGTGTCTGTATCTCTTACCACCAGTCAGCCTGTCCCTAACACCTTGTTTGAGTTTCCGGCCATCTCTCCCTGGTTGGTGGTACCTCTGCCTCTCCGGGCAGATTTTGATGACATGGAGTTCCTTTTTCATGCATATGTGTTTAGGCACCTTATCATGCCTTTGGCAGACACTGTGGTGGGGAATGGAGCAGTTGGATCCTGAGAATCTTCCAGGGTCTTGTAGAAGTCAAGGGCTCTGTCCAAATAACTGGAGTCCTAGAAGCAACAATGACTTTCAGAATAGCTTTCTTCAGCACCAGTCATGTGACGTTGGGCAAGGTAAAGTGCTTTTGTTCTCTGAGCCTCAGTTTTCTCATCTGCAAAATGGGAACAAGATTACCTTCAAAGGTTGTTTTGGTGATCTGGTACAAAACTATGTTAGGTCTTCATCATGGTGTTTGGCTCATCAGGGGTCCTGAGCAAGTGTTAGCTGTTCCCGTTATTATTGGGAAAGGCACTGTGCTGGCTGGGGAGAGATCTGCAGAGGGAAGCTGCACTAGTAGAAGGGCTCCAGAAGGAGATTTGCACTCAAATCTCTGCTCTGGAATTGATCGGCTGTGTGATCTTCGGCCAGTTAACCTCCCAGAATCTGTTTTTTCAGCTGTCAAATGGGAACAATAATAGAACCTACCTCATGGAGAAGTCATGAAGATTAAATGAGATCATGTATATAAAGTGCCTAACACAGTTCCTGGCACATAACAGATGCTCAATAAATCATAGTGGTGATGAGGAGAAGACAGCATGATGGTGTGTGTTTCTGCCTGCTGGGGGCCATGTGTCCCTGTGTGAGTGTGCATGGGAGGATGTGTGTGACGTGGAGGTACTTGTGTCTGTGAACTGGTTGTGTGGGGATTTCACATGGTCTGTGGGTTTGCATCTATGTGTGGTGTCAGGCTTCTGGCCTCTCCTTGTCCCTGCAGTTGAGAACCTAATGTCTGCAAAGGGTGCTTCAGGGAGTCTGGACCACTCCCAATTTTTTCTCCTCTGGACACTGACCTGCTACCTGCCTCAGTTTCCCCTTCTCACAGTGGGGTTGTGAGTGTGAAATGAGCTCTGAGTTTGACTAAGGTCTGCGGCTCCTCTGTGGCCTCTGATTTGTGCCCTTTGCCCTTCTAGAACCCAGCCTTGTCACATCATCCCACCCCCTTGGTTTCAGAAGTCTCCAGAAGAACCTGGTCTGGAGGAAGAGGAGGACATTGATGTGCTCGGTGTGCAGTGGTTGGTGAAGAGGTATGTGCTGGGGGCCCGAGGGAGGCAGGTCAGTTTCAGGGCAGCTGGCAGGTGCCATGGGGGCCGAAGGTCTGGGGATGTGAGTGAAGGAGGGTCTGAGATCCCTTCCTGTTCTTCCCCACTCCTTCCTCCTGAGGCTTTTCATGCCCCCATGACAGGCCTATAAAAGGGAGGAGACTTACTCACCATCACACAGGCAAGGGCAAAGCCAGGTCAGAAAACTCAGTTCTGCACTGCTGGGGCTGAATCCCGGATATGGGAGCATGTTTCTCTCTCATTGTCAGGCTGCTTCTCTGCCCAAAGCATCTCTCTGGCTTAATTGGTGGGGAGCCGCTGAGCTTGGAGGAGATGGGATGGAGGGTCAGAAAGTCCAAAATCTTCTGAGGCCAGCCTTGGGGGTTGGGCCTGACTCTCCCTGCCTTTCATTCAGGCCAGGCAAGGCCCCTGGATTGGCAGCCCCAGGGTGGGGGTGCTCAAGAAATCGAGGCGCTGGAGCGGAACGGAAGGGCCTATTGTCGAAAACCCGCCAGAGGCCCACAAAGGCCGGCAGGGCTTTTCATCTCAGCTCCCAAACAGACTGGCCATTTTCCTGGCCTGGAGGTGGGGTGGGGGTGTGTGGGGCTGACCCTTCAGAACTAGCAGTGGGGTGTTGTCGAGGGTGGGGTCCAAGCCGAGTGTATCTCAGGCTGACAACATTATGGCCATAAAAGGGACTTAAAATGGAGCTGGGGTTCTGAAGAGTAGAAAAGGGACTTTAGAAGGCTGGAGAGGGTTACTCACACTTTAGTCTCCCCGTTCCCAGAGGACCTGAAGACGGCGTGGGGTGTCCATCAGAAGTTCAGATTTGCACAACAATGAGGGGAATACCTGGGAGGAGCTTGGTGGCCGGTTGGGAAACTGAGTTGTTGAGCTGTGCTAATCACCCCACACACACTGGGGACACCTTAGGGAGCCGGAACTGGGGTTGGAGAACAGGCTAGCGGTCAGGCAAGAGAATGGGCTCCCTGGAGCAGGAGGGACTGAGGCCAGACAGCAGGAAGGACTTTCTGCCAATGAACAGTAGCTCAGATGCCCTGACCCTGTCCCTGGGGATCCCTGAGGAGTGCAGAGAGCAGGGGAGCTGGAGAACCCCCCTGCCCCCCAGGGGGAAAGGCTGAGGCGGCTTCTGTGGGGGCAGAGGAGGAGGCTGTGAGGGAGGACTTGGCAGTTCTGTCCACCCTCCCCCAGCAGCACCTTCAGCACCGCTTTAAAACCAGCTTTTTAATTTAACAAAGTGGATGAAAAACTGTTTTTGGAAATAAAGGATATCTGCTGTCTCCCAGGCTAGCACTCAGCCCTTGCAGAGAACCTCTCTCTCCGTTTCTCCTTGCTATTGGGGGCTCCTTTCCTCTCTGCGTCTGTCTCTCTCTTTTGTTTGTTTCTGCTCTTCAGCCCCCCAGCTTCCCCTTGGCCTCCCATCACCGGTCCCCCCCCCCCCCGTTGAGCCTCTGCGGGAGTGTCATCCTCAGCCTCTTATTTCCGTGTCTCTGCATCTCCTTCTGTCTCTCCACTCCCAGTCTCTCTCTTCCGGGCTTGTCTCTCTCTCTTCTGATTCGTCTCTGTCTCCCAGCCTGTCTCAATCTCTGTCTCCCTTCCCCCCCTCCTTTCTCCCCCAACCCCTGCTCTAAATGGGTCTATTTAAAACACCCGACGCTGCCAAGTCAGAAAAGCGTCTCCTGATAAAGCGCATTAGGCGGAGGGAGGGAGGAGGAGGGGGAGGGAGACGGCGGGCGGATGGATTGATCCGAGCCCGTAACCCCATTAATCAGGCATCGTGGATCCCCCTCCCTCCCCCAGCTTCGGCCCCTTCAGAGCTAAAAGCCCCTTAAATATTTATCACCCCTCCCCCATGGGGACAAGGGGAGAGCTGTGTGGCCATCCGTGTGAGCATCCCCAGCCTCCTGGTCTCCCTCCACCATTCCGTGGGGGTGTGTGTGTATACACACGTGTGCACGTGCTCCTGTGTGCATGCATGGGTGTGCACACACACCTGACAAGTCCAGGGACCAACTGCCATCTTGCCCTCCCCAAACCACTGGAGTGGCCTGTTCCCCTGAGCAGCCTCTGGGGACCTGAGGTGTCTGGCCTGGCTTCTGCCCCTCCTGAAGGGTTGGGCATGCAGAGTAGGGGGACCCTGGGGTCCACTGGGGGTCCTAGTGCCCCTCAAAGTGCAGGACTGGAGGACTGGCTGGCATTGAACTGGCATCCTCAGAAAGGAGGGAGGTGAGCTGTGGTTCAATGTCCGGATTCCCCCAAATTTCCAACGCAGGTCACTCAGGGAGTAGAGTTGCGGACTCCAGCTTCTAGAGTGCACAAGGTCCCTAGGAAGGCTGGTGGAAGTTCCCTCTTTCTCCTCAGAGGGCAGAAGTAGACCTGGGGTGGAATGGGGGCTTCCCCTGACCTCAGACAGGCAGGAAGGCAAACTGGACCGGGAGGGGGCTCTTCGTCCCCCCTAGAGACGAGACTCTCTGGGGTGATGTGGGACGGAGAGCCCTTCGCAGCAGAGGTCAGCCCTGAGTGAGACTGGCCGGAGTTGGTCCCAGTTGGCCTGAGAAGACTCGGCCCGGGCGGGGGAGGGGAGGCCGCGGCAGCCCCCAGGGGTGAGGAGGGGCGGGGGTGGCGGTGGGCCGGAGCCGGGAGGGTCCCTTCCCCCTCCCCTCCCCCTGCCTCGAGTGCCACATCTCCTCCTGACTCAGACAATTAGATTCAAAGGATGACCTCACTGCCTGCCGTCCCTCACTCGCTCCCTCCGCTCGCTCGGCTCGCTCGCCCGCCGCGCGCTCCTTCCTCCCCGCCTCCCGGCCCGCTCGCCGCCCAGCTCGCTCGCAACGGCTCGGCCCCCCGCCCGCCGGGACGCTCGGGGGTGGGGGGGACACGCCTGCTCCCCGGGCCGTCCGGGCCCCAGCCCCGAACCCCGGGGGGCCCGATGCCCGCGGGCGGACGGGCGGACCCACGGAGCGCCGGAGGCACCGACGGGGCGCCTGCGCGGGGACCCAGGTCAGTGGCCGCGCGGCCGCGGGGCCGGAGAACTTGTCACCCCCGCCCGCGCCGCCCGCCAGCCCGCCCCGGCGCTTCCCGCTCCTTTCTCGGCCCCCGCCCCCCGCGGCTGCTCAGCGCTCCCCCTGCCAAGCTGTCTCTCTCTCCTCTTCTTTTTCTCTCCCCCCAGCAGCCCCCCTCTGCCTCTGCAGCCGGTGGGAGGGACTGGGACTTCCTGAGGTCCCAGGGATGGGGCCGGGGCCCACTGGCTGCAGCCGGACCAGGCCTCCAGCAAGAGGAGGGGTCTGGCCGTGTCCACTGGCCTGGGGGAGGGGACCACCACCGGGGTGGGAAGGGGGCTACTGAGAGAGAGGCCCCGGTTGTGGGGGTGACGTCCGGACAGAGGGATGAGCTCCCAGTATCTTTCTTTTCCTACATCCTGTGGGCCTCTTGCTCGGCTCCGTTGGTCCCCACCTCTGAGCTAAATAACTTCGGTCCCTGCGGCCAGGTCTCATTGGCCCCCACAGCCTGTGTTCTTTGGAGCCTTGTCACCTAGTTTCCCTTAACCCGGCTGCCTGAATTCTTTTGTCGCTTTCCTTAAGTCTCGTCACCTGGCTTCCTGGGCTTTGCCTTGCTTGGTTTCCTTGGGCTCTGCCGCCGGGTGTTCCCTCCCAGGCCTGGTCCGTGGAGCCCAGGCAGGCTCTCTTTAGGATGGGGCATCAGGGCTCACACTACACCTGGAGCAGCAAGTGGCGAGGACGTCAGCAGCACTGATGGTTGTTCCCGGGTTAGGGCCTGGCCAGCCCAGCCTGGATTCCTTTCTGCCTGGACAGCGACACAGCGTCTTCTCTTGTGATGGGGGGCGGGGTTGCAGGGTCCAAGGACGCTTTAGGATTCTTGTCCTGATGGTTTGTTAAGGCAGCGCTGGCTTGGCCAGGGCTGTCCCCATTTCTCTTCAGGTTGGACAGTGATGACAGGGCTTTGGCAGGGGCTGGGGCTTGAGGTCAAGGTCTCATCTCCTTCCCCTTCCCCCACTCCCTGCAGCCAGGCCTGACATTCAGGTGCCCTGTAGACAGCTGTAGGCACAGAGAGGTTTCCGAGGCCCGGGCTCACACAGCAGGCAGCTAGGCTGTGAGCTGCTGCTGCTCTTCTTGGAGAAGAAGTGGTGAGGAGGGGCGGTGGGAGGGCCCTGGGGAGCAGGCTGGCTTCTGGGGCTTGCTGGCTCCTGCCGCTACCGTTGCCACTCTCTCTTCGCCTGGGGGCTTCCTCACCGCTCCACTCTGGCCAGGATCTCTCCTCATTCCTGAATGCTGGTGAAAGCAGGGTGAGGAGAGAAAGGCGCCAAGTAGGGAATAGTGTTCTGTTCCCTTGATTTTTAGAAACTTTCCCTTTCTGTGTTAGGCACCCTGAGCTTTATCTTCCCTTCCTCTGAGCACGGGCCTGGCAACCCAAGGTCCCAGCAGGGAGTGACTATTCTGGGTGTGTATGTGTGTGTTTCTCACTGCCGGGTGTAGAGGTGTGAGGGCTGAGGGTAATGGGAGTGGGCGCTGTGGACTCTGAGTTTCTGGAGGTGCTACAGTATCTGTGTGCAAGGGTGACTGTTCTGAGTGTGTGCTGGTATCCATATGTGAGGCCAGAACTGTTTTGATTGAGCATGTGTGTGAGAGTCTGTGTGTGTGACTGTGATTGTGATTCTTGTGTGCGTGCACACCAGTGTGTGCGAGGATGTGGTAGTGGGTGTCCACGTGGGAGGCCATGATGAGTGGCGGTAATGGCAGAATATGATGCCAGTGTCTGCGAGAGGGGCGCCTGGGTGTGTCTGTGAAGCTCTAGCTGCATGGTGGAGATGGGGGGATTTGGGAGCTCTGCGATGGTAGTGAGAGCCTGAGTGTGCCTGTGTGTCTTGGGGTGAAGCGAGCGCCGGGTGTTGTGTGCCCCTGGATCGCGGGTGTGTGTGTGTGTGTGTGTGTGTGAGAGAGAGAGCGTGTGTGTGTGAGAGCATGTGTGCGCACATACTCATGCCTGTGTTTACCCATCAGGAACAGATTGCTCTGGCTTCCCCACTGTGCGGAGGGGAGGAAGGGGGAGGAAGGATGGCTTGCTTTTGCCCAGCAGACCAGAAGCTTCCTCAGTAGTGTGTGCAGTGTGCGTGCGTGGAGGGGGGTTGAGGAGAACAGCACACGTGAAGACAGTTGAAGTTTCTGTTCCCCTCGCTCATCTCGGACTCTGTCCGAAAGACCATCTTTAGTTCCTTTTGTTACACATCGACGCTTCACACACACTGCCCACCCCTCCCTGTGTGTGTGTGTGTGTGTGTGCATGCGCCCACATACAACCAGCCTTGCAAGCGCCAACCTCTGTGTATGTATTCGAGGTTGTGTCTGCGCCATAGTGGTGATGGGGCCCTGCGTGGGGGGTAGTGGGAGAGGCTGAGGCAAAGAGGTCTTTGTCCCAGCCCCCAGGCCTAGAGAGCGATTCTGTCCATCCTTCTGTCTCCACAGAGGGCTCTGCAGCCTCCTGCCTGCCTCATCTGCTGTGAGTCTGCTGCAAGCCCCCTCCCCTGTCAGCTGAGGGAAGTCTTGGTCAGCCCCATTGACCTGCCCATCCCCCACCTTCCATGGAGGCCTTCCAGCTGTCTGTAACCTCCTGCAGCGTCTGTTCCTCCATGAGGAGCCGCCTGGCTCCCCCTAGACCTAACCTGACTGGTGTGTGGCCCTCTTCTGCATGGAGAGATCCTCCTGATTCTCCTAGAAGACAGGAGGGACTCTGGACTGGGGCTAGGGGGAGGGGAGTTAGCACTTGCGTCTCGGATGCTGTGAAGCTGTCCAGAGCCCATGTGCCCACGGGGAGGATATGAACTTCTCTGCCCCTTCCTGCTCCCCATTGGAGAAGCAGAGGGTTGGGTCAGATGACTTTTCAGGGAGCAAGCCTGGACCTTTCTAGAGGACTGCTCTTGTCCAGGCCTGCATACATGAGCGTGGACGAGCCAGCGCCCAGGTCACAAGCAGCACAGGGCTCGAGTGGGGCTCCACGTGTGGGCCCGGGTGGTGTGATTCGGATGGGTATCTCCGTTGGACACCTCCCAGTGGCCCAGCCAGGCCCGGCGTGGGAAGCGCGCAACACGCCAGCACACATGTGCAGCAGGGCACGCACATGCTGATCTCAGGGTCCCCACGGTACAAGAGGTTGGGGGGTGGGGGGCGTGAGCACTCAAGAGTCCAAGCCGCTGCCAAAATCCATTGGAATCTTGTCCCCCACCCCCAGGCCCCCATCTCCGGCTGTGGAGGTCACAATAGCAGGTGCGGATACCCCCCCCCAATTCACTCACGTTGGGCCGCCTCCTTTTCCACAACCTCAGCCAGAGACTGGAGCTGGGGGACTGCTCCCCACCCGCCGCCTCCCTCCTGGCCCCCCTCCCACTGGTGCTCAGCTTCATCCTGCCCCACTTCTATAAGGGAGGAGTGGCTCTATGTTTGGGCAGTGTCCTTCCCCCAGAGCACAGGGGGCTTGCCCCTGGAGTGTGTGGGGATGGGGTGGCATTGGAAGAAGAGATAAGGCTTAAACCCAGGCACAGCTTCTGGGTCCTGTGCCCCTTAAGGTGGGCGGGGGGTCGCTGAGAGGAGGGCCGGGTCTGGATTCAAAGAGAAAGAAAGAGACCAGAGACTCAGAGACAGGGAGAGACGCCATGGAGAGTGGGAGCCTGCCCCATGGCCAGCCAGCCCCAGCCCAGGAGCTGGCCCCTGACCTGGGCCCGCCCCCTCCCCCATGGGGGGCCTGCTGGGCCAGCTGCCAGGGGCCAGGCCTCCTTCCTTGGCCTCCCCCCAACCCCCGGCCTCTGGACTCCTCCGGCCTCTGCCCCCGCCCTCACCGCCCACGCTGTCCAGGCTGCCTAGGCCTGGTGGGATCTGGGGGCCTTCTGGCCTCAGCCCCTCCTCCCGCTCCTATAGCTTCCCGCCCGCCCAGACTGTCTCTCCCAGGCTCCCCCTCAGCCAGCCGGGTCTGAGCCTCCCTGCCCACCATGCCCTTGTCCCTATCTCTGCCCCTGCTCTGTCTCTCATTTTCTCTCTCCGTCCCCAAGAGTAGGTGCCTCTCTTCCTCCCTTCACCCTAATTCCTCTGCAGGTCAGAGGCCTGTAGAGTTTCCTAGGCCTTTCAATCCGTGGGTCCTTTTGTCCCGGGTTCTTGCCTCATTCTCAGGATGTGTCCTCTAGAGCCACTGCAGGGCGAGGAGAAGGGGATGAGGCCCCGAGAGAGTGCCTTTCCCCTTTCCTGGAGGATTCCAGAGTCCGGGTTTGCTGAAGGGGACTGGAAGCCATGGAGATGTCCCCATGGCCCCCGCTGTAGGCCAGATGCTCTCCATCAGAGAAACACTCCTGACCTCACCCCAGCCCCAGGCCGGGGGGTGGGGTCCAGGCCAGTGACCTTCACTGGGTCTCAGTTTCTCAAAGGCACCACGTAGGCCCTCGCTGTTCATTCATTTTCCAGGCCAGACTGAGCCCACCTGACCCACACCAACCAACACCCTGAAGCCTAAAGCTCTGAACACACTATTGCACATCAGCACACGCCCAGTCAGAGCTGGGCTCCAGGCAGTGATGCTCAGAACTCCCACCCTCACCCTGGATGTGGCAGGGACTCCTCAGGGTTGGGTTGATTAACTTAACCTGCCCTATTTCTGCAGGATGAATAGGGGCTTTCCCAAATTCACACTTCCCTTTCTCAGGTTTTGCCTTCGGCTGGGCAGGGGGTGAGGGTCGGGACTCAGGGTACCTGGGAACTTGCTGGCACTGGCAAGAGGGGTCTTGGGCCCTGGATCCTAAGCCAGAAACTTGGTAGTTGAGATCCCTGATCCGGAGCCTGTCACTCTATCAGTGTCATGGCTGGAGACTATCAGCCTCCATGGTGTCAACATTTCTGCAGGCTGGTGTTACTCTATGTGACTGTCCATCTTACCGAGTCTGTCAGCCTCCCTGTATCACTGTGGGTGTCACGTCATTGTCAGCCTGAGTGGCTGGCAGTCTCATTGCATCTTTGATACCAAGGTTACTGTCACTGTGACTGTGTCCGTGTCAACAGGTGCCATCCCCCTGTCCGGTGGTGTCATTGGACGTGACCGTGACTCAGTGCCTCACTATCACTGTAGTGACTGTCAGTACCCCTGTGGGCATTGTCGACTGCACACCTGTGTCAGTTGTAGTGAATGTTGTTATTCCTGTGTAGTGGTGTCCTTGTGTCGTCGTGGGACATGATGGTAAGTTGGGGGCCAGGATGGCCTCTTGATGAGTCACCTATGTGTATGCATGTGGCGACACTGGGCTTCTGTGTCAGGAGAGGTGCTGGGCTTCTGCTCACAAGGGGTTTGGGCTGCTGGGCACTTGTTAGTGGGGTGCCTTCTGCTCTCTCCTCACTGCTGGGTCTGGGGCTGGAAGCCAGGCTGGCCCTCTGGAAGGGCTTATGGAGCCTGGGCCAGTTCGCATAGCCCTCATCTGGGGCTTTACAGATTTATGCTCTAGATCTATCCCAGAGCCGTGGGTGTGGACTTGGAAAATTCCTGGGAAAGATGCTCTTTGCCCTGGGATGGGTGACCTGAGGTGAGCTAGGGCCGGGCAGAGGTGTAGCCTAGATGTCTCTGGCCTCAGCTTCCCTAACTGGGAATGGGTCCAGCTGGGACTCGGAGGGAAGAGGGAAGTCAAAGTGCCTGGGACTTCCTGGACCTGTAAGTGGGGTGGGGTTTCCATCTACTCTTATCCCCTAGGGGCGAGGCTCTTGGCTTTATGGGCAGAAGCCCCCCAGCCCCCTGGAAGCCCTGCTTTTGTCTCAGATCCGCCAGTACGGCTGCACTGACAGCATCCTCCCCTTACACTGCCGGAGCTGAGTGGGCTTCGAGAGATGCTGTCAGTGGGCACAGAGACCTTGCTTGTGTCTCGTTTCTGTCGCTCTCTCCAGGTCGTGTCTCTCCCGCTGCCCTTGAATCTCTGCTAGTATCCTGTGCTCCCTGTGTCTTCCTGTGTCTCTTCTTCCATTTCTCCGTGTTGGTCTTTTCTTGTCCCTCAGGGTCTCAGCTCACAGCTTTCCCTCTCCGTTCCCCTCTCCCCAGGTGTCTCCCTTTTCTGGGTGCCCCCAGCCGTGCAGCATCTGCTTGGTACCCCATCCCCCTGTCTCTGCAGCGCTCTCAGCAGTGCTCGGCTCCCATGGCTGCAGCCTCTTTGGCCCAGGGCCCGGCCCTTACAGTAACTCATCGGGCTGATGGAGCCGACTTTGATGAAGAAGCCACCCCTCCCCCTGTGGGGACCCGCATGTGTGTGTGTGTGTGTGTTTGCTTGTATGCATTTCACTCATGCCAGGCCTTGTCACCCCCCACACCCCTCCCAGCTGGGACCAGGAAGGAGCTGGAAGAAGAGGACCACCCTGTCTCTCTACTCCCATCCTGTCATCTAACCTCTGTCCCCTCTGTCTGCCCATCTGCCTCCCAGGCCCTGGGTCCTCTCCCATGTGCTGGGCAGCAGGTTGGCCCTGAGATGGAGTCTCTTGCTGGCTGTGAGGAGAAAAGTGGATGGTAGAGGTTTTAGGGGAGGGTCTGAGGGCCCCCTGCAAGGGTTGAAGGCAGAGGGAAGCTGTGGGGGGCGGGGGGAACCAGGTGGGCTTCCAGCCTCTTATCTGTTTTTCTCACACCAGCTCTGAATTTAGAGCTGGCTCATCCTGGGTTCCTTTATTGGCCCCACCACTTGCTGACTGTGTCCTTGGCCATTGTCTTAACCTTCTAAGCCTGAGGAGTAGCTGGAGAGGGGGGAGTGGCTGAGGGTCAGGAGCCAGGCCAAGTGGTAGCAAAGGCCTCAGGAGTCGCAGATGTGGGAGGGGTTGCTGAGGCCAGTCGGGGCCTAGAGAGGTGAGCCGTGCGGGGCTCCAGCGCCCTGGCTGGAGGAGCACCAGGTGCATCGGGGAAGACTGGCCTGGGGAGGGGCAAGTGCAGCCGTGGGCAGGCAGGAGCCCTTCCCCAAAGGAGCCCCCAGAAGTCAGAGTCTCTGCACTCCCCCACCCCAACCCCGCTCCAGGCTGACACCCACACTGCTCTAGCCCTCTCTGGCTGTTTCTCTGGCAGCGTTTCTGACGGTGTCTCTGGCAGTGTGTCCGACTGTGTGTCTGAGTGTCCCTGGCAGTGTTCTGAGTGCTATGGAGACTTCCTGACTGAGCATCTGGCTGCGTCTCTGGCCCTCTCTCCGGCTGTTTTTCTGGGTGTATGCCTGTTTGCGTCTGTCAGTTTCCCTGGTGTTTCTCTGCTTGTGCGTCAGGCAGTTTCTCTGGCAGGGTTTCTGACAGTGTCCCTGGCCTGTGTCGCTGATGGCTGCTTCTCTGACTGGGTTTCTTGCTCTTTCTCTGATACATCTGCCTGCATCTGGCTGAGTGTGGTACAGTGTTTCTGGTGGGCCCTTTGACTGTGTGTTGGCTGTTCTCTGGTGTGTCTCTGGCTGGTTATCTGGTTGATCTACCTGTTTCTCTGGCTCGTGCCCCACGCAGTCTCTCCAGCCTGTGTGTAGGCTCTTTCTGTGGGGCTGTGTCTCCTGTTGGGGGCAGAGTCTTTGCTGTGTGTCTGACTGTGCCTCTGGTAGGGGCCCTGGTTGAGTGTCTGGGAGTGGTCTGTCTCTGGATCTCTGCTTCTGTCTTGTTGACAGAACTTTGTCTCTCTTCAAGACTGGAATGAGAGAGATTTGGAACCTCTTGGGCAGGAGATGGTTGTTTCCCTCTCCTTAGGTATAGGTGTGTGCTGGGGTGGAGCAGTGTGAGGGCAGCTGGACCCATCCTAGGAGCAGGACAACGCATTGAGGGGCCGCTGGATCCATCCTGGCTTCTGGAAACACATCCTGACTGTGCAGTGTGTACCCACATGGGAGTGTGCAGACACTGACGTACAACTGGGGCTCTCAGGCTCCTAGGCTGAAGGGTGATAGGCTGGGGTCCCTGACTGGGACATAAATCTGAAAAGCCTTCATCCTTCTCATGATCACTGGTGTCCACTAAAGCAGAAACCACTTCTGACCTGCTCACAATGTACCACTGCCCTGATACCCTGCTGCTCTGAATATCCCAGAGCCCTGCTGGGCAAGGCTCACCTGGGGGTGAGGGGGTGCAGGTAGGGGTAACATGGTAGGGCAGATCCAAGGGTCTCTCCCCAGGAGCATGGCAGGGGCCTTCTGTTCAAGGCAGTTTGGAGATGTATAGACTTCCAATCAAGTTAAAGCATTACCCTTTCAGTTTGCAGTGTTTATAGCTAATTAGCTAACCTCACCAGTAAAGTTATCTTTTTTCTAGAAAAATGGCCCTAGCATTACCAGTGTTCTATAACTCATCTGTGGTTGACTACATCCTGCAGCCAGCTTCCTTATCGAACAACAAACCGCTGTAGGTTGCCTTCTACCATCTCAGCAAACCTTTGCCTACAGATGCCAATAAGGTTATTTTCTGTTGCTTGAAGAGGGTCCTGAGCTCCATTAAGAAGGGCGCTTGGGGTCAAGGTGCCCTGGCCCTAGGGCTGGGATTTCCCAGTCTTTCCTGAGAATGGGGTGGGGGGTGCTCCCCAAGCGGCCCCGCCTGGGCTGATGCTGTCCCTTTCCCCGCCGCCCACTTTTTTCCCAGCAGATGGCTGCTCCGGTCCCGTGGGCCTGCTGTGCCGTGCTTGCTGCTGCTGCTGCCGTGGTCTACGCCCAGAGACACAGTCCGCAGGGTGAGTGCTGGGTGGGCGGGGGACAAGGGGCGCTCCCAGAGCTGAGCAGGACCCTCTCTGGCATAACTGTACGCACCCACCCAGGAGCCACATACTGCCATGTGCTGGCATTGTCACACATGAACATGAGTCGTGTGACTGATACACGGGGTGGCCCACTGACATTGTCCCATAAGCACAACCCCCCAGTCACTGCTGAGTGGTTTCATGCTGATGGCATTGTCTGATCCTCTTCCCACTAGTGTGGATACAGGGTACAGGTGGAGTAGATGGTAAAAAATCTGCCTTCCATGCAGGAGACCCGGGTTTGATCCCTGGGTCAGGAAGAGCCCGTGGAGGAAGGCATGGAAACCCTTCCAGTATTCTTACTTGGAGAATTCCAAGGATGAGAGGAGCCTGGTGGGCTACAGTTTACGGGGTCACAAAGAGTTGGACACAACTGAGGAACTACATTGAGGGCGGCTAACTTTTCTATGCTTAAATGCGGGTTAATGACATGATAGCAGAATTCTAGTAATTACCATATATTGGTCTAGTTAAAATCAGCCTCTATAATGAAAAATTCTGAGCAAAAATGGATTTTTTCAGATTTCTATTTACCATTTACAATGACATTAATTGTGGGCTGATAAAGAAGAGGACCGGAGAAAGCAATGGCACCCCACTCCAGTACTCTTCCCTGGAAAATCCCATGGACAGAGGAGCCTGGTAGGCTGCAGTCCATGGAGTCGCTAAGAGTCGGACACAACTGAGCAACTTCACTTTCACTTTTCACTTTCATGCATTGGAGAAGGAAATGGCAACCCACTCCAGTGTTCTTGCCTGGAAAATCCCAGGGACGGGGGAGCCTGGTGGGCTGCCGTCTATGGGGTCGCACAGAGTCGGACACAATTGAAGCGACTTGGCAGCAGCAGCAGCAGCAGCAGGGGCAGGGCCTGGTGAAGTGGGGTCCCTTCAGGTTTATGGGGGGTGCAGTGGGAGGCACTGGGAGAGACAGTGGGTAAGAAAGCCCCTCGCTTATCCTAGAAGGAATACTGGGACAGGGATGGTAGCCCCAGAACATGCTGAGGGGATGGGCAGGTGGGAGAAGGCTGGCCCACCAGTGAGATGGGATGGCTGAAGGGGTGAGGGGGTGCCCAGGCGGGGCCATTGATAGCCTCCCCCATTCCCCGACCACTTGTCCAGTGCAAGCTGTGTCCGCCTCACAGGGACACAAACACGAAGAGCAGAGACTGCATGGAGCTGCACCCCTGCTGGGAAGGGTGACCACGTGACCCCTAGCCCATCTGCATTGGAGGCAGCACTTCAGGTGGCCACATGAGCCCAAGTTCTGACCTCAAAACTCCTCGAATGAGGCTCCAAGTGTAGGGAGCTCCCCCCTCGGCTGTGTCCTGCCCCCCACCTCAGCTGGCCCAGGTAGAAGCAGAGAAGGTAGGGCCCAGGCACATAGCAGGCCCAGATGACTGAGCTCCATGACCCTCAAGGCTGTGGGTTCAAAGAGTTTAGTAGGTCAAGGCTCCTATGGCCTCTTCCTTGTGAACCCAATGCCGAGGCCCAAAGAGATCCTGGCCTATCTCAGGGCTGCTCCCCAGTGGGTAGGGTCTCAAGGAACCACCAGGCCAGCCCATTGAGCCCCACCTGCAGTCGGCGTATGCCAGGGGCTCCTGCATTGACCCGACCAGCCCAGGCCTGCCGGTGGCCTCTCCCAGTGGCCTGGCCCCTGCCCTGTGTGGGGATGTAGGCTGCATCTTTGGGTGTGAGACTGTCCTTGTGCACTGGACTGTGTTCTTGTGTGGGTGAGGCTGTGTCCCTGTTGGAGTGCATTTCTGTGTGGTCATATCCTTGTGTGTGACGTGGCCGGTATGTGACTGTGGCCTGTGACTGAGACTGAGTTGTGTCCTTGTGGCTGAGACTTTCCGCCCTGCCTGATTGTTTCTCTTTGTGTCTGCTCTCTGTGTGTTTGTGTCTCTGTGTGTGAGACCATGTGTCCGTGTGTTACTGTGCCTCTCGCTGACAGTGCCATTCCTCTACACGTATGTCATCATCACGTCCCTGCCATGGGACAGTGTCCCAGTGTGTCCTTGACCTGTGGACGGTTGTCCCGTGTGTGCGTGCTCTTCTTACGGTGACGGTCCTCATCCTATGTGTGTGGTGATGTGAAGTTGCTTAGGACGCCCTGGAGGGGGGACTGTTTCCGGCATGTGGTCCCCATGTGAGCCTGTGTGCACAGGTGTGAGGGAGCCGTCGGCTCTGTCCCTGTGCGTTCCCCGTGTCCATGACCTCATCCTGTCTCTGTCTCTTATCCTGGCTTCTAACAACCTTTTCACAGCTGATTCCTTCGGAGCATTTGTCACTGCGTCAGGGCCAAGAACCCCATCCTCCCCCTGCGGCTTGATTTAATTTCTGAAATGGACAGCACATCAGGAGGGGCGCCCGTGGGGCTGGGGGTTGGGGGAGCTGTCCAGGGACGAAGGATTGAATCACTGCCATCTTTGGGGCTGTGGCGTGGCCGTGTGTATTGCTGCTGTGGTGTCCCTACAGCGGTCGTGGCGCCGTGACAGCCGCCTCACGTTTTCCCCTGCCTCTGCGCTGTGGCCTGCGGTGGTCATCTCATTGTGTTGTCATGCTTCTACTCCTGCCCTGCCCTTCCATGGTTGGTTTGTCGTTGTTGTCAGATTGTGTGTTTCCGTTTCCTTTGTGAGGCAGACAGGGTTTCCCTGCTCTGTATTACCCCACTGCCATCACATCTGTTGTGCCGTCGGGTGGGTGTCCTTCTCTCGTGGCTGTTCCTGCCTGCCCCGGTATTAGTGAGCCATGCTGGGGCCACGTGAGTTCTGAGCCTCTATTGGTCAGTGTCGGTGCAGAGCCCTTGGGACCGTAATGACCATGCCCCTCTCCCCGCAGTCTTCCTGACCCCCCGACGGTCAGTTTTCAGCCTCCTCCTCAGGCAGCTGGATACAGAATCTCTGCTGGGGGGCGGGGCGGTGTGCAGAGAGAGGGGCTTGGCCTGCTTCCTGGAAGCTCCAGGTTTTTGGAAGGGAGGCTGGAGGGGGGCTCGGGGGCTAGGGCTGGTGGACTGGGGGCGGCTCTATGGCTTGAGCCCTGGACCCTGGGCCTCTGGTCAGAGGGAGGCCCCCAGTCAATCTCTGCTCTAGCCTCACAGCTGCGGCCTCCAAGGTCCTCCCCCCACCCCGAGCCGCCACCCTTCCGCCTGTTCATCCTCTGTTCGGCTGGTCCCAGGCCCCACGGACGAGTGGTCAGGGCTGGCGGGGTTTCCTGCTTCCCTCTCCTTTGACAGGGACAGAGAGGCTCAGAGAGGGGCAGAACAGGGCCCTGCAGACACACAGGGATCCTGGCCTGGGGAGGGCCACAGAGGCAGCAACTGGGGACAGATGTTCCAGCCCAGAGAAAAGCAGGGCTGGGGAGAGGTGTGTGAGGGAGGGGAAGGGGGCCGCTGGCAGCATAGGGGGATCCCTACCTCCTGTGGCCCCGGTGGTGTTAACAAGTCTAATTAAGAGGCCACTGGCCCAACTTAATTGGCTCGTTAACAGGAATTGCCTCTGAAAATCCCCCAACTCAGCGGGGTGGCTCTCTGGAGGGGAGACCGAGGGAGTGTTAACGAGGGATCCCGCAGCCCCCCCACCCCCCTTGCTCTGCCCCTCCCACCCTCACTACACAGAACTACAGGTCTGGGGAAGCATCTATCCTTCCAGGCTGGGGGGCGGGATGAGGAGGGCAGGCCTGTGTCTCCCCATGCCCTGCTGCTCGGCCATGTCTGGAGGTCAGTGTCCAGGACTTTGTCTCACTGCCTCCCCACCTCGCTCTCCTCTCGACAGTTGCCCCCTCCGCCCTTCCGCTCCAGTCTCCTGGGCTCTGTCCATCATGCCTGGGCGGCTGAGGCCAGGGCTGGGCTTTGCTGTGGGCTCTGACAGGCCCCTCCTGGGGGCAGGAGAGGCATGGTCAGAGCTCCCGCAGTCCCTGGGCTTCCCCACCCGCACCCGCACCCCATGCAGTTCCTGCCTCACCACCGTGTTGACAGCTGCCAGGAGGTCCCTAGGGCTCCTGTGCCCACTCTTCCTCCTTCTGCTGCCCTGGACCGCTGGGGGACAGGGCCTTGTCAGGGGTTCAGAGTTGTCGGGGAGAGGGAGAAGGGCAGGACACAAAAACAAGGATGGGGAGGATGAAGAAAAGGGAAGAGACAGAGGAAGGAGTTCAAGAGGGGGCCCCTTGGCTCAGCTTGCCTGGCTAGCAGATATCAGTGACTGGGGCTGGGCCTCTTGGTGGCGGGAGGCTGGGGTTTGGGGGGTCAGGAGAACTTTCAAAAGGACCTGGTGACTGGAGGTGACTTAGGTCTTCTGTCCCAGCACTCTACACAAACTCTCTCTCATACACGCATACAGCATCGCCCAGTCACACACACGGTCCCCGGACGCACACATCCAAGTTTGGAGACACTTACTTGTGCCCTTGCGTGCCATGAAGGAATTTTGCAGATGCCTTGTCTCCCCAAGACACTCGCACCCTGAGCCTCAGGGCGCCTGCTGTCGCTATCATCTGGAAGTGCTGGGCCAGGCTGTGACCTGTGACTTCTGCCTTGTGCCCTCCCCACCCCCTACAGAGACTCCCCACGTGCAGTACGAGCGCCTGGGCTCAGACGTGACTCTGCCGTGTGGGACCGCCAGCTGGGACGCGGCGGTGACGTGGCGGGTGAATGGCACAGACCTGGCCCCTGACCTGCTCAACGGCTCTCAGCTCGTGCTCCAGAGCCTGGAGCTGGGCCACGGCGGCCTCTACGCCTGCTTCCACCGCGACTCCTGGCACCTGCGCCACCAGGTGCTTCTCCATGTGGGCTGTAAGTGTGACTCCCAACCCCTCGTGTGACCCCCCACTTCACTTAGTGGGGGAGTCCGTGAGGCCCAGACCCTTGGCCCAGATCACATCCCCTTCCTGGTGGTGGTGGAGGTCCTGACCCCTGTCCTCTGACCTTGTCTAAGCCTATTGTTCCGACCTCTGAGCCCAGTGTCGCCCCCTGAGTGCAGACCTCTGGCATTTTGCACTGGTATCCACCCTCCACTGGAGGTCTTTGAGACCCAGAAATCCTATCCCCTACGACAAGATGGGCTCAGGAGGGCTGGCAGGGCACTGCCCATGTGGGGCCTGGTGGGAGGAATCCTAGGTCACAGCTCCGAGCTGGGTTGGCCTCGTTCCAGTGCATGCTCTCCCAGGGGCTGGCTGCGAGGGCCTTGGGGGAGAAAATGGGATATCTGGTGATGCTGGGAGAGGTGTGGACAGTCTAGGAGGCCCTGGGGAAGAAGGAAGGCTTCCTGGAATGGGAGGCACGTGGAGACTTGGGGAATTTGGAAGATACATTGAAAAAGTTCTTTCTGGCCGAGAGCTGAATGTGATCATAGTCCACAGAGGCTGAAAGGGCCTGGGAAGGCCACTTGGGTTGGTGTAAATGGCAGAAGGGAGCTGAAGGAGGGGAGGGACATGATCAGGGTCATGTTGTTAAAAGATCTTTCTCACTATGCTGCAGGGCTGGCAGGTGGGTGGGCAAAGCAAGGGGCAGGAAGGAGGCTGTTGCTCGGATGCAAGAGAGTGGAGGAAGACCTGGGACTGGAACATGGGGTTGGGAAGCTGAGAAGAATGATTTTGCCTCCAGCAGTCGCTGATGGATCAGAGGTAGGGAGAGTGGGAGAGTGGACAGTGGAGTCAAGACAGCTGGTAGGACCGATTGCTGCAACGGAGACAAGGTGCAGGGGTCAGCGGGAGGAGGAGGCAGTGTGTTCTGTTCATGCGGTGTCTCAGTTTGGCTTTCCCTGGAATCAGAACCCAAGATGATAGTTCACAGGCAAGTAGTTTATTTGGCAGGTGACAGAAACATCATTATGGCATGGGAGAATGATAGAGAAAAGGAAGTGACGTTAGCCAATAAAGAGGGAGTTACCTAGCCATTGCTTCTGGGTGGCTGGAGCCCACCCTGCTGGGGGAGCTCTAGAAGCTGAGGAGGCAGGGCAAGTGCCTTGGAGTTCTCCTGCCTGAGGGCTGAGGGAGCCCGGATGCTTACACACTGAGGAGTGGGGGCGGGGGCAGGGAGGCTTTCATTCCCCAGCACTTTTGGCCTGATGCCCCGGCAGGCAATGCAGGTTTTGGTGGCCAAAGAAAGCTCTTAGGCAAATAACTGCAGAGGCGGTCAGCGGGTGCGGGTGAGGGATCTGCGGCACCATCTGCTGTAGATGTTGGGTTTTGGTCCCTGGGGGACAACTAGGAGTAGATGGCTGGTAGCCAATGGATCTGAGGTTCTGGGACTCAGGGAGAGGCCTGTGCTAGAGATGGAAATTGAGAAGGGGGTGGTTGTCAGCATTAATTCTTTGGGAGGGGATGAGATGGTCAAGGGTGAGACTGTGGGATGAAGAGAGAAGATGACCCAGGACCGAGCCCTGAAGACCATCGCTGTAAAAGGGGTTGATCGAAGGAAATGAGCCACAAAAGAGATGAGAGATCAGAAGGAGCCCGGCAGGAAGGGAGAAGGGGAAGCAAGTGAGTGCGATTCAGAAGCGGTGTTAGGAAGCTCCGGAGGAGGAGGTTATCAGTGTTGCTGAGGGTCAGCTGGGCAGGTCCTTGGTGCTCAGCTGGAGGCATCAACTGACAGAATAAATACTCTGAACATAGTTTCATTTCTTTTCTTCTTGAGGCAAGGATTCAGGCTTCTCTGGCCTCATCCCATTTGGGCGATATACCCCACTCTACTTACTCCCTCGGAGCTGCCGATCTGCCGAGGAGAAGAGATGCTTGAGGGGCCTGAGAGCGGGTCCTTGCCCCATTGTCAGGCGATAGGTGTGGACAACCGTGGGAAATGTTAGGCTGAAGGGTTGCTCAGCATCCTTCACAAAAACACTGACCCATCAGTGGGGCCAGAGGAGAGGGGAAAGTATGTTTTGGTAGGGATGTTCCTTTCCCCACAGAAAAGCCTTTTTACATGTTTAAAGTGGAGAGACGGCAGTCATAACCAAACGTCTTAGTCGCAAGCCCAGGGTGGAGTGACTCCTGCCCACTGGAGTCTTCCCTGGCCCACCACAGGGTGCATCAGAAGTGGACCCTGCAGCCTAGCCCTGGTCCCTCCTGTGGGGAAAGAGGCCACATGCTGAGTGGCATGCAAAGGAGGATGAGGCCAACTTGGCACAAGTCACCCACACCCGTGTCTTATCAGCTTGAGCCCCAGAAGGCTTCTGATGGACAAAGCTGGCTGTGATGGCCAGGCCTGGGTGACTCCGGCCCTCATTCCCAATTACTTGCTTTTCTTTGAGAGGTCACTGAAGGGAGATTGGGTCTAGAAGTAATGCCGGTAGCCATGCCCACAGGCCATGCCCACAGCTGCTCTTTGTGACCAGAGCCCAGACTTTTTATATATAGCGCTGACCACTCTTCAGGCCCTGCCTGTCAGAGGGGTGCTGGCCGTGAATTGGCTGTAGCATTAGTTATCAGGTACTTATCTCACATTGCCTTGTTTCCTTCTAGGGTTGGTCAGAGGAACAGGGGACATTAATCATGATCATTTCAGTCACTTTATATTAGTAACAAGAGACCGGGTTTGGCAACATTCAATATCAAATTATCCTTCTCACCAGCTTTCAGAGAACAGGACAGAGTTACCCCTGATTTGTGGGCCATTCAGACTAAAAATTATTTAATATTTATCTTAAACATGTAAGATTTTTGTGTCTCTATTTCCAAGGGAACCTGATCATAAAAATATTCTGTTGTAAGTCCCCTTAACCAGGCTGATCCCTGAACTGCTTCCTCTTGACCCACCTTTCTGCCCTCGGGCAGATGATCACACCCCCTTCTAAAGAGGCCCCTACCCAAGGTGATGAAAGGACACCCCCCCACCAACACACACATTAGGAAACAGGATCACAAGGTTTCTTTTAGTAGCATCCTTTTGTTTCCCTAGACACTGCTAATTCCATGTCATTCTGATTTTAGGCTGAAATAAATCAGAGACTGACTAATTTTAAATAGACAGTTCCTTGTCCAGTTTTAAAATATTCGTGTTTGATTGGTCAAGACAGGAACTCTAGTCCCCCCTCAGTTCAGCATCGCTTCCTCCTCAGTTCTGTTTGCTGGGAAGGAAAGAACAGCCCATGGTTGAAGAAGTTGGGGAGAGAAAAGATGGGTGGAAGGTGGGCATTTGGGAGTCCAGAAGAGATGTCACGAGATAAGGTTAGGATGGGCCACGGGCCCTGAATGCCCAGGCAAGAGGAGGAGTAGTGTGGGTGCGGCCCGGGAGGGCTGGAGCTGGAAGGGTCACCCCGCCCTGCCTGGCCTGATCTGGCCTGGCCAGGGGCGTGGGCAGCCTGCCCCTCCTCCTCTCTGAGCCGTTGGGCAGGCCTCATGCGTGCCGGGGGCTCCAGCCCAGGCGGGCTGGCGAGATGAGAGGAAAAACATGCGGTTTGGTGGGCTGGACATGGAAAAACAAGCCAATTAGGAGGAAAACAAACAAACCCTGGGCCAGCGAGGGTACACGCACGCATGCACACGCACACGCGGCCCCGCATGGGGCGCTCGGACGCCCTACTGCAGGCTGGTGCCGTCGTTTGGGCATCTCAGGAGCCCCCACAGGGGCGACTCAGGAGGTCTGGGCACCCCGGAGCGTGCGTGTTTGTGATAACGTGACACGCATGCGCACGGGCTTCGGCTCACGCACATGCTCTCAAACGGTGTGTTCTGCTAAATGTGTGAACACACTGGGCACCTTCCCACACCCACGGTTTGAAAAACACCTTCAGGCTTCAAGTCTGTCTCTCACACAGCGTCGCAGGTCCGTGGTCTTGCTATCACTGTCTCACACACAATAGCGCGTTTACATGCCTCTGTACAGAGGACCTTGGCCACGCGGCCTCAGACATGTTGTTGAACAGTCCCCACATCGCACAGCCTCACCCCGAGTCCCACACAAACACGGTCATCCGGCCACACACGTCCAGTCGTGGTGACACAGCTGCCCGGACTCCCAGTCACACACAGGAAGCCCATCAGAGTTCCACACGCCGCCTCACAACTGCAGTCTCTCACAAACAGCTTCTCCCCTGACGTGCAGCACACTCACAACAGGCCTCCTAATTGCACACTGTCCCACAACCTCACACTTGGTCTCTCACAGCACCCCACCTCCACCCACCCAGTCCCTCAGCTGGGCTCCAGCTGCAGCGAGTCACTCCTTTTCTTCCTTTTCTTTGTTTTTCTTTCCTCCTTTTCCCTCTGAGAAACCTGGTCCCTGTCAGGAAACCCAAGCCCTTCCCTACTCAGGGCCCAGGGCCAGGCAGGAGTAGCCAGATGACAGACAAAGCCCTGCTCCCCCCCCCAAACGCCCCCCATGACCTGCCCAGTCAGCCAGTCAGAGAGGGGAACTGATTTGAGGGGGAGGTTTGAGAGGAGGCTCGTCTGAGGGGGGAGGATGGTCAGAGGGGAACGGAGGGAGCTGGTCAATGGGGAGGCGAGTCCGTCCCTGCTCTGCCCTCCAGAGTCCCAGGTGGCAGGGAGCTGACTCTGCAGGCTTCAGTCCTCACCCCCCCAGCGCCCTCTCCTTTGAAGCCTGGGCTAAGGGAGGGTGGGGCGGGGTGCAGGGGGGAGTGGAGGCTTCTCAGCCGACCTCGGAATGTCCTTTCCTCCTGGGGTGACTGCCAGCTCTGGCCTGGCCCACAGGTCCCCACAAGGCACTTCCTGTGTCCTTGGCCGCCCCCCCCCACCCCACCCCCATGCCTCTATGCCCCTGGGCAGATAGGCAAGGGATATGTGAGGCACACAGGATGAACACAGGACAGACACAAGATGAACTCAGGGCCAGGAAGGCTTCCCAGGGGAGACAGACCGCAGTGGGCAGCAGGCAGGTTGCCCGTTATGCAGGCTCCACTGGCCCCCAACTCTCCCTGCAGGCCTGGGGCTGGAGACATCTCAGCCCACACCGTCGCCCACTCTGCCTGCTACACACAAGCTGCTGTCGTGCCACTCTGACCCCCTCATCACTCCTGATCTGCTCTCATGCCTATCTGACCCCCTCATCACTCCTCAGCTGGCCTCATGCCCCTCTGACACCCCTCATTGCTCTCGAGCTCCTCTAATGTCCTTCTGACCCCCTCATCACTCCTGAGCTCCCCTCATCCCCCTCTGGCCCCCTCATCAATCCTGAGCTCCCCTCACGCCCCTCTGGCCCCCTCATCACTCCTGAGCTCCCCTCGTGCCCGTCTGACGCCCTCATCACTCCTGCTGCAGAGCTGGATCGCTCCCTGGGGGTCTGAGCACATACATACCTCACACATACTGGGCATGAACATGAAATCACACAGAGTCACTCATAATCACGTGCACCCTGGATGAGAGCCCACAGTTCGCCGTGTATCACCACAGCCACTCAGCAGGCGTAGACATGCCCTCCCCTTCACCATCCCTGGCTTCTTGAGCTGCCCCCTCCCGCTTCCTGTCCACCTGTCAGGCAGGGGGCGGGGTGGGAGGGCACAGAAGGGAGGTGTCAGTATCCCCGGAGCTGTGGACGGACATTCCTTGCCTGGGTCAGATCACAGAAACTGCCTCCTTCCAGGAACCTGAGCCGGCTGTCCTCACGCCTTACCCAACACCCGAGGGTGGGACAGCTGGGCTGAGTGCTCACAGCAGCAAAAAGAGTGGTTAGGACACAGGGAGGACTTCCCAAGTACGTAGGTGTGGTCATGCCAGTGGGTATTCCCATCCTGCTGCTTGGCACTGGCTCCGGCTTGCTGTGTGACCCCAGGCATGTCCCCAGCCCTCTCTGGCCCTCTGCGGTCCCCAGAGTAAGGCAGCTGCTGACTGTATAACCGGCTTCTTGGGGACTGGGGCTGGGGTGAGTACATGCCAACGGAACAACACACACGCACACAGTCACACGTGTAGGCATGTGGTGTGAGCTGCATATACAGACCCGCCTACATACATTCCCACATTCCATCACATGTCACTCACGTCACACACACACATGTAACACATACATGCGCGTGAACAGTGCTGTCATTTGCGTGGCGCCCCCAGGGCTGTCTTGTGTTCCTTCTTCTCTTCTGAGGGGAAGCCTGGAATGTGTCTTCGGCTGGGAGTGCACCCTGATCACCCCAGCAACCAGAGGACCCGGTGGAGCCCCCCACCCTTGACCTCTGTTGCAGTCTCCCTCTGGAGATGGACGAAAAGTGGCAGGAGACGTGGGGCTGGGGCCAGTTCCTCCAGACATCACCTCCGTCCCGTGATTGATGAGCTGAGGCCCGCAGCCCCCTGCTCCCCATGGTTCCCGCCTCCATTGAGCAGGTGGAGGGGGGGCTCCCTCTCCATACAGCCCTTGTTTTTCTTTAATTAAACATCTGGCTCTCTGTGGCCTGGGAAGCCTCAGACCCTCGCTGACAGCACTTCCCACCCCCACCTCTGGCATTGCTGTTGGGTTGAAGAGGGAGAGCTGGGGTTTTGGGGCCCACCTGTCCCCACACTTGCACCAGGGACTGGGGGGCTCAGGAACGCCCTGACCGTGCTGTCCTCGCCCCTTCCCCCCAGTGCCACCGCGGGAGCCTGTGCTCAGCTGCCGCTCCAACACTTATCCCAAGGGCTTCTACTGCAGCTGGCATCTGCCCACTCCCACCTACATCCCCAACACCTTCAATGTGACTGTGCTGTGAGTAGACATACCCAGGACCCGGTTCAACCCTGACCTCTCCCGGGCCCCCTCCATGCCCTCCATCCACACCCTGTAGCCCAGCCTTGGGCTTGACCTTCTCCCAGCCTCCACCCTGCCTGATCCTTGAGGTTGGTGATGGTGCCTGGGCTTCACCCCTCCCCAGGCACGGCTCCAAAATGATGGTCTGTGAGAAGGACCCGGCCGTCAAGAACCGCTGCCACATCCGCTACATGCACCTGTTCTCCACCGTCAAGTACAAGGTCTCGATAAGTGTCAGCAATGCCCTGGGCCACAATGCCACAGCCATCACCTTTGATGAGTTCACCATCGGTGCGTGGGGATTGCGGGGAGGGAGGGGCTCCCTGCTGCATCCTGCAGTGGGAGTGTGTAAGTGGATGTTTGCCAGAAGTGTGTATGAGCACACGTGGGGATGTTCATGAGTGTCTGCCCAGATGTGTGTGGAATGTATAACATGTACGTCCACGCATGGCATGTACACACCTGTGAACATTTGAGTGGATGCCCTTTACCTGCTGGGGCCGAGAGGCCTCTCCAGCAGCTCTTCTCATCTCTCTGGCTCCCAGAGCATGCAGGAGGGGGAGGGGGGCAGGCCGGGCCAGACCCTTGTGCAGCTGCAGCCTCCAATCCACGCCCCCCACAACCACGCTAATGGCTTCCTTACGGCCTGTGATGAATGAGGTGTCAGAATAGGAGACAGGACTGGGACAGAGACCGCCCTCCTCCCAGCCCCCATCCCAACCAGACCCCCTGCCTGCCCCTGTCCCATCCCAGCCAGACCCTTTGCCTCCGCCCACACCCCTGCCATGGCTGGATCCTCGGCCAGACTCTACATGACCTCAGCCCTTAGCTGCTTCCATCAGATCCTCAGCCCACTTCCAACCCAGATCTGCAGCACCTGTGAACTGTCTTTTAACCTTGACCCACAGAGCAGCTTCAAGCCCAGAGTCTTCCAAGGGAGGCCGTGTCTCAGTTGGGAACTGGAAAAGTTGAGGTGGAAAGCCAGATTTGGGGGCAGTATATGATGCTGGTACAGGAGTGGGTGATCTGGGCGCTGAGGAGGGTCATGATAGAGCATGACACCGGCTTAGTAATCGGGATGCTGGTCATCATGAGGATGGGGTTGGGATGAAATTTATGATGTTGATATCATGAGCTGGTGGCAGTGACTGTGGTGACAGTCATTGGTGATGACAGGGATGTGAAAGGTGGAAGGAATGAAATGGTTGTTAACAGTAGTTGCCAAAGCTAACAACAGAGGAGACCAATGATTATCGATGTGCGCTGGTTGTCATGGTGGCTGGGGTTGTTCCAAGAGATCAGTGTGATACCAAAGCTGTGTTTCCTAAACAGTGAAGCCTGACCCTCCGGAAAACGTGGTAGCCCGGCCAGTGCCCAGCAACCCTCGCCGGCTAGAGGTGACGTGGCAGACCCCGTCAACCTGGCCCGACCCCGAGTCCTTTCCTCTCAAGTTCTTTCTGCGCTATCGACCCCTCATCCTGGACCAGTGGCAGCATGTGAGTGCCCCGCCCGGATCCCGAGAGCCGGAATCAGAGCCACACAGCATGGGAGTCCTTGCTGCTGGCTGTTCCGGTGGGAAGCCTGAGAGCAGTCGGAGAGGCTTTCTGGGGTGGAGGGTCGGCCTGGAAGGATGGATGGAGCTGGCTGGGGGCATCCTGATTGACCCCCATTAGGACAGTCAAACACGCCTGTCTATGTGACTCCCCAGGATAGTGGAGAGAGATGCTGGGGGCAGATGGTGGCAGTTTCCCTTTTCCTGTCTCTGGCTTCAGCCCTGATCAGACTTCTCTCTCCTACACTCTGGACCAGGCTCTGGGCCTGGACCCAAGGGACAGGATGGTCCCTGTCCTCACAGATGGGCTCCAGGGGTCAGAATCAGGCAATAGAGTCAAGCTCAACCCAGGGTGTGAGTTCAGGCCATGACTAGTGTCATGGCTCCAAAGTCAAGCCTCGCTTAGGTGTCAGCTTTAAGTTATGGGTCAGAAGGTGATTTGGGCCAGGAAGCAAGCCGTGGACAGGGGCAGCACGGGGTCAGGCTGTTGTCTGGGATGTTGATCAAGCTATGAGAGAGAGCTCTGGGGATCTGCCAAGGGTTTGGGGCAGACTGGAGTTTCTCTCTCCTTGAGAGCCTGGGGTTGTGGGTTCTGTCTTAGGGCTGGAGGTCTGAAGGCAAGGACTGGGGCTGGGAGGATGCTCCCCAGGGCAACCCAGGCTGGCACTCAGGGTCACCCTGTACCCCCACCACGTCTACCTGGTTCCAGCCCCATCTCCTCATGCCCCTGTCCCAGCTGGCCTTTAAAGTATGTAATTCAATTCCAGGGCGCCTGTCCTGGTTGCAGGCCTGGCCCCCACAAGGCTGCTCATATGCTCATATGTTCCCTGACAAGAGTCCGGAGTCCCTCCTGCCTGGCCAGCTGCCCGCGACTAATGCATTGCTAATAACCAGGGTCTAGTTTCACAAGCCCCCCTCCCCTGCTAACGAGCTACAGGCAGCAGCCCTGCGCGTCGCAGCGCACACGCCTTGCCGTGGACCTGGCACACTGCCCACCACACACACACGGGAACATGCACACACACACGTGGTCCCCAGCAGGAACCATGCTCCCACCATGCATGTGACTAACGTGCCAAGGCCACGCACTGGCCTGCACCGTGGGCAGAACCGACCCCCACGCTGACATGGGCAGAGCAGAGTATGTGGGTTCCATGGCAAGGATACGTGTGGCCTGTGGCCCACGTTAGCCCTGTTCCATGTCACGTCAGCTTGGTGGTTGGCTAGATATATGGTTCTTTTGAACTTGAGGTTTGCTCTGAACAGCATTGACTGTCCCCAGTCTTTAGTCTTTGGAGAAGGAAATGGCAACCCACTCTAGTGTTCTTGCCTGGAGAATCCCAGGGATGTGGGAGCCTGGTGGGCTGTCATCTATGGGGTCACACAGAGTCGGACACGACTGAAGTGACTCAGCAGCAGCAGCAGTCCTTAGTCTTGGGGAGAGGCAGGTGTATGATGGGGAGGGGCAAGCAGAGAAAAACATCACTTGGCTTTTCAGGAGGAAGTGAGAGATACAGGCCAGGAATCACACAAGAATGGGTGCCCTGAGGTCAGGCAGGGGCTCTCAAAATGGACCCGGGAGACAAGCGTGGGTTCCCTGCATCTTTAGGCCCTGGGCCTCACTCAGCAGGAAGGCTGGAGGCCATGTGGCCACAGACTGGAGGGAGGCCTCCTAGTCAAGGCAGATGCCAGCAATTCGGGAGTTCCTGCCACTTGTGGAGCCGTTCTCTGAAGGGGGTGGATTAAGGGATCACTGACAACCTGACTAGAAGGGCCCACGCCTAGGAGACGTGGCTTCCTGGAGAGCCATGGGCTTATAGGCCACGTCACTAGAGGTGTGGTGGGTTGCCCACCCTAGGCCTGCCAGTGAGGTGGTCATTTGAACTGCTCCCCATGGTTCTCTCCATTTGGGGAAAGATCTGGGGGACAGAATCAAAGCAGGGGGCCTGAGGGTCGAATCCTGGCGAGGGGGAGGAGCTGAATGAGCTGGGTCTACTTAGCAGAGAGAGTCTTTGCAGAGCCAGAGGGGACCAGAGGTGGAACTGGGCTCCAGCTCCAGGAGGGGAGGGTCTCTGAGGCCCACCCATCTTCTAGGGCTAGAGTAGGACTCACTGAGCCCAGGTCTGGGTCCAAACTGTCTTCCATACTGACTCTGGTTCTACCCACACCTCCTACCTGAGGCCCACGGACCCTGGAGGGGTTGGGAGGCCTTCCCGCCCCACTTGGACCCAGCTACACACACACATACACACACTTGTACTCACAGGCTGTCAGGTCAGGTAGCCCAGACCCTGGCTTGCTGGGAGAAGACTGGAATGGGGACCAAAAAAGCCCTGAAGCCAGACGTGGCCCAGAGCGGCCCCTCCTCCGCCCCTGCCGGCTGCCCCTGTTTACGAGGCGGCTTAATGAGGCAGCGGGTGCCGCTGAGATGAACCAGAGCCCAGCCTGGGCCTGGGAGGGGCGCCGGACAGGCAGGCCAGCCTGGAGGGTGGGGGAGACCAGCATGATGGGGCTGGCCAGGCGGAGGCGGGGTAGTGATGCCTCCAGGAGGAAATGGAGCAGCTGTCCCTCTGCCCTGGAACCGCCCCCCACCCCTTTTCCGCCTCAGGCTGGAGGCCTCCCTGAGGGAGAGACCCAGCTGGGGCCAGGCTGGTGGGTGCGCTGGGCATCTGGGAACCCGGGCTCCGAGTTGGAACCCGTGATAATGACAGAGCTGGCTGAAGTCTGTTTGGCCCTCGCCCTGTGCCTGCATCCTTATTACAACCCTGTGAGAGAGATCGTTAACGCCATTTTACAGATGAGGACTGCAAGGCAAGTGGAAGTTAAGTAAGTCACCTAGCGAGGAGGGGATGGATGGAGCTGAAATCTGGGCTCGGGCAGCCCAGCTCCAAGTCTGTGCGTGTGGCTTTCCCGCTAAACAGCTTCTTCATGGGGGAGGAAGAGGGCAGCACCGCACTAACCCTCTCTCACCCCAACCTCGTGTTGCCTCCTGCTGGGACTGAGGTCAGGGGCTTGTGAGAGAGCTTCGTGACAGCAGAGAGGAGACGTGAGCACAGTCCTGCTGACTCTCGCCTCGGGGTGCGGGTGCTTTCGGTCTCCTTAAAGATCTCCCTCAGGACTGTCTTCGCTCCCTGGTGGGGGGTCTCCCCTCTCCTCTAGGGGTGTTCTCATTAGCCCCTCCCTCCCCCAGGGAAGTCCTCATGCCCTCCAGGGGTATGTTCACTCCTCTCCCCTCCCCAAAGTGTCCTCCTGTCTCCCGGGGGTGCCTCACTCTCCTGACCTCCAGGGTCCACCGTCCCTCTCCCCGCCCCTCTCCGTGGTGGTCTGGCTGCAGGTGGAGCTGTCAGACGGCACGGCGCACACCATCACAGATGCCTACGCTGGCAAGGAGTATATCATCCAGGTGGCGGCCAAGGACAACGAGATTGGGACGTGGAGCGACTGGAGCGTGGCTGCCCACGCGACGCCCTGGACGGAGGAGCCACGACACCTGACCACTGAGGCCCAGGCCCCCGGTGAGCCTCCCCTCACCTCGTGCTGCCTCCTGTCCTCCTGGGACTTGGAGCGTCTGCCCTAGGGCTCTCTGAACCCTGTGTGGCTGCCACACTCCCCTCGGTCTGTCCAACCCCTGCTGTTCCTTGTCCTTACTCTTTGGACATTCTCAGCAGGGGTCACTGGATGGAGGGGTCATCTGTGTGCCTGGGGGAAGCAGCAAGGACCTGCCTGATGGGTGAGGCTGGGGCTATCTCACGAGGGAGGCAGCACTGGTCTGACACAGGAGGCAGGAGCCATGTCTCCTGGACCCCCAGATCCGGGAGGAATCCCAGCCCTGGCCCAGCCCTTCCCTGAGTTTCCTCCATGTTCCCCAGAGACCACGACCAGCACCACCAGCTCACTGGCACCCCCGCCCACCACGAAGATCTGTGACCCCGGGGAGCTGGGCAGCGGCGGGGCAGCCTCGGCGCCCTCCTTCGTCAGTGTCCCTGTTACTCTGGCCCTGGCTGCCGCTGCCACCACTGCCAGCAGTCTCCTGATCTGGTGAGTGGAGTGAGGCTGGGCGGCAGAGAGGAGCCTGAGGGGACCCCCGGGCCAGCCGCTTCCCTTATGGCCTCCTGCCCTGTTCGCCCCCCAGAGCCCGGCATCCTGTGAGGACACGCCAGCGCACCTGCAGAGGAGCAGGAGGCCGGAGCTGAGCCCGAAGACCCCGGTTTCTATTTTGCACACGGGCAGGAGAGCCTTCTGCATTCTCTTCAGACACAATTTGTAGAGACCCCGGCAGGCCTGGGCCTGCCGTCCCTCCCCTGGCCCCGCCACCCCATGCCGGCCCACCTCCCTCCCTCACGGGAGGGGGCCATGCAGCTAACCCACCCACCAAAGACCCCACCACTCGCCCCTATCCTGCCCCCCTGGGGCTGGACCCTCCAACGCCAGCGCTCCCAGGAGCCCTTGGGGGGCCTGAGGGGAGCCCCTCACCTCCAGTCTCTCCTCCTGTCCCCACCTCCTGTCTGTCCCAGGGTCTCTGTTGCCACCATCAGATTATAAGCTCCTGATGCTGGGGGGGCCCAGCCATCCCCTTCCCCCAGCGCCCACACTTTTCAGCCCCCCACCTCTGCCCCTGTTTTTGTACGACCCTCCACCTTTCCTGCTCCCACCCCACAGTATTTAATGCCCTGTCAGTCCCTTCTAGTCTGACTCAATGGTAACTTGCTGTATTTGAATTTTTTATAGATGTATATACAGGGGTGGGGGTGGGGGGGTTCTCATTAAACGTCACCATTTCATGAGTCCTTGGAACAGACCCGCTTTGGGAAGGTAACCCTCACCCCAGGACCCCTCCCCTTCCAGGCCTGGAGGAGGGAAGAGGTCGGGACGGGCAGGTCAGCTCCCAGGAGGAGGTGTCTGGGATGGGGACTTTCTGCTTCTGGTGGGGAGGGAGCACTCCCTGGAGGCCACGGGCAGAGTTGTGGGGAATGAAAGGTCCCAGCTGGTGAGGCAGCTCTCACCTGGGAATGTCCTGACAGCCCTTGCTTGCTTGCTTGTTTAGTTGCTCAGTCGTGTCCGACTCTCTGCAACCCCATGGACTGTAACCCACCAAGCTCCTCTATCCATGGGATTCCTCAGGCAAGAATACTGGAGTGGGTTCTAGTCAGTCCTGCAGGCTGCTAAATCCTGGCAGGGCCGTGGCCTGTTAAGGGATGTCTTCAGATCTTCTGCATCCACAAGTGCCCAGGCCTGGCTTTACCCACAGGGCAGAGGGGCATGAAGGGGAGGAGATAAGGCTCCATCCTCTGGATGGAGGGCTTGTCATCCCTGCCAGCCAGGAGACACAGGCCAAGGTTCAGCCTGAACTCGGGGCTCAGTGTGCAGAGGGGCCTGGGCCTGGGCGGGCAGGGAGGTTGCCCGGAGGAGGCCACCTGGCATGTGACCCAGGACTTGACTCAGGACGGGGAGTGTGGACTGCGTGGTCTACCCCGGGGTTAGGTTACAGCGAGGATTCGGTGTGAGTGGGAGAGGAGCGGGCTTTGGCTTCATAGAGTGCTCAGTCTTTGGTGCAGCCCCATTCCCTGCTCATACCCACACCCTTCCAGTGCCCAGGCTGGGACTCCAGGTTCCCTTTGGTTGCTCCTCAGAGGAGGAGCCTCTGGCTGCCCCAGGCCTGCTCCTTGTCAGAGCCACCCCCTGCCACTCCTTGGCTGAGAAGGCCCAAGGCTGGGGCCAAGTTGGAAGGCACCTTTGGCCTGGGGGTAGGGGCACAGGGTTAGGCCAGAGCCGCAGCCAGAGAGCCAGACCTGGCCATGCTCTGGGCAGCGGGAGCAAGGAGAGAAGTGGGGTCAAAGCCATTAGCGTGCAGGCTGGTGCACACTTCTCCCACCCCCACCCCCCGGCATGCACCGAGCCATACCACCACTGAGCCACTGACCCTTGGGCCACACGTGCAGCCCGGGTTCCAGCCCTCCTCCTCAAGCCAGGGCCAGGAAATGGGCATTCCATTGCTGGTCTCCATGCCCCCCTGGGATGATGTCCTGGGAGGATGGATTCATGGTTCCAGAAGCACTGATGAGTCAGGCCTGGACAGGACTCTGGGTAGGTGAAGGCCTGAGAACAAAGGGGCCCAGCCCTCCTCTAGCCCGGGCACTGGAGGACAAGGGGGCATTCCAGGCTGAAGATGCTGTGGAAGGCAGAGGCCGGTGTCAGGCTAGAAACACCTGTGGTTTTTCAAGCCAGATAGCCCCAGCTATATGAGCACACTGCTCCTCATCGACAGGAAGGGGCTCCCAGGAAGAACCTCCTGAGAAGCGACTGTGGACCCATCTCTGTGTCCTGGATCCCCAGTGTCTGTCTGGTCTCTGTGAGGTGAAGCTTGGGCCTGAAACCTGCATTCCAGGCCCAGCAGGGGTGGAGGGCATAGGGGGGGTCACCAACTCTTGAGAAGGACATTGTCTTCTCAAGGTTGGTCCAAACCTCCCTCTTCCCTGTCCTGTGGTAGGAGGGCTATAGTAGGGGGTCTCAGGCGCATGCTCTTTCCTGCCTTGAGAGCCCTGGTCAGCCCTGACCCACCCACCGCCCGCCCAAGGCTTGGGCATCATCAATCTGGCCTCCATTAGCAACATGGGAAAGCAATTATGTGGGGCCTGGGGAAGAGAAGGAAGGGAGGGGGCTTGCAGGAACCTCAGAGGCCGATGGAGAGGAGGATCAAGGCGTCTCCCTGACTCCATTCCCAAGGGAGAGCCCCAGCCCCATCCCAAGCCCTTAGGGGGCTTCAGGGACAGTGTCCCCACATCTGACCAGACTGGACCCGGGCCCAGCGGTGGTCATCCCTCTTTGGGGGTCCTGATCCCCGACCTCGCAGAGGCTGCTTGCCTGGGGAGGGTCTTGGCTGCTGTCAGTGGCTGCCTCCTTAGGCTGGCTCTTCTGCATCCGTTGTATCTCGTCGTGGTTCTGGGAGCTGAGGACAGCCTTGGCATCAGTTTTTGGAGCTCAGTCAGAACCTGGAGAATTAAAACACTGCTGGTGCGGGTGGGAGAGGGGTACTGCTGGGGGAGATTTGGATCCCACCCCACGGAGCAAGCAGCCCAGCTTTCAGCTCGCTAGTTCTTGCTCTCTCAAGGGGCACGGGAACCTTCCTCTGTGCCATTCCTGTAGCACTACCGTGTCTGCCCATCATCTCTGAACCCATTGCATGCCTATGTCTCTGTCCCATGCCTATCTCTGAACCTTTGTTCTGGTCTCCATCCTTGTGTTTCTCTCTGTATGTCTCCTGTGTCTGCTGCCCTCTTTGTCTTTCTAGCCATCTCTTTCTCTGTCTCCATCCCTGTCTTTGCCTCTGTCCCTTCTCTCTCTCTCTCAGTCTTGTCTTTTCCTGCTTCCCTCCCTCGGTCCCTGTGGGTCTGTCCCCATTGCTCAGTCTCCGTGTCTCCCCCTGTGTGTCTGTCTCTGTGTATATATATCTCCAGCCCCAGCTGTGTGTCTCTCTTCCTCTTTCCAGACTCTGGCATCCACTCCCTCTCTCTGCCTCTCTCTCCATGTTCCTGTCCTGGTCCAGACCCCAGCCCCTGGCTGCCATGCCTCCCTGGCCTGAGCCAGGGGCTGTCCTGGCTTCTGCTGCCCCCTCTCGGCTGCCTGCCCGCCCTTCATCCTCCCGGGCAGGCAATGATCAGTGCAGGCATTCACGCCTGCCTCCCAGCAGCCAGCTAGGAGAGGGAGGTGGTCAGGAGACTGCAGGCAGGAATACCTCCATGCAACCCCCAGCATTGAGAACTCCCTAGAGCTCACTAACTCCCTAGGCTGGGGCTCTGAGAAAGCTTATCTTCACATGTAAAGAATAGGATACTGGCTCCAAAGCCAGCCCTGGGGCCGGCACCTGTGTGTCTTTGTGTCTTGAGGTTCATGTGGATGCTGGCTCCAAAGCCAGCCCTGGGACCAGCACCTGTGTGTCTGTGTCTTGAGCTCCATGTGTTCACTATGCCCAGAGCTACTGAACATGGACAGGTAGAGACAGAACCTTCAAGAGGTAGCACCTCCCTGAGGATGTAGGGCTAAAGCCTGGAAGGACTGGAGTTCAATCCTCACCGCTTTTCTCAGAGGAGGGCAGAGAGGAGGGAGGTCTGAGGAGAGAAGTCTGATGGAGCTGGTCTGAGGAGGGAGGCTGGAAGGGAGGCTGACAGTCACTCTGATGGGGAAGGCTAATCTGGAGGTGAGTGGGTCTGAGAGGGCCTGTGTGACAGAACTGGTCTGAGGGAGGCTGGCCTGGGACACTTGCTGCTGAAGAGATCTTGTTTGGAAGGGCCAATGTGAGGGCCTAGGCCGATCCAGAAATCTCTGAAGGGACCAGTCTGAGGAGGGTCTACTCTGAAGACACAAGGGTCTGAGAACAGGACCAACTAGCCCTAGTTTGCCTGGGACTTTCCCAGGTTTAGCACTGAATACCCCCTCGTTCCCAGGAAAATAGAATAGTTGGTCACTCTATATGAGAAAGTCTTGGCCAACAGCACTGGTCTGATGGGAGAGGCCTGTCTATGAGCAAGCGATCCAAGGGAGCCTGGTCTGACAGTGCCTGAGGTCTGAAGGTAGAGGTTGCTCAAGGCTAGAAGCTTCTTTGAGCAGGAGGAGAAGGGGACGACAGAGAAAGAGATGGTTGGATGGTATCACCGACTCAATGGACACGAGTTTGAGCAAGCTCTGGGAGATGTTGATGGACAGGGAAGCCTGGCATGCTGCAGTCCATGGGGTCACAAAGAGTTGGACAACTGAGCGACTGATCAACGACAAAGGCCCTGAAGGGAGTGGACCAAAGGGCAATGGCTTGAGGAGTGGCCACCAGGGGGCAGGGCAAGCTCTCAAGAGAATCAGAGCCAAAGGCTCCAGAGGGAGCCAGACAGTGTGGGGCTGTGCGAAGGGTGCCCGCAACATCGCGGACACGTCTGTGTGATGCTGGGCAGCTGTGCGGTCATGCTTTGGTGTGGCTGGGTGAGCAGGGGCACGTCTGTGATGTGGCAGCATGTGCCCAGTGCGGCTGCAGCTGAGGCCTTTGCGTGGCTATAGGGGATGGAGCAGGAGTCTCTCGGGGCACCTGGAAGGGAGGCTGTGGGTGGGCCATCAGAGAAGTTTCCCTGGGAGGAGCTGAGATGGGGAGGAGAGGTGGACCCGGGCCTCCCCATCTGTGCCCGCGCCTGCACACCAGAGGATCCTTTAGAGTGCAGACACTGAGTGCTTTGGTCACGCACAGGGGCAGTCAGTCCCCAGGCTAGTCTGCACGCCTTGGCCCTGCCTGCCCTCCTCTCCAGTGCTTCTCCTTCTGCTACCTTCAGCTGGTGCTGCTCCAGCGGAACACCCCACCCCCACTCCACTACACCCCGTTCCTCCATCACTGTTTCTAGTGCTCCTATCTCCAGGTCTTGGTTCCTGCTGTCCCCTACCCGATATCTCTTCTGATGCTGCCTCCGTGAAACACTCCCTGCTCATCCCTCTTCACAGTGGGCTGGTTACCCACTCTGTGCAGAGGCCTAGTCCTGTGGACCCCGGTCTCACCACTGGGACCTAAGAGTCATGGGGATGGGGCTGGTAGGATCTTGTCCAGAGTTGCGGGGGGGGAGTCCGTCAGGGGAGAGGCATGGACCAAACAAGGCTGGGAATCTCCGAGTTAGGACAGCAAAAAGACGTCACCATCACAGAATCACTCCACTTGGTCCTACCCCCCACTAACAAACTGAACAAAAGCCAAAACAAACCAAAACAAAAATGCTGTTACAAGCTCAAGTCCAACCAAACAAGGAAGTTCTTTTTATAAACCTTCAAATGCGATAGCCAAGGAAAGGAACAGAAGATTCTGAAGCAGTGCGTGAGTGGTATGTCTCCTAACCCCATGGCCAAAAGTAGCACTGAGAAAAGGCGAGTCAACAGAACACCAAGAATTCTCACTAATACACTGTAATCTGAGAGAAGTGGACTGTTGAGTGAGTAGGTAGCCTCAGGGAAAATCTGGGGAGGGGTGGGGAGAAAAAAATGCTTTGTAAATGTGCATGCGTGCTAGGTTGCTTCAGTCAGTCTGCAACCCTATGGACTCGTCAGGCTCCTTTGTCCATGGGATTCTCCAGGCAAAAATACTGGAGTGGATTTCTCTGCCCTCCTCCAGGGGATCTTCCTGCTGTATTCGTCCATGAGACCTCAGGAGAGGCAGGAAGAGGTGCTATGGCTTGGCATCTTCCAGGGTACTGGTCTGAGGCTGGGGGCTCCATGCATACAGGATGGGGAGTGCCCCACCCACTAGCTGCAGCAGGATTTCTAACATGGCCTCAGAGAGGGAGCGCTCAGGCCCCATCAAGGTCAGCAGGCAGCCCCACCCAAGCCACCCGCAGGCCACAGACATGGGGTGGGTGGACTTGAAAGCAATAGCCAGCTTTTAAACCATAGCTCCCAGGGGAAGACAAAATGGTCCAGACAAGATGGGCAGGCATTTGACTCCAGAGCAAGGAGAGGTCTGCTAAATGTGAGCATGGCAGATGTAAGAGGAAAGGAAACAGCATGGCCTCTAGGCGCATGGATCATAGCCATGACATAGGTGGGAAGGAAGGGAAGGAGGCAGGGAAAGAAAGGAACAGGAGGACAGAAGGCAAAAACAAGATAAACAGCCCAATCTAGAAGAAGACACAACCAAAGGAATAAAAGCAGATTTCTGGCAAGTTCTTCCTGTTATGGAAGGCTGTAATAATAGTTTGAAATCAATAAAACAGGAACCCAAAGACAGGATGATAAAACAACAATGAGATGAAAGAGAGATCACAGAACTAAGGAAAAATAATAAAGGACCCAAACAGTACCATTACAGATATAACAAATAAACCAGAAACAGCAAAGCACAGAATGGATATGACTGGACACCAAAGTAATGTGTAGGAAAGACTTGAAATACCAAGAGTAAATGTGATTGGAAAGGTAAAGACATTCAAGCAATTAGAGTGAAGGACAAAGACAAGCTACCATAGCATAATTAGCAGCCCTAAAGCTGAGGTTCCAAAAATGGAACAGCAAGAGTTATTAAGGTATGAAACACAGGAAGGCTTCCCCTGAAATGAAACAAGAACTGAATATTCAGATTGAAAGTGCACACCATATGCTAGAAGAATTGATACGGAATAGCATTGACATTAAGACACACTGATTTAGTAACCAAACTTAGAGGATAAAATAAGAATACTTGAGAAATCTAGGCAGAAAAAGCAAGTCATGTCAGTGGAGGGGAAATTCAGTCTGAACTCAGATCTCTCCAAGGTAACATTCATCAAACGAAGATATTGAAACAAAATCTACAAAATTCTGAGGGTAAAAAAATGTCATCCCCCAAAACATAATGAACCAAGGGGTTGATCTCAATCATGAATTTAGGGATACAGAACTCAGGAGTCCTTCTGGAAAAACTAGGCAAGGACAAAATCCAACCAGCCAAGAGATGAACCAAAATAAGGAGCTGAGGAGGGGAAGTTCATGGTAAAGGACTGGAGCATGCTCAGGCACTCAGTCATGTCTGCTTTGCGACCCCGTGCTCCTCTTTGCATCCCGCCAGGCTCCTCTTTGCATCCCGCCAGGCTCCTTGGGTCACCGTGTCTTCCTCCAGCAGATCTTCCCAACCCAAGGATTGCATCTGTGCCCCCTGCATCTCCTGCGTTGGCAGTTGGGTTCTTCACTACTGAACCACCTGGGAAGCCCCAAGAGGACTGGTGGTGAAGATTAATTCCTTTAGATTAAGATTTACCTGTTAGGAATTTTAGTTGCAGAACAGAATGTAAATATTATGCTGCTGCTAAGTCGATTCAGTCGTGTCCGACTCTGTGCGACCCCATAGATGGCAGCCCATTAGGCTCCTCTGTCCCTGGGATTCTCCAGGCAAGAACACTGGAGTGGGTTGCCATTTCCTTCTCCAATGCTTGAAAGTGAAAAGTGAAAGTGAAGCTCAGTCGTGTCCGACTCTTAGCGACCCCAGGGACTGCAGCCCACCAGGCTCCTCTGTCCATGGGATTTTTCCAGGCAAGAGTACTGGAGTGGGGTGCCATTGCCTTCTCCAGTAAATATTATAAATCCTGATAAAATAAAAACAACATTGGCAACACAGTCTTGAATGGAGGAAAGGGGCAGGAGGGAGTGCAGAAAATCACATTTTCTTTCATAGTTCAGAGCAACTAATATGCAGATAAAACCAAAACATAATTGTAAAAATCCTACTCTAATCTCTTAAGTGAAATTGTTTTTCTTAACTTGAGAGGGTGCTTTTAAGAATGAATAGCTTTTTGAGGTGAGGAAATATTTAGTTGAAGTTGTTTATTTCTTCATTTTCACTTTAGTTTCTTTCCCCTCTTAAATACAACAATGCACTTTGCCCTTTGGTTTTTTAAAAAAAAAAAAACTTCTAAGTGTGTCTCATTCATTTTTGTGTCTGGCTCTATTTTTACCTCTCTCTCCATCTCTCAATCTCCGTTAATGCTTTATGCATACAAATAATACTGACCATTTCTGTCTGGTGAGATCTTTGAATGACCAGTTGAATTTTTCTCTGTATTCTTTTATATGACTTAAAAATCATTTAAAAAATAAATTTGCATCTTTTTTCTGTTTTTTTAAAAAAACTTATCTTTCTCTTTCTCTCTCCCTTTTGGTTTAAGGTAAATCACCTAATCTTGAGCCTAAGATTCCTCTTCAATCTGGGGATAACAAGATTTACATTAGAAGATGTTATGAAGATTGTGAGATAATCCACCACTCACCTTGTGGTAGGCTGAATAATGGCCCCCAAATTAGTCTGCATCCTAATTCCCAGAAACTTTGAATGTTCATTTACATGGTAGAAGGATTTTACAGCTGTGATTAAATTAAGGGTCTTAAAATGGGAAGATTATCCTGGATTAACAGGTGGTGTGGATGCAATTACAGCTATCCTAATAGAAAAGATGCGGGAGTCGTCAGAGGAGAAGGTGATGGGATGATGGAAGCAGAGGCTGGAAGATGTAGGAAGGGCCCACAAGCTAGGGAACACAGGCAGCTGCTAGAAGCTGAAACGGCAGGGAAATTGATTCCCCTCCCAGGTCCACACCTTGACATCGGCCCGGTGAAACTGATTTCTGTCCTCTGACCTTCAGACTGTAAGAGAATAATCTGTTGGAAGCCATTAAGTTTGTGGTAATTTATTAAAACAGCAACAGGAAACTACCACCAGACATTCCTATGTGCTGTTGCTTTGGTCCAAGTTGACCTCCATAGCCATCTGCCTCATCCTCCCAACTCCTACTTGTTCAGTGTTCAAGTTTCCAATCGCCCAGAAGGGGTTGTGTATCCTCCTTCACGACACTCACCACTCTCTGTTAGAGCTGCTCATGGATAGGTGTCTCTCGCTCCCAGGCTGTGCATGTGAGGTCAGGGCTGGAGACCAGGCTCCCTGCTTCCCAAGCCCAGCAGAAGACCCAGCTCAGTAACTGATAAATGAGCAGATGGGTAGGTGAGGGCAAGGTGAGCAGTTGGTGCCATGTAAATAATCATTACTCTCATTCCTTGGGGTTAGGACCTCTCCCTTCCCGATTTCCACCTGGCTCTCTCCCAGCAGCCTCTCCTCCTCATTACTCGCATGCTTCCAATCTCTAGAAAACTGATCTGTGTGTTTATCTCTGAATTCTTTTCCTTGGTCATTGGTCCAAAACACATTTGCTGATACCTGTTGAGTCTATGGATAGGTTTACCTTTGGGTATGCACGTGTGTGTGTGTGTTATGGAAACCCGTGAACCCCTTTAAGTGTATTTTCCTGGATATGCAGGACGTGTGCAGTGAGCATTAGACATATGTGTACTGTATGAACGTGTGTTTTCATGCGCCTGCCTGTACCTGTGGGTAAGCTTGTTGTTTCTGCACACATGTGCCTTTGCTTGTGTGCTGTGTATCTCTGACTGTGGGTTATGTGTCTGTGTTAGTGTGTGTCTGTACATGCAGGGAGAGACACCTTTTGATTTCTGCTCCCAAGCGATTTTGCCACCTGAGGCAGACATTGGTATGCCAGCTTAGCCCATAGGGTTGCTGTCTTCCCTTTCCTGTCTCAGGCATACGACTGGGCCTTTTTCCTCCTTTTCTCCTGGGATGACAATCTCAGTTTCAAGGTTGAGCCAGCCACAGACATCTTCCCGACTCTGGCCTTCTGGAGGCCTAAGCTTCTTGAAGTGATTTTGCTAAGAAGAGAGGCAAAGTCACCCAGAGTGTCCCTCCCAAATGAAGAGGGGGGTCTGCTTTTGCATGGGTAAGTGGGACCCACAAGTACTCCCTAATGATGACCTAGGAGAGGGGTCAGGGCAGGCTTGGGAAGAAAGGATCCTGGACATTGAGCTCCAACCTAGGAATCTCAGTAGAGACCGTGTACACCACAGCATCAAATATCCAATGTCTCTGCACAGTTAAAGAGGATGCAATGGGGTGGTGCCCCCCATGACCTTCCTTCTGCTTGGGACCTTGGAGAGGAGTTACATTTAATTTGGTTTGGATTTACCACTTGAACCATTTTAGTGCTTAAAGTGTGGAAGTGTTAGTCACTCAGTCGTGTTTGACTCTTTGTGAGCCCGTGGACTATAGCCCACCAGGCTTCTCTGTCCATCGGATTTGCCAGGCAAGAATACTGGAGTGGGTAGCCATTTCCTTCTCCAGGGGATCTTCCCAACCCAGGGATCAAACCCAGGTCTCCTGAATCGCAGACAGATTCTTTATCATTTGAGCCACCAGGGGAGCATAGTTCTGTGTTTTTGAGTATATTCACACTGCTGTGCAACTATATATTTAATTTATATAATATTGTTATATAGGGCTTCCCTGGTGGCTCAGTGGTAAAGAATCTGTCTGGAAATGCAGAAGACATGGGTTCCAAGCCTGATCTGGGAAGATCCCACATGCTGCGGAGCAACAAAGCCTGTGTTCTGAAACAATTGAGCCTGTGCTCTACAGCCCACAAACGGCAACTACTGAGCCTGCATGCTGCAGCTGCTGAAGCCCATGCACCCATGCTTTGCAACAGTAGAAGCCACCGCGATGAGAAGCCTGTACACCTCAACTAGAGAGCAGCCCCCACTCGCTGTAGCTAGAGAAAAGCCTGTGCAGCAACGAAGACCCCGCACAACCAATAAATAAATGATTAATTAATAATTGTTCTACATCTGGCTTATATATTTATGTAAATATATATAATTTATGTATTTTTATATAAAACAGCTATTGTGCTTCATTGACTACATGAAAACTTTTGACTGTGTGAGAGTGAAACTGTTAGTCATTCAGTCGTGTTCGACTCTTTGCGACTCCTTAGACTGAAGACCGCCAGGCTCCTCTGTCCATGGAATTCTCCAAGCAAGAATATTGGAGTGGGTTGCCATTCCTTTCTCCAAGGGATCTTTTGGATCCAGGGATCGAACGTGGGTCTCCTGCATTGCAGGGAGATTCTTTACCATCTGAGCCACCAGGGAAGACTGTGTGGATCAAAACAAACTGTGGAAAATTCTTAAAGTGATGGGAATACCAGACTACCCTACCTTTACTCTGAGAAATCTGTATGTGAGTCAAGAAGCAACAGTTAGAACCAGACTTTGAACATGGAAAAGGAGTTCAACAAAGCTGTATATTGTCACCCTGCTTACTTAACTTCTATGAAAAGTACATCATGTGAAATGCCAGGCTGGATGAATCATAAGCTGGAATCAAGATTGCTGAGAGAAATATCAACAACCTCAGATATGCAAATGATACCACCCTAATGGTAGAACATTGTGTGTGTGTGTGTGTGTGTGTGTTAGTCGTTCAGTCGTGTCCTACTCTTTGTGACCCCATGGACTGTAGGCCACCAGGCTCCTTTGTCCGTGGGATTCTCCAGGCAAGAATACTGGAGTAGGTTGCCATTTAGCTTCTTGATAAAGGTGAAAGAGAAGAGTCAGCATTCAAAAAACTAAGATCATGGCATCCAGTCCCATCATTTCATGGGAAATAGAAGGAGAAAAAGTAGAGGAAGTGACAGATTTTCTTTTCTTGAGCTCCAAAATCACTGTGGACGATGACTGCAACCATGAAATTAAAAAACACTTGCTCCTTGGAAGGAAAGCTATGACAAACCTAGACAGCATATTAAAAAGCAGAGACATAACTTTGCCAACAAAGGTCCATATAACCAAAGCTATGGTTTTTCCATTAGTCACATATGGATGTGAGCATTGGACCATAAAGAAGGCTAAGTGCTAAAGAACTGATGCTTTTGAATAGTGGTGCTGGAGAAGACTCTCGAGAGTCCCTTGGACAGCAAGGAGATTAAAGCAGTCAATCCTAAAAGAAATCAACCCTGAATATTCACTGAAAGACTGGAAAAGACCCTGATGCTGGGAAAGACTAAAGGCAAAAGGAGAAGGGGACGACAGATGACAAGTTGGTTAGATAGCAAGTCCAACTCAATGGACATGAGTTTGAGAAAACTCTGGGTGATAGCGAAGGACACAGGAGTCTGGCTTACTGCACTGCACGGGATCTCAAAGAGTCAGACACAACTTAGGACTCAACAACAACAATATAATTTATATAAAATACATTTCATTTATATAAGTATTTGGTTTATAAAATAGAAAAACATTACCCATTTTGCCAGCCTGAGCACACCCAATCTCTGGACTCAGTGTTAACAGAAAAGCAAGCACATACCAGTTGTAGGAGAGACTGCGGAGAAGCAGAGAATGCCACCCTGGGGAGGAAAGTGGGAACATGAGGCTCCTCCTGTGGGGAGGAGCGACTGGGTGCAGAGTTGGAGCAGCAGAGAAGGTGGACATGGGCAAGCTGGGCTCTGAAAGCCAGGCTGAGGTTCAGGAGCTTCTGCTGAGAGTCAGGGGGCCCTGGGAGCTGGGGAGGTTGTGTTGGGAGAGACTGCGCTGGGGCCATGCAGAGGAGGCAAAGAGGAAGTGACTTCAGAACCCACGGTGGTGAGAGTGGAAGCAGGACTGCGTGAGGTGCTTTGAGAGAACGGTGTGTGAGCACTAGGGCCGGGGCAATGAGAACCGTGTCTTTTTTTTTTTTTTTTTTCGCCTTTAAAAAAATTTTTTTAAAAAATTGAAGTACAGTAGCTGTACAATATTATATAAGTTCCAGGTGTACAATAGAGTGACTCACAATTTGCAAAGGTTATGCTCCATTTATAATTTTTATAAAATATTGGCTATATCCCTAGTTGTACAGTACGTTCTTGTAGCTTATTTTATACGCAGTAGTTTGTACCTCTTACTCCCCTACCCCTGTGTTGCCCCTCCACACTTCCCTGTCCACACTGGTAAAAATCAGTTTGGAGAACTGTGCTTTTAGAGCACAGAACCACCACGTCTTGAGCGTAGGGAGGAAGGGAGGAGAAAGAGACCCGAGCAAGCCCTGTTGACTGGAAGACTGTAGGGCTGTTTCTTGAACTAGTGAGTGTAGGAGGAGGATAGGCTGTGGGGAAGTTGATAATAATTGTGGCTCAGACATTCAGTCACTTGCCTGTGGTTATGTAGCATGTAAGAGGCAGCCAGGCTCAGATGCAGACAGGTCAAGTATAAGTATGGAAGCATCCAGTCAGTAGTTACTAGAATGTGCTCAGGGGTCAGGTAACCCGGGCTCCTGTTGACCTGGGACAAGGTGATTAATCTCTCTAAGGCTCAGTTTCCTTAAGTGGAAAATGGGAAGAAAACACTTATCTCATTAGGGTTGTAAGGATTTAATGAGATGACGTATATAAAGAAGTTAGTACAGTGCCTACTATGTTGTAAACACTCCATAAATCTTAGCTTCTAATAACCTCAGCAGCAACAAATACTAGTCTGGGACTTGGGAGTGAAGGTCTGGGTTGGTGTTAAAGCGCTGTTGGCACAACAATGTGTGCTGAACTCATGATGCCGGGGAGGAGCTCACTGGAGAGGAGAAGAGGAAAGGAGGGTGGGTGCAGAGAGGATAACCCACCTCGGAGGCTGCAGAGGGGCCAGAGAAGCAAGATAGCCACGCAGCATGGCAGAGTTGAGGGTAAGGCAACAAATTCATTTTTTAGAAAAATTAATTAACTCACTTATTTTTGGCTGTGCTGGCCCTTTGTCACTGCATGCGGGCTTTCTCTAGTTGCAGCGAGCAGAGACAACTCTCTAGTTGTGATGCTCAGGCATCTCATTGCAGTGGCTTCTCTTGTTGCAAAGCACTGGCTCTAGGGCACGTGGGCTTCAGTAAGTAGTTGCAGCTCCCAGGCTCAAGAGCATAGGCTCAGTAGCTGTGACGTGCAGGCTTAGTTTCCCTGTGGCATGTGGGATCTTAGTTCCCAGGCCAGGGATTAAACTCATGTCCCCTGCATTGGCAGGCAGATTCTTAACCACTGGGCCACCAGGGAAGTCCCTCAAATTTGGGTTTTAATCCGGGATGTCACTGCTGCTATGGGGCTTTAGAAAAGCCCCCCAATTGCCTTGATCCCCCATTCCTTCATCTGCTCCATTGACCTGGTCTGTGTGCAGGTGAGGGAAATTGTGATGCCTGTACAGCTCTGTGTGCTTCATAAACAACAGTTGTTGTTTTAGGAGGAGGAATAAATGTTCCCAGAGACAGTGGCTTCGTGGAAGACAAAGAATGGTAGTGTTTTAAGAAGGGATCAACGGCCTCACTACTGCCAAGAAGTCAACAAAGATAAAGGCAGAAGTGTATTCATTAGCTGTGACAAGGAGATGAAAATGACCTTGGTGAGCCAGCTTGAGGGATGCTGAGCACAGAAGGTGGGGGCAGTGGCTGAGGAGTGATGGGAGGTAGGGAGTGGAGCTGAGCAAGCAGGTGACTGCTTGGCAGGGAGGAGGGAAGATGATCAACTGGGGAGTGGGCAGCGACAGGCATGGTTCTGAGATGGGGAACCAGAACACGTGGCACATTTGCCCATCCCAGAGTGTGACTGCTTTGTATCAACCCGGCCACCACCTGAGGTGCTGGCTCCAGGCCTGGGACTCTCTGTTGTCTACACAAAGCCTCTCTGTCTGGGCACAGACCATGTTACGATCCCAGGGTGCTCTGGGCCCCAACCTGGGTCACCCAGCGTCAAGGCCAGGCACCTCCTCTCTCCACCCTACTTTCGGATGTGGCTGAGGAAAAGTCAAACTGGTTCACACCTTCTGCCAGGGCCTTGGCTTCCATTCCTCTCCATTCATGCCTGGATCTGTGCAGCCCGGGGGAGGCAAGAGAGTAATAATAAAAATAGCTATCAATTATATCCTTTGTCCTGGTTCCTTCTCACCAGTATTTAAACAATCCTGTGTTAGAAACACATAAGATATTTTTATTTTATTTCTATTTATTTAAAGAACCATCTTGCCTGAGTTGGAATTCAGGGTTCTTTTTTTAAATTTATTTTTATTATTTGTTTATTTGGCTGTGCTGGTCTCAGTTGCGGCATGTGGGATCTAGTTCCCTGACCAGGGATTGGGGCTTCCCAGATGGTGCTAGTGGTAAAGAACCCACCTGCCAATGCAGATAGAAAGACATAAGAGTCTTGGGTTCAATCCCGGGGTCGGAAAGATCCTCTGGAGGAGGGCACGGCAACCCACTCCAGTATTCTTGCCTGGAGAATCCCATGGACAGAGGAACCTGGTAGGTTGCAGTACACAGGGTTGCACAGAGTTGGACACGATTGAAGCAACTGAGCACAGTATGCACAACCAGTGATTGAACCCAGATCTCTTGCATTGGGAGTGTGGAGTCTTAACCACTGGACCACCAGGGGAATCCAAAAACATTTCAGAAAAAAAACTCCTCTAATTCCACATCCTTCTGTATCTATTCTCCTTCCACCCAATTTTTCCAGTCAGTAATCTATATTGCATGCACTTCTTATTCCTGAAGTAAGAAAAAGCAAGAGAGTTCCAGAAAAGGAACAAGAGTTCCAGAAGTAAGAAAAAGCGAGAGAGTTCCAGAAAAATATCTACTTCTGCTTTATTGACTATGCCAAAGCCTTTGACTGTGTGGATCACAACAAACTCTTGAAAATTCTTAAAGAGATGGGAATACCAGACCACCTGACCTGCCTCTTAAGAAATCTGTATGCAGGTCAGGAAGCAACAGTCAGAACTGGACATGGAACAGACTGGTTCCAAATAGGGAAAGGAGTACTTCAAGGCTGTATATTGTCACTTATTTAACTTATATGTAGAGTACATCATGAGAAACACTGGGCTGGATGAAGCACAAGCTGGAATCAAGATTGTCTGGAGAAATATCAATAACCTCAGATATGCAGATGACACCACCCTTATGGCAGAAACTAAAGAAGAACTAAAGAGCCTCTTGATGAAAGTGAAAGAGGAGAGTGAAAAAGTTGGCTTAAAACTCAATCTTCCTAAGATCATGGCATCTGGTCCCATCACTTAATAGGAAATAGATGGAGAAACAATGGAAACAATGACAGACTTTATTTTAGGGGGCTCCAAAATCATTGCAGATGGTGACTGCAGCCATGAAATTAAAAGACACTTGCTCCTTGGAAGAAAACTTATGACCAACCTAGATAGCATATTAAAAAGCAGAGACATTACTTTCTCAACAAAGGTCTGTCTAGTCAAAGCTACGGTTTTTCCAGTAGTCATGTATGGATGTGAGAGTTGGACTGTAAAGAAAGCTGAGCACCGAAGAATTGATGCTTTTGAAGTGTGGTGTTGGAGAAGACTCTTGAGAGTCCCTTGGACTACAAGGAGATCCAACCAGTCCATCGTAAAGGAAATCAGTCCTGAATATGCATTGGAAGGACTGGTGTTGAAGCTGAAACTCCAATACCTTGGCCACCTGATGTGAAGAACTGGCTCATTTAAAAAGACCCTGATGCTGGGAAAGATTGAGGCAGGAGGAGAAGAAGATGACAGAGGATGAGATGGTTGGATGGCATCACCGACTCAAGGGACATGAGTTTGAGTAAACTCCAGGAGTTGGCAAGGGACAGGGATGCCTGGTGTGCTGCAGTCCATGGGGTCGCAAAGAGTTGGACATGACTGAGCAACTGAACTGAACTGAACTTACTCCTGAAACCACTATACCCCATCTCCACTGCCCACTGCAAATATAAAGTGAGCTGCTTTTTGCCAAGATAATAACCTCCTTGTTCTGACGTCCAATGGTCCCTTCCTACGAACTACCTGGCCCTCTCTTTGGCATTCTGGATTGCTGATCTCTCCCTCCTTCTTGAACGTCTGTCCTTTCTTGGCTTCCTTAAAACTATGTTCCTTCCTGTAAATATAGTAGAACATAAAACTACTTTTCCCCTGTATCCATGAACATCAGTATGGTATCCTCCTTCATGTTTCTTTTCCCTTCTGGTGAGAACAGCCTTTTACTCATATGGTTTCATGGGAGTCACATCCTATGACCCCACCTCCCTTCCCTCTCCACAGGTCATTGGTGTTGTGGCCCAAGCATAGGCTGGAAAACAATTTCCAGACATGAGGCAGAATGAATGGAGAATAGAGTTTATTAGAGCAGAAGATGCTGTTAGAACAGTGGGTTCATCCCCTGACAGACCAGGGAGAACCAACACCTTTCATGGGCTAGTAGCCAATTTTTATAGCCTCAAGACAAAGAAAATTCCTGCTGGAAGGGTGGCATTAGGTGATTGGTTAGGGTGCTATGACAAATCTAGACAATGTATTAAAAAGCAGAGATATCACTTTGCTAACAAAGGTCCATATAGTTGAAGTTATGGTTTTTCCAGTAGTTATATATGGATGTGAGAGTTGGACCATAAAGAAGGCTGAGTGCTGAAAAATTGATGCTTTCAAATTGAGGTGTTGCAGAAGACTCTTGAGATGCCCTTGGACTGCAAGGAGATCAAATCAGTCAATCCTAAAGGAAATCAACCTTAAATATTCATTGAAAGGACTGATACTGAAGCTGAAGCTCCAATAACTTGGCCACTTGATGTGAAGAGCCAGCTCATTGGAAAAGATCCTGATGTGGAAAAAGACTGAAAGCAAAAGGAGAAGAGGGCAGCAGAGGCTGAGATGGTTAGATAGCATCACGAACTCAAAGACATGAATCTGAGCAAACTCCAGGAGATAGTGGAAGACAGAGGAGCCCGGAGTGCTGCAGTCCATGAGGTTGCAGATTTGGACATGACTTAGTGACTGAACAACAATATCAATAGGGTGTTATAGGGTGCGTAACAAGGTGGGTATTTTTATCTAATACGGAGTCAGAGGGCTGGCTGGTTTAGATCGGGGGGCTCATGGCAATGGTTGCTATGGGGTTCAGTCAGTTTCAGGGATGACCTTGGTGCAGGGCTCCACATCTGTGACCTTGGTATAGGGCTCCATAATTGGTGCAAGGAATGGCACCTGACCAAAGCCAGGCTGATGAGAGCAAGTCCTTAGAAATTTTGGAGTTTGAACTGAGAAGCATAAACCTGAACTGGAACTGAAAGATGAACCAACATTTTGTTAGGTACCTGGATTTAAACTATCAACTTGAGCATTATCAGAAGTTGGTTTGTTATTATTATTGTGGTGACTGAGGAAGTGCAAGATGCTTGTCTGGAGAGAAGAAAGGGGAGGGAGAAGGCAGGTGGGGATGACAAGCAGGGCTTGTTCAGTGCCTCTGGTTCTTGCAATGTACCTCCATCTTGATTGCTGGGACCTGGGCCTCTCAGGTCCAGGGCATCAATATCAGAGAACAGCTGATAACTTAGCTTCTGCAGTTCAGCAAGGTGCATAAATGATCTAGCTCCTAGCAGTCTGAGGTCAAGACTGAAACATTTCCATATCTGAGTTAAATAAGTTAAAACTTGCTCTGTAGTCCTCTAACTGCTTTCAGACCGCCATTTGGGATATCTCTACCCTGCCAGGTGTGGCTCCCCTGGTGACTTAGCAGTTTAAAAAAAAAAAAAATCCACCTATCAATGCAGGAGACCCGGGTTCAATCCCTAGATCAGGAAGATCCCCTGGAGAAAGAAATGGAAACCCACTCCAGTGTTCTTGCCTGGGAAACCCCATGGACAGAGGAGCCTGGAGGGCTACAGTTTATGGAGTTGCAGAGTCGGACACGACTTAGCAACTAAACAACACCACCACTACCACCCTGTCAGGCAAACGTGATGATGCCTCTCACCATAAAGTGACTTGAATAGGATGCAGGAAAGCCAAGGGCATCATTCAAGGACAGGTTGAAGAAAGGTTTCCAGCCTTGTCACTCCAGCCTGTGATGTCCCAGGAAGCCAGAAACCACAGTCAGAGGGACTAAAAGTGCTTCCAGACATAGTGCTAAAAAGGAAAAACTGCTCCAAGAGCTGGCACAAACCTTGCATCTTCTTGGCAAACCTGAAGATTCAGAGAGTGTGGTTCTACAAAATTCTAGCATTGATTATGGAAGTGGAAGTCTTGCGGTATTCATGGATGCTTTCAACTTTTAAGTAGTGTTTCTATCTGGGCAAAATTCTCATTTAAAAACCTAGCCTCCTCAACACAGAAGTCAGGACTAAAATTCCAAGCACTCCTTGCATTTTGTCTACAGGCATGCTACTTCCCCCACGTGAATCTTTGATTGGAAGTGAGCAATCTGAGCGAGGTAAATATCACTAAAGTTCAGCAGTATTTCTGGTTCTCCTCTCCTTCTAAGCACCAGGAGGACTGTGCTTGTGGTCATGAGATTTGTTTTGATCAATGCAGTGTGAGCAGAAGCCAGTATACGCTTTCCAACCTCACTCTCTTCTGCCACAGCCAACTCTGAAGGCTCATATCAAGAAGGTAGCATCAGGACTTCCCTGGTGGTCCAGTGGCTAAGACTCTGTACTCCCAGTGCAGAGGGCCCAGGTTCAGTCCCTGGTCAGAGAACTTGATTCCACATGCTGCAATGAAGAGGTCACATGCCACTACTAAAAGACCCTGTGTGCCTCAATTAAGATCCAGTGCAACCAAATAAATACTTTAAAAAATTATTTAAAAAAGAAGAAGGTGGCATCATAAGCTGGTGGAGCTTCCAATAGCTGAGATCCCTCAGTGACCACAGTGAGAAGATTCTTCCTCTCCCTTTCACCCATACTGGAACTGTAGCTGAACAAGAAATACATCTTTGCTATTTTAAGCCAGTAAGATCTGGGGTTTGTTTGTAACTACTGTGTTATTTAATGAATTCTGACCGATATTGAAATGAGGCAGGTTGGACATAGGACTTCAATTTCCTATAGCACAAGTGTCTAGCTTTTGGAAGTGGTAGTCGCAACAGCAGTGGCTTCCTCGTGGTTACAATACGGAGTTCTTGATGCATGTTGACGTATGGCAGAAACCATCACAATATTGTAATTATCCTCTAATTAAAAAAAAACAAACACTGAGTTCTTACCACTTAAGTGCCATAGGGCTTAGTGTTTGGAGCGGTGATGACTGCCACTTCCTCATCAGGTTGCGCCATGTGGTTTGGGTGTTGCTCCTAGAAACAGCCTCAGGCCCGTTCCCTTAACCCTCCTAACAACGCTGAGCTACACGATATCTTTGAACAAATCTCTTTCATGCTTCAACTATTCAGAGTGGATTCCATTATTTGTGAGCAAGAACTCTGACTGATAAAATTGCTATATTTAGTAAATCGCATGTTCCATCAATTATAAGAGGCAAGTTATTTGAATTACTAAATGAATAATATGAATCACTAAAAAAAAATAGAGGCTTGAAATAAAAAAATAGAGGCTGTTACATGCCATTAATGGTAAGATATATTCTGATTTTAGAGTTGTTTACATTAGAAAAAAAATGGGCCTCAAGATCAATGAAATATGATATTAGCCAACAGAATTCTCCCCACCCCCACCCCAGATGAAATTGACAGATGGCTGATTTTCAACGAATAGTTGTAAAAGAATAGTGTCGTCTGGGAGGAAAAATAAAATCATATCCAGTCCTTATAAATGCAGAGATGTGTGACTGCTCAATTCCAGAAAAATCCCTAAGACACCACCAGAAAGTGGAGTGCTAATCAGTTCAGTGTCCCATAGAGAAACCCTCCCACAATGGTGCTCTCAGAGCACTGGATAAGGAATCTCATCTTTGTGGGCAAAACCTGGGGCAGCCAGATTGGCTGATGGAGAACTCTGTAGTCAAAGAAGTGAGTCAACCAATAGCTGCCAAGAGATTTTCTAGTCCCATCATTTTCACTGTTACTCATGGTCAAAATACATTCTATTATGGCCACTATATAATGGCCACTATATAATTAGTGGTCACTATACAATGCTTTCTTTCTACTCCATTTTACTCTCTATTTCTTCCATCTCTAAATATCAGGAGGCTTTTTTGTGGGCGGGTGGGGAGGAGTTGTTTAAAGGATACGAAGAATATTGGTCCTGTGATTTACCCTCCAGAAGCAGCAGCTGGATGTGTCATTGAGCTGTCCTCCATTGAAAAGGAAGTTAATTTATTGGCATATATATAGTGGGATAGTTGGATTATATAGGTGAGGGCATTTTTGGAATCATACATATAGGGAAACAATGTGTTTGTGTTATGCAAACAATGAACTATAGTGAACAAATGCCATTCAGCTTTTTCAGAATTTCTCTTCTTCTGTTCTACTCATCCCGAAGTCCATGCAGTTATGACAGTAGGGCCATGTTAAGCAATCTGATCCTCGTCCATTCCTTGGACCCAGTTAATTGGTCCAAGCCTCTAACTAAGCTGAGCCAATCAAAGTGCTTCCTGAGTAACATGCAAACTGCAGCCAAGAAAACAAAGCCAGTGTCTTTTTGGATGCCTAGACAGTACAATTTTAAGCTTTGGGGTTGTCTGAAGTTTTGTTTTTCAGCACATGGACCAGAAGAGCACTGGAAGCCAGTCTTGGGGTGGGGATGACAATGTTGAGGCAAGGCAGAGGATGGAAATGAAGGAGACAGGCAGAAAATAAGAGAGATGAAAAGTGGAGAGAGAAGTTAATGGCTTTTGACCTATTAGTTTCAGTTGTCCTTGAGGCATCCTTGTCTTTAGGTTTCAGGTATCTGATTATAAATGTATCTTTTTGTTTAAACCAGTTCCTGTTTTTCCTGGGTGAATTCTTTCACTCTCCTGGTTTGACTACTGCTCCTTTGCTAAAACTCACAAAATGTTATCTTCAACCTGGACCTCTCTCCTGCACCTCAGACCTGTTCATCCAACCTTCTAGTCAACATCTCAACTTGGATGGCCAATTGGTACCTGAAATTCAACATACCCAAAACAGAACTCATCACCTCTCCACCTCAAACCCCTGCTGAAACTTCCTCCTGTTCCTGTGTTCTCTTAGCAAATAGCATCACAGTGCCACCATCATCGGGCTTCCCTGGCGGCTCAGCAGTAAAGCATATGTCTGTAATGCAGGAAACCCAGGTTCCATCCCAGGGTGGGGAAGATCCCCTGGAGGAGAGCATGGCAACCCACTCCAGTACTCTTGCCTGGAGAATCCCAGGGACTGATGGGCCTGGGGGACTTCAGTCCATAGGTCACAAAGAGTCAGACACAACTGAAGCATCTGAACACACACACATGCATCCCTATCACCAGGGGGTTATCCCAGACTTTTCCTCCCTCTTACTCCCCGTATCCTATAGGTCTAGGGCTCTAAGTCCTGACAATTGTAACTTAGAGAATTATATTCTCAATGCTTTCTTGATCTCCCCATTCCTATTTCCCTACGTCATTTCAATCCCTTACCTACACTCTCAAATGCCTTCAATCCCTCCTTCTACCCAGCAGCCCAAATCATCCTTCTAATTTCTGAATATGATCACATTTACTCCTCTGTTCAAAATTTCTTCAGTGGCTCCCCACTGTCTTCTGGATAAAATCTAAACTCCTGCAGCTGGGTCACAAATTCACTCATATTACACTCAGATGTGCAATATTATTAGTCTTCTCTCTTTCCTAGAACTGATTTGATCTTGTCCACAGTGCCCCCACCCTGCTGGGTAACAGGAGCAGGGGAAACTAAAATTAATCCTCTCTGGTAAATTCAGTCGGGTCTGAAATTTTATTTTAGACAGGTCTAAGTAACTCAATAGGTTTGGATGACTCAGCCTTTCAGGTTGTTTTACCCTTCCTTGTCTCATTTTCAAGACAGCACTTGGATTTATAGAGATGTCACTGAGGGAAGGGGGTCCCTTACCCATGTGATCCCTGGGGTTGTGTCACTTGGCATTTGTTGAGATGCGGCATTTGCTGAGATGTGTCTGGTATAAACACCATCTTCAGAGGTAGCTATTACAGATGAGAAAACTGAGGCTAAACTATTTTACACATGAGGAAGCCAAGGCTAAAAGAGGTTGAGTAACTTGCCCAAGATCACAAAGTTAGTTAAGTGGCAGAACCAGAAATCAACGACACTGATTCTGGCTGGCACTTGGATTTGCATCTAGAAGTCCAGAGATAAGTTAACATTGGATTTGGGAGCACTGAGAAGACTTCACAGAATAGCTTCAGAGCTGTGCTTACCCATGGGAGAATACGTCTAGTGGAATGAAAAAAGGGTCCATTCAGAACACGAGGAATCGCTGGCATATGAAGGTGGGTAGGAAGCCCTACCTGATGGCTCCTGCCCAAGCAGACCTTTCTCTTAGGAGAGCTTCTAGATGGAGGAGTCAGGAGCTTCTAGGATGGACAGTCGTGCCTGATTCTATTCTAGCCGGGACTAAGCCATCCCTCAAAATACCCCATTCCCCTCTGTCCTAGGCTCCCCCATAGAAGGTCAGAGTACGAAGCCCTGACCGATACTGGGTGGGAACTCAACATGTGTCAAAACAACTTAGGTTGTCAGAGCTGCTCACACCTCCTGAGGCGAGGGAATGTGGAGCCAACCACAGACCCTCTGAAGTGGGGATGCAGGGTTTACACTCAGGTGAGAGTGGACGTGCGGGGTATAGGGGACTTCAACACCAGGAGAGGTTCGGTCTCCTCCCGGATGTGGTATCCCAGTGCCTTCCTGCAGATGAAGAGGACAGAGACCTCTCGCAGATATGAAGGGGTGGTCCCCTCAAGTAGAGGGATACAGAGGCTTTGGCCTTTCTCAGCTTTTGGGTGTGCAGATCTTCCTGGTGAGGTAGGTGCAAGAAATCCCCGCAGGTAGGCGGGTCCGGCTCCTGTCCCTTTCCCCGGGGGAGGGATCCAGACTGAATAGCCCCTTCAGCCCTCTTCCCACCCCCGCCCCCGCCCGCACAAGGGGCGGGCCAGTCTTCTCCCCAGGGCACAACCAATGGCAAGGGAGCCTGGCACGGGGAGCCAATTAAATAGCGGCAGCGGCGAGGGATGGCTCCTCCTCCGGCAAGCCGCCGGCCGCAGCCTCCCAGGAGGCGGGGCTCCTTCGCTGTTTTTGCGGTCGGCGGAGCCTGGCCGAGCCTAGCCGAGAGACCAGTCGAGCCCAGCCGAACGTAGCCGAACGTAGCCGAGCCTAGCCGAACTCCGCGCCCAGACCGCCGCCGCCGCCCGAGCGCCGCCGTGCGAGCAGGCGAGCGGCCGCGGCCGCGGAGGAGGCGCCGCCCCAGGGGGAGGAGGTGGCCGCTCGCTGCAGACCGCCCGCGGCAGAGGCCGCCCCGGTCGCGCCGCGGCGGGAGCGGCCGGCGGAGGCTGCGCTGCCGAGGGGGAGGGCCTGGGGAGGGGAAGTCACCCCTGCCCGCCTCCCGCTGCCCGCCCCCCCGCGCAGGTTCCCGAGCATCATTCGGCGCCCAGCATCCCGCTACCCCGGATTCTCCTGCGGGCGCGCACCGGGCTTAACTCAGGTAAGAGGGGCCCACCCACCACGGGCATGGGGGTTGAGAACCAGAGACGGAGATAAAGAGGCTTAAGACTCAGAGACACAGCCGGGGAGAAGGAGAGTCAGACACAAAGACAGACACGCGAGAGACGCACAAAACTACAGAGACCTCACAGAGAGGGGAGTGAGACACGTCCACGGGGACAGATGGACACACAGCGGGGAAGAAAGAGAGACGAGAGACACAAGAGACCTAGGCATGCAGAGACTGATCCAGAGATACACAAAGAAATAGACTAGGAGAGAAAGGAGACACAAGAGAGACACTCAGGACTCAGAGATGGGGATACATAAGAGAGACAGATATAAAAGAGAGCTACAGATGGGTACACACCGGAGGTGGGTATACAGAGGCTGAGGTGCACGTCCAGGCAAGAACCAAGGGACAGAGTAAGAGCCAGACACAGAGACACACGCACCTGACCTGGTGAAACGGTCTCTCTGAGAGGCGCACCTAGGTACACAGTTTTGGATACACAGACCCACACACGCCTGCCAGGCCTCCACAAAGTTCCCTCTGTGTGAGCTGGCACCTCTGGAGGTCTCCCGGGCTGGTTGGCTGAAGTCCTGAGAGCAGGGAGGTGCCCAGGCCACACCAAAGCTGGTCACAGTGCCCATCCTTCAAGGCCTTGGGCTTCCTCAATCCCACCCACTCGTACAGTTCTTCTGAGGGCTGGACATTCAGTGGGCAGGTCCAGGCCATGCCCACTCCGGCTTCCCCACGGTGGCCACACCCCCATCCAGGTGCCCAGAGCCAGGTCCTGGCTCTGTGAAGTGTTGGGAGGCCGGAGGTATGGGAGGGGGCTCTCTTCTCCACCCTCTCCTCCTCGGCCTCACCCCCCCCTTTCCTCCTCACCATGCTTTGCCTCTGCTCTGTACCCCCCACAGGCTCAGACATCTCCACTGCCCAGGGATCGCTGAGTGTGTGGAAGGCCAGCTGTCCCAGCGCCCCGCTTCGGCATGGGTCCTGCCATTGAGGCAGCTTCTCAGCCTGTGCTCGTCTGAGGGTGTGCCCGTCATGGGGGCAGCCCTCTCCCAGGGGGCTCTCATCGCCATCATCTGCAACGGCCTCGTCGGCTTCTTGCTGCTGCTGCTCTGGGTCATTCTCTGCTGGGCCTGCCACTCGCGCTCTGCCAACATCGACTCCCTCTCCGAATCCAGTCCCAACTCCAGCCCTGGCCCCTGTCCTGAGAAGGCACCCCCGCCCCAGAAGCCCAGCCATGAAGGCAGCTACCTGCTGCAGCCCTGAAGGCCCCTGGCCTAGCCCGGAGTCTGGGACTTAAGTCCACCCCACCTGGCATCTGGAATTGGGATCCCAGGGTCCAGCCGGCCTGGGGTCCAGAACTCAGAGTCCAGCCTGTGTGGAACTGGACCTAGCTGCCCAGTGTCTGGTCGGCCTGGCTCCAAGAGCGGCCCTGCCCCTAGGTAGACAGGCCTGGGGCAGGGGTTCATGAGTGGGTGCTAGGGCCAGGGCCATCTGGACTCTGCTCCATCCCAGCGGTCGGGGGTGGGGTCCACCCTCCCCCTAGGCCAAGCGCCTCTCGGCCCTCAAGGTTGGGCAAGCAAACTAGAATCCATGGCAATAATGGGAGGGTGTCCAGGCTGGGTCCCTCCTCTGGTCCTCCTACTGTTTGCTGGATAATAAATGGATCTAAGACTCTACCCTGAGATTCTCTCCTCTTCCTGGGTGCCCTGCTGTAGCAAAATTAAAGATGTGGGTAGACTTCCAGACACAGGTTTATTTGTGCAAAGTAAGAGAGGGTAACAGGGGTTGAGGACCAAGTCCTGGGGTGAGGTGATGGGACCAGGGCCAGAGCAGGGCACTGGGACCTGATCAGGGGTAGTGTCAGACACATACTGGGTGCTAAGGCTGGACTGGGGTATCAGGGTCAGGGGCTACAAGAACTAGGTTCAAGACACGGGCCAGGTTCGGAGGCCAGGTCCTCAGGTCTTGGTTTTCACTTCCCTCACCAGGTTCAGCAGTTTGTCCAATTTTGCGATCTCCACAGCTGGCCCCTTCTGTATTTCCTGGCCCTTCTTCTCCTGGGGAGAAGAAAAGTACACACCAGGGAGGACTGGTGAGGGAAGGGCCACCTCTTGCTGCCTCCCAGCATCACCTCCTCAGCCCAGCTTACCCCAGCACTGCCATGCCCTCTCCTGCCCAGTTAGCTTCTGGACCCCTGCCTCCTCCCACGCCTGCAGGATCCTTCCCCATCTCAGGTTCGATGACCAGGGCCCAGCTAAGGCCTGGAAGAAACATCTAGCTCTTGTTTTGAACCTCAGATGGACATAGTATCCTGATGGTGGGGGGGGTGGAGGGGGGCAAGCCAGGAAGAGCTGTAGTCCCAGACCTCTACCAGTCGGGACCACCCTTCCTACAGGAAAGTCTCTGGCTGAGTCCTAACAAGGAGCTAAGAGGTGTGTGTTTGTGGAGGGAAAGTGTGGACAAAGCCACAGGTGCCCTCACCTAGTACTCTGACCCAGTACTTCCAGCTCAGGCAGGGAGTGGGGTACCACTTGGGGCCAGGCCTGCTGTGTCAGTTATCCCCAGGTCGGGGAGGGTGTCAGGAAGGCAGATGGCATGTCCCATGTGGTTCCAGATGTCCTCAGCTGGGACTGTCCCCAAGAACAGCGGGTCTTGAATTAATGACCCCACCTCCCACCCCTGGCAACGGGGTGTCGCATGTGGTGCAGTGGTAAAGAATCTGCCTGACGATGTAGGAGATGCAAGGGACATGGGTTTGACTCCTGGGTCAGGAAGATCCACTGGAGTAGGAAATGGCAACTCACTGCCTGGGAAATCCCATGCTAGTCCGTGGGTCACAGAAGAGTCAGACACGACTGACACACACACAGACACACACACACACTTACTTAGTGTTGGGTCACTGGGTGTGTGTGACAGGCCTGCAAGCTCCTTAGCAGACTAGCACCAGTGCCATCCTCCCTTCTGTCCAGGCAGTGTGGTGTGGGCTGGGCTGGGGGAGCTGCCATTTCTTGCCTTCCCTCTGTACCCGAGCCCCCTGCCCTCTCAGCCACCTGTGCCCAGGGCTCACTGGCACCTGCCCCAGCCTTGCCTGCTGGGGACCCAGCCCGGATCTGGCCATGGCTGTGAGGTGGGGGGAGAGGTGGGGCCCGCAGGCCCTTTTCTGGCTCATCTTGGCTGCCGACACCCGGTGGAGCTCAGATTTCCTCCTGGCATGACTCCTGCACCTGTTCCCAAATCTGCCTCCCCCTCCCCTCGAGGCTCAGCGTCTTTGCCCCTGCCCCGCTCACCCCGACACTCGTGAGGCAGAGGACAAAGATGTCTCTTTCTCCCTTCCCTCTCTGTCTCCCAGATTAACCTCATGTTCTCTTCTCACCCTCACCTCATCTCCTGGGAGTCAGGAAGCCTGGCTTTTAGTTGTTAACTCCCTATGTGACTCTGGGCAAGTTCCTTGCCTTTCCGAGCTATAGTTGCCATCTAGACAGTAGCTGGGGAAAATAGGCCTTGACCTTTGGTGGGCTCTGACACCAGTCACGGGACGCTCCTTGGGCTGAGCAGTCAGGCCTCTGTGGCCCAGCCCTCTTGGGGAGATCAGGGAGACTGCAGCCTGCAAAGGGGGGCAGGAGGGATGCCCACAGGACTTCCTCTGGCCTGAGTCACTTGGCTGCTGATAGAGTCAGGTGACAGTTTCAGAGGAACTGCCAGTCCATGGAAGAACTAGCCCCCAGCTGTCACCTGCTCAGGTTCTCTGACTCCCAGGTACCTATGTCCTCAGGTCCTCAGAGATACTGATGCTGACCCTTGCTCTGAGGAGTTGAGACTGGGAGATCCTTGCCTCCCTGGGTCAGAGTGGGCAAGGCAGGCCTCCCGCCACATCTACTCCCTTCAACGTGTGATGGCTGTCCCCCAGCCCGGAGGGGTCACCACCATCCCTCCCACGGGGCTATCCAACTCTACCAGCCTAAGCCTGGGTCATGCTCCTCACTAAATCAAGAACAGATTTTATCTGTTCCACAAATTGTACTGCCTTCCTCTAGCTCCTGGAGGCCAACTAGCAGGGCTTAGCAGAGTTTCAGACCACGCCCACCCCAACCCCCCACCCCACCCCACCCCACAGCCTCTGGGCCACAGCTGCAGGCACTCAGCAGCCTTCTGAGTATTTATAGCCAAGTCCACCCCCTCCCCCAGCTGGCTACAATTACAGGCCCAGCCAAAATCCTAGCCCTTGCCTTCCTGGCCATGGTGGGGAATAGGCCAGGCTGGCATGAGAGGGTTAGTGCAGTGGCACCTGTCTTGGTGGTGGCACATGGGGGCAGGTGTCAGCAGCTGAAAGAGGGCCCTGCTGTTTCCTCAAACTGCAAGTAAAGGCATCAAATGGCAACCCAGGGGGTACAGTCATCAGGGCAACGTGGCTCAGCCCCAGCTCAGCTCTGACCTTGGTCCAGAACCTAGCAGGGAGCAAATTCTCTCCTAGCATCCAAATGGACAGGACTGAGATCTAGGGTTTTGGATTTTTAATTTGGACCCTTGGGCTCTGGATTCTAAAGTCTGGGTTCTTAAGTCTGAATCGGGACTCTGAGATCTAGACTTTGAGGTCATGGCTCTGGGCTCTGTGGCCTGTATTCAGAGCCCTTGGGCTCTGGTCAGGATCTCTGGATCATTCTAGATCCCAGAAAGGAACCAGAGCTCTAAAGGAGGACTGCCTAGCTACTGACCTAGTTACCCTCCTCACGGCTCATTTCCTGCTTCCTGTGTGAACCCACAGCTCCCAGTTCAGGGACCATTGGCGTTGAAGCTCTGTGCAAGCCCAGCGAGTGACTGGAAACTAAGCCCCAAGACCCTGCCTGGATAACACCAAGCAAGCCAATGATGCCCATGTACTGCCCCCAGACTTTGGACTCTAGTCACCTGCTTACCTGTTGTCTCCACCTGGGGCTCAGATTCAGCGTGTCAGAACCCATCTGTCCCCCTATAAACCTACTTCTATGCTTCTCACTTGGACAATGACATCACCCTTACCCTGGGCCTCCAAAGCCAGAAACCTGGGGCTATCCCCTGGCTCCTCCCCTTTCTCTCACCAACCACCCCCTCCCCACCATCCCGCCATCCTGGAGACTTTCTTGGCAGCCCAAATTCCCCAAGACTGTACCTTCGGCATCTTGCGCAAGTTGGGTGAGAGCTTGAGGCAGGTGACGTGCCCTCGGTCATCGCCCACAATGATGATGGGGTGGATGGGATTGAACTGCACGTGGGTGAGCTTGTTCTTCTTTTTGGCCACCACGGGCTGGTTGCAGATGGCCTCGTACTTGTTGATGGACAAGTCAAACACGTGCGTCTGTGAAGAGGTAGGTGTCAGCACAATCAGGGAAATGGGGTCCCTGTCCCCGCTCCCCACAACCAGAGGACCTGCCCCTGGACTTTCTTGGGAAACACAGAAGCCTAGCACACTGGAGTTGGAGGCAGTAGGAGAGGCGATTTGTGTCTCTGTTTGTTTTTCCTGTGGTTGAGGGAATGACAATAAAATGTTTAGGAGAAAATTTAAGTCTCTATAGAATTAACAGTAATAGCAGCTGCCATTTATGGAGCACTTACAGCTTTCCTGGCGGCTCAGATGGTAAAGAATCTGCCTGCAGTGCAGGAGACCTGGGTTCAATCCCTAGGTTGGAAAGATCCCCTGGAGAAGGGAATGGCCACCTCTCCAGTATTCTTGCCTGCAGAATTCCATGGACAGAGGAGCCTGGTGGGCTACAGTCCATGGGGTTGCAAAGTGTCAGACACAGCTGAGCAACTTCTACAGTATGATGTACTAGACTCTGGACAAGCATGTTACCTGGTTGCCTCATCTAATTACAGTAGTCACAGCCACTCTATCAGGTAGGTTCTGTTATTTTCCACATTTTATAAATGAGGAGATGGAGGCTCTTAAGCCTAACTTGCCGGTAAGTGGCAGAGCCAGAGTTTCTACCAAATGAATATATGTCAGGTACTTCGACAGTGCTTGCCATATAGGTGCTGAACGAGTGTTGGATCTTATTTTTACTGCATTGTGAGTCCAAACCATTAGCAAGTTTTGCCTAGACTATGCAGCATCCTAACTGGTCTTCCTGCTTCATCTCCCCCACCCTTCTCTTATCCATCCTCTGTGTAGCTTACCTTTTAAAAATCTGGAATCCTCCAATAGTCTCCCTGGGCATGCTACATAAAAATTCTGATTCTTTCTCTCGATTCTGCACCATTTGCTCTCACCTCAGGCTCTCAGCCCTTTGCCTACTAGATCCCGGCCACCCTAACTTCCTGTTCCTTAAACCTTTCCAGCTGATTCTCCCCTCAGGGCATTTGCACTAGCAGTTCCTTTGTCTGGAAGGCCTCACTCATCTTCACCTGACCCTTTTGTGTGACCCAGCTCTCTACTTGAATGTCACCTCTTTAAAGATTTCCCTGACCACTTTATCTAAGAGACCACCCAGTCCTTTCCTTGTGCATCATTCTATTTTTAAAGATATAACAGCTTTGAAAATGAAAGTGTTAGTCACTCAGTCATGTCCGACTTTTTGCAACCCCATGGACTGTAGCCCGCCAGACTCTCTGTCTATGGGATTTTCCTGGCACAAATGGGTAGCCATTCCAGGGGATCTTTCTGACCCAGGGATGGAAACCAGGTCTCCTGCATTGCAGATGGATTCTTTACCATCTGAGCTATCAGGGAAGCCCCATAACAGCTTTGTGGAGATATAATTAATATACTATAAAATTTACCCATTTAAAGTATATAATTCCTGTTTTTTAGTATATTCACAGTTATGTAACCATCACCACAACCAAGTATAGAACATTTTCATCACCCCAAAAAGAACCCTTATGCCTATTACCAGTCATACCCACTTTCTCCCAACCCCTCTTTCCCTAGGTAACCACAAATCTACTTTATTTCTGTAAATTTGCCTATTCTGCTGCTGCTGCTGCTAAGTCGCTTCAGTCATGTCCGACTCTGTGTGACCCCATGGATGGCAGCCCACCAGGCTCCCCTGTCCCTGGGATTCTCCAGGCAAGAACACTGGAGTGGGTTGCCATTTCCTTCTCCAATGCATGAAAGTGAAAAGTGAAAGTGAAGTCGCTCAGTCCTGTCCGACTCTTGGCGACTCCACGGACTGCAGCCCACCAGGTTCCTCCGTCCATGGGATTTTCCAGGTAAGAGTACTGGAGTGGGATGCCACTGCCTTCTCCTTGCCTATTCTAGACCTGCATAAATGGAATCAGAAAGTGTTTGGTCTTTTGTGACTGGCTTCTTAATTTTTTAAAAGATTTTTTTGATGTGGACTATGTTTAAAGATTTTATTGAAGATGTTACAATATTCCTTCTGTTTTCTGTTTTGGTTTTTTGGCCAAGAGGCATATGGGATCTCAGCTCCCCAACCAGGGATCAAACCTATACCTCCTGCATTGGAAGGCGAAGTCTTAAACACCGGACATCCAGGGAAGTCTCTGAGACTGGCTTCTTAAACTAAGCATGCTTTCAGTGTTCATCCATGATATAGCATGTATCAGTAGTACATTCCCTGTTAGTGCTGAGTAATACTTCTTATGGATGGAGTACTTATTGTTTACTCATTCATCAGTTACAGACATTTGGGTTGTTTCCACTTTTTTGGCTGTTATGAATAATGCGGCTGTGAACACTGGTGTACACATGTCATCCTCTTTTGATCTCTGCCTAGCACTTAACTCTATTGGGGGTTTGGTTGTTGTATTCTATTTCTTTCCCTTCACTGGAACATAAGCTCGGTGCATCACCTGAATCACCAGGCCCTGGCCTGGAGTTGGGAGCCACAGTTGGCCCTTGGTTAGACATTTGTTCAGCAAATAAATGACTGACTTAAGGGTGATGCCTTAATACACTCTATTCTTTCCTGGCAGGTGCCTCTCAGCTTACATCAAAGTCCATAAGTAAATTATGTTGCATAAAAACTTTCCCCCCAAAAAAATTTCCCCACAAGTTGTTTTTGAGCTTTCACCAGTTCTTATTGTTGCACAGACCCTTCCCAGCTGCCCGCTCAGACTCAGCTTGCACATTCCCAGTGATGGGGACCTCACTACCTTTCAGATGCTATTTCGACCACAGATTGACTCTGGTGTATAAGTTTCTCTTTACATCAAGCTGGCACCCCCACCCTGTAGCTCGCTCCCCAGGGCCCTCAGAGAAGACAGCTCCTCCTCATGGGATCCTATTTCACATCTTGCTCTCTCCTTCAAGGTGAACAGCTCCACTCTCTCCTCCAGGCCTCATGGGATGACAGATCCCTCTCTTTTTTACTTTTGGCTGTGCTGGTCTTCTACCGGCACGTGGGTTTCCTCTAGCTGGGCCTCTCACTGCAGTGGCTTCTCTTGCTGAGGCTCTCAGGCTCTAGGCATGTGGGCTTCAGCAGTTGCAGCATGTGGGTTCAACAGTTGTGGCCCATGGACTTGGTTGCCCCATGCATGTGGAATCTTCCAGGACCAGGGATCAAACCTGTATCCCCCCGCTTTGGATTCTTAACCACTGGACCACCAGGGAAGTCCCTGAATGACCCCTCTTTTGACAGGGCCCCAAGTGGCCTGGCCCTTGAGGACACAGAGCGTCCTATGTTCCGCCTTCCCCCAGCTGCCCTGGGCCTGGGGTGGTCCCTCCAGGAGGGACAGCTGAGATGGCTCATCTTGTCTTCAGTAGGGGGTCAGCAGGGTCAGGAAAGGGGCACTTACCTTCCCGTTGGTGGTGACTGCTGCGAACACAGTGGACGAGTATGGTGCCCAGGCCACGTCTCCCACAGCTGAATTGAGGTCATAGATGAACATCGGGGTCCTGCAGTGGGGAAGAGCGGAAAGCTGAGAGAACAGAGGGCTCATGGTGCCAGAACCCTACCGGTCCCCGCCCAGGGTGCAGCCTGAGGGAGGGCAGGCCCCTCACTTGATGGTGTGGTCCCATATCTTCACTGTCCAGTCGGAGCTGCAGGACATGAAGACCTTGGTATGGTAGGGGTTCCAGGACACAGCATCCACGGCCATGTTGTGGGCGTCGTAGGTGTCAAGGAACTGGCTGGAGTAGGATTTGGAGCACTGGGGTGGGGGTGGGGAAGCATGAGTGAGCACGGTCAGCCACCACTTCCCCAGGGGGCTCCGGAGGGTCAGATCCTGAGATTCCTCTTCTGTCCCCGCCCTGCCTCACTGTCCCAGCTGAGCTGGGGCCAAGCTCTTGGCTGTTCTTCTCACCCTCAAAGCAACCAGAGAGAAAGGAGGGGCTTAAGGGACTGAGGTTTGGGTGGGCAGGGGAGCCTGGAGGGTGAAAGAAGTCTGCCCAGAGGATTCCAGGCCAGGCAGAAACTGCCTTTCCTCCCTGAGGCTTCCCTGGTAGCTCAGCTGATAAAGATCCTGCCTGCAATGCAGGAAACCCTGGTTCAATTCCTGGGTCAGGAAGATCCACTACAGAAGGGATAGGCCAACCACTCCAGTATTTCGGGGCTTCCCTGGTGTCTCACATGGTAAAGAATCCGCCTACAATGTGGGAGACCTGGGTTCAATCCCTGCATTGGGAAGATCCCCTGGAGAAAGGCATGGCAACCCACTCCAGTATTCTTGTCTGGAGAATCCCATGGATAGAGAAACCTGGCAGGGTTACAGCCCAGGGGGTCACAAAGAGTCAGACACAACTGAACGACTAAGCACAGTACAATCCTGAGCCCAGGCAGAGCAGGTCTAGGGGTTCTGGTGGCGGTATGGTCTAGTTTGTGTCCACGCCAAGGCCTGTGGACAGGCAGACAGAGCCCTGGATCCACCAGCAGTCCACAGACAGAATCCTTGCAGCGGTGGTAAACATCCCACCTTTCTCAGGTAGGGGCTTCCCTGGTGTCTCACATGGTAAAGAATCCGCCTGCAATGTGAGAGACCTGGGTTCAGTCCCTGCATTGGGAAGATCCCCTGGAGAAAGGCATGGCAACCCACTCCAGTATTCTTGTCTGGAGAATCCCATGGATAGAGGAGCCTGGTGGGCTACAATCCATGGAGTCGATCGCAAAGAGTCAGACATGACTGAGTGACTAACACTTTCACTTTCATTTGCTCCCAGAAAAGCAAGTGCAGAGCCAGGAACAGGTCCCAGTCTCCTGATTTCTCATTTGGTTTCCTGCCCTGGCCACTGTGCCCTTTGCTTCCTCCCTCCAGGAGACTGAGTGACTGACTGGTCTCTTCCTGTCTCCCGCAGCCACAAGCAGGGGTGGAGAAGGGGGGTGGGGACATCTTTTGCATTCAGATCGGCTCTGCCTGGGCCTCAGGGGCTCCCGGGAGGCTGCCTGTAATTAACATTCTGAGTTTCTGAGCCTAAGAAAAGCTTGCAGCGGAGCTATTTCTGGATGGATGAAGGTTCAGAAGGATGTTCACCTACTAACTCTGAGACCTGGCAGAAGCGGGCCACCAAGTTCCATCCCACCACCAGCTGGGATGAACCCGTTGTTCAGAGGTAGGTTTTCTTGTTACCCAGCCTTCAAAGCTCAGCTCAAGTTCAGATCTCCTCTAGGAAGTCTTTTCAGGATGTTCCAAGCCCCACCTCTTCCCCCGCAACCCCCCGTGCCCAGCTCTACCTCCTTCACCCCCAGGCAGGGAGCAGGACGTGAGGGAAAGATGCTGAGCTGGGCTAAAGTCACCCTCTAGATTCTTCATCTCCTTTCCTGCAGTCAGTCCCTCTTCCTGACACCCAAGCAGGTCAACAAATGCATTCTGGGAGGGGACATATGTATGTATACCTATGGCTGGTTCATGTTGATGTTTGGCAGAAACCAACACAATACTGTAATGCAATTATCCTTCAATTAGAAATAAATACATTTTTTTAAAAAAGAAAGCAATGCATTCTCTTTCCCCAGAAAGCCTTCTAGTACTGATGAGCCCCGAGATCCATCCGAATATGGTCTGTTGAGAATGACAACCTCCCAGGTCTAGTGGCCCTGTAAGAAGCTGGCATCGGCACAGCACTACCTCACCTTGTAGATTTTTCCCTCCTCTGTGCCCACCAGAAACAGGTAGTCGATCTCTCTGTGGAAGTCAAAGGCAGTGCCGCAGCCTTTGGGAGAAGAGGGAACCGCTTTAGGCCAGTTCTGGAAGGGAAGGAGGCCTCCAGCATCCACCTCTACCCAGTAGGCCCTCCCCTGGGAAAGCCTGAGTCTGGGTACTATGAGGGCCGGAGCCAGCCGGGCAAACAGAAACTGGGTCCCAGGGCTGCTGCTAGAGCCCGGCAGTTGGAACTCTGCAAACGGGCCAGGGCTTCTGCAGACAGGAATGGGGCCTGGATAAACAAGGTGGGGATTGAGTTAAACAGGGTCGGGGTCAGGGTAAACAGGGAAAGGGTCTGCAAACAGGGATACGGTCTGCATAAACAGGGGAGGAATTGAGTAAACAGGGATGGGATCTGGGTAAACAGGGGCCTGATCTGCATAAACAGGGAGGGTCTGCAGACTGCTCAGGACCAGGCTTTCTCCTTACCTTCTCCTACCCGGCAGGAGGGGAAGTGGGGTGTGCAGAAAGAGGGAGGACCAGACCTCCTGGGCCCGGGGGGATGTGGCCAGGCCGGAGATGAGGTGCAGGGGCTCTTACCCACTGTGTGTATCTGCAAGCCCTCGAGACCTTCCGTGGTGCTGCCCTCCACCTTCAGCTTGATGACGTCAGTGTGAACCAGCTCACTCTGTGGTCACACAGGGAGGGGGAGGCGCACCGGTGGGGCTGGATGGCAGGGTTGGAGTCCCCTGCCATCTGGCTCCCACCACTCCCCATCTTCACCCCTGCACGACCCTTCCTGGGAAACACGCACCTTCACGAGCGTCCAAGACACGATCCTGCCGTCCGATGACACAGAGAAGAAGTTGAGGTTATGGTCCATGTCATCCTTCTGCCACCTGACCTGCAACATCCACACTGTGAGCTCTGGGGCCCTGCGAGGGTGTCGGGTTAGGGCTGCGAGCTGAGCAGGGCTCACTCAAGGACCCTTCTGAGGCCCAGAAGCCAGTTCTGGGAGCCCATTTCCTAGGGTCCCATGATGGTCCTGCCCTCCCTCTTCACTCACCGCCCCCCTTCCCCGAGCATCCTGAGGCAATGTGCCAGTGGGGCACTGCCCCAAGTCTCCCGGCTCAGCAGTGGAGGTACCTGGTTCCTCTCTGCGTTGGCAGCTAGGAGCCCTGTTTTTTGTTTGTTTGTTTAGAGAAACTGTTGTTAAATTTTATTTTCTTTAAATACGTACCTTTTCCCCACTCTCACCCACATGGGGGGAGGAACAGAAAACCCCAATTTGTGGGATTCCATGTATAAAACCTGAGATGGTTAGGATGAAGTATAAAAATACTGTTTACAAAGGGAAAGAGGGTGTCCATTGTAACCTTAACTTTCAGACACCTCCATCTGTAAGTCCCTATTTGCTCCCTGAGAAAAACTCCTGGGAATCCATTTGGATGTAGAACAAGCCCTTCTTCTGGTTGGGAATGGGGGGTGGGGCATATGTGGTGGGGTTTGGTCAGCTGTGTCTGACTCTTTTCAACCCCAGGATCTGTAGCCCACCAGCCTCCTCTGTCCATGTGGCTTCTCCGTGCAAGAATACTGGGGTGGATTGCCATTCCCTTCTCCAGGGGATCTTCCCGATGCAGGGATCAAACCCAGGTCTCCTGCACTGCAGGCAGAATCTTTACGATCTGAGGTGGAGGGGAGTAAGGGGGTGAGATGGGGAAGGGGATGGGGAGCTCCCAAACCCCAATACAGAATAGGAAGCTATTTTTGTAACAAGTTGTTAGAAAGCAGTGGCTCTGCGTTCGACCTCCTTATGTCGAGAGCCCATCAACCAGCTTCCTCATTTCTAAAACAGAAACCATAATAGCATGAGTTTGTTGTAAGGAATAAATGAAATAATGAATGTGAAGCTCTTAGGTCAGAACACTGCAGATATTAAGTGTTCAATAAGTAATAGCCACCATCGTAGGAATCAAGGTGCCAAGGTTCTTTTTTTCCTGCTTGCTTCCCTCCCCATCCAGGCTTGGTTTTTCTCCAGGTAGCCTTTCTTCTGTTCCCACCTTCACTTCACCACTAGCTCCTGCTTCTAAAATCTTGCTCCCAGCATCTCAGATATAAGCTACACTTCTCCAACTGCAAATTGGGGTTAATAATTCTTCCCCACCCATATTCTCCGGGCTGGAAGCAAACATATGGGAAAGTGTTTTGGAGACAGAGCTGTTGTCTTATGAAGATGACACGCTTGAGGCTCAAGTTTCTGTTGCCAGATGTGGAGGCCCAGCAGAGCTGTGTCCGGGAGGGCTGGGGCGGGGCTGGGTGCCCAGAGCTTTCCAGCCTCCAGGCCTCCTGCGCTGGGACCACCATCCTTCCCCTGTCAGAAGGAGAGGCCCAGTGAGGGCGGACGGGAACCCAGGGGTGCTGTCTGTAACCACAGTTGTAACCTGGCTCTTGAGCAGTATACGTGGGGTGGGAGCGTGGAGGGGATTTCTTCTCCAGGGGACCCCCCTCCAGACCTGGCTGTCAGAGCTGCAGGAGGGCAGACCTCGTCCTGCCTGGGCCTGTCTGGGCAGACTGCTCTTTTGTGCTTTTGCCAAGAGGCCTAGAACACCACACAGCCTGTGAGGCACAAGTCAGAGCAGTCTTGATGCCGAGACAGCTCCCTCTTCTGCGTAAAGGTAGTCCCTTTAAAGGGGGGAGCGGATGGGGGTGTCAAAGGCCAGACAGTAAGAGGCACAGGGGAGCTGCAAAGGGAAGTGTTTAATGAGTGGCCGCTGGCGCGCATGGAAATTGTATTTCACACCCCACTTAGCAGCCTGATGCCCAGTCGGGGGTGGTGCATGTATTTGCAGGTGTGTGTGTATGTGTGTGTGTGTGCAAGTTGCACACATGTTCCTGGAGTGGAGGTGGGAAGGTAGAAATAAAGAGGGCACAGAGGGGGCAGGTGGAAGTGGGATTGAGAGGATGAACGAGTGCCCAGGAAGCAGGCGGTAGGGAGGAGTCAGAGGCCTGCACCACTGATTCCTTCTCTTCCGTGTTCTCTTATCAGGGCAGGCGTGTTTGACCCCAGGGTCTGCTCATATCCTTCCTGCCTCCTACCCCAGTGTAGCAGAGGATACACACACACACACACACACACACACACACACACATATTCTGCAGAGTGCTGCTGGTTGGGGCTTCCCAGCCAGGCCTGAACAGGGCTACGCTACCCAGATGGGAGGCAGCCTGTGCCGTGGGACCGGAACCCTGTCCCCTTTGGAGACCCTGGCTCCAAAACTTTCCATGGCTCCCTGTTACCAACAGAACAAAGTCCTTCGGCCCCCAGCCTGGCTTTTGCGATCAAAAACAATCTCTCTGATTTCTCCCAAGACATTTCTCCCTTGAAGAAGGACCTAAGACTTTGATGTCTCTGACACCTTCACGAGCCCCGGCTCTTTTTCAGGCTCCCAGATATACAACCAACTGCCTGTAGGACGCCTCTTCTGGCTTCTTGTATTAACTTCTGTCCAGAATTCTGTGGCATCCTACAGCTTGTCCCAAACCAGAGTTTCAGGTGCCGTCACCAACTTTCCCTTCCCCCATAGCCAGCCAGTCACTTCCTTCTCTTAATTTTATTCCTCAACAGCTCTCAACCCTATTTTCTCACTTTCATCTCCAATGCCCCTGTTGTGGCTCAGTCTTAAGCTCTCTCACACTGCGGCTGGAAGATATCTCCAGGACACTGCATGACTGTGGGATTTCTTTGCCCCCAGATCCTCTGATGGTTGGACAGTGATTTTCAAATTATGCTGGGAGGAGCTCTTGAAGCCTTGGGAAAGTTGCTCAGGGGATGTGGGGAGTGATGACAGGGGACCCTCAAGCAATCAGGACCCTGATCTTAACAGAGCAGCCCCACTCTCATCTTTCTAATACATTGAGCTTCTGTACTTCACTAACACTAGGCTTCCCAGGTGGCATTAGTGGTAAAGAACTCGCCTGCCAATGCAGGAGACGTATGGGACGTGGGTTCGATTCCTGGGTCAGGGAGATCCTCTGGAGGGGGAAATGGCAACCCACTCTAGTATTCTTGCATGGAGAATCCCATGAACAGAGGGGCATGGCAGGCTTTATAGTCCATGGGGTTATGAAGAGTCAGACACGACTGAAGCAACTTGGCACGCATGCACCAACACTTCATTTGAGACCACTGACGTGTAGAATCCGAGCTTCCGCCTTGCTGGAGAAGCACACCCAGGACTGGGCACTTAGGCCCTTCTCAGGTCCCGCTGCTCCTCCCTGTCCTGCACACTGTGCTCCCTGTGTTGCTTCATTTCCCAGCAGGCCCTTCTGCTTGTGCCCGTGTCTTTCCGGTGCATGTGGCCCCTTTGCAGCCGTCTTCATCAGTGCATGCTTCCTTAGGCTTCACAATCCTGCTCAGGTGCTTCTTCCTCTAGGAAGACATCCTTGGCCTTCCAGTCCCTGCTTCTCATCCCCCAGCACTTTGGACAATCCTCAGCCCTCCTTGGCAATTAGCACACGTCCTATCTGCTCAACCTTGGCTGCTGTGTGTCCCTGCCAGGAACTCTGGAGACCAAATCCTTGAGCATCACCAGCCTCCAGAGGAGTGAACAGGCAGGAGTTGCTGAATGAATGGATGAATGAAGAGAGGATGAGGAAGCAGGGAGGGAATGAGAGCAAGCGAAGGAAGAGAACAGGAGGAAGTCGTTAAAGGAGACAGAGACGGGCAGGCCCCTCCCACGTCACAAGCCCTGATTCTAGCCAAGAACTCAGAGTCTTCGGTTTTGCAAAGGCAGCAGCCCTGTTCTCCTGCAAGGACTGTGGGAGAACAGAAGGCCACCCTATCCAGTCTCCCTGGCACCCATCCAGGCAAGGGGGAGCGGTCTCCTGTGAGCCCCACTTCTCTCTCCAACTTGCTATTTGATTCTGAGAACAGAGCAGAGAGGGAGTAGGCTGGTTGGCCTTGGCCTCTCGCCCTCTCCTGGGCTTGAGGAGAGTCAGGCCACCCTCAGATTCTCTGCGCTTGGCCCTGGGCTGTGTGTTTGAGCTGGCAAAGCAAGGGCAGGTCTGATGCTGGTTTAGTTTGATCAAAGCAAGTCTTTTCTCTCCCTGGACTTTAATGTCTCTGCAGACATCCTCCCCATGTCTGGAGCCCCGTGTGCCTGGACGTGATGACTCGGGAGGTAGGCTTTCCAGAGGAAAGAACCCCTGAAGCTGCAGTTCTGACTCTGGCCTTGGTTGAGGGGAGGGTATTTCATGGGAGGAGGTGCCTCCTTCCTGTGCCCCAGATCCGGGTAAAGGATGAAGCTGAGAGGTCCCCACTTCCCCTGTGCCTGGGCAACCCTCCTTCTGCTCAGGCCTGTCTGGGGGCCAAAAGCCAGGGCCTGGGCATCCATGTGACTCAGGAAGTTCAGGGCCAGACAGGCAGGGGTGCAGAGCCTGCCGGCAGACCCTGTCAGGGCAGGGAACAGAGGACAATGAGAAGACAGACCCCAGCACTGTCTGAGCCCCCCAGAGGCCTTGGGCAACTTGAGACAGAAATGTGTGCTTAGATTCTCCCAGGCCAGACCACGGGGTAAGGGTGCCCAGGCTCAGAAGAAGGGACATCTTTGGAACGCAGTGAGGAAGGGCTGTGAAGCCAGAGCTAAGAGGTTCTGAGAACGAAACTGTGAAACCCACTCCCAGCACAGTAAGGTGGGAGACGCAAAGTCAGGGTGAAATCCAGCCCCAGCAACCACAATGGTCCCATTCCATGCTTATCTGGAGAAGCTGGGTACTCACAGCCCCCACTTGCCAGGTCTTACAGCCCCACCTGGAAGGCAGAGAACCAGCAGCACCTACCCTTCTCTGGGAGATCCCTCAAATCTAGCCCAGATGGTAGAACAGAGTCCCTGTGGGCAGTTGAGGAAGACCATAGACCCTTGGCTTCCTGGGTAGCTCAGACGGTAAAGAATCTGCTCGCAATGCAGGAGAATTGGGTTTGATCCCTGGGTCAGGAAGATCCCCTGGAGAAGGGCATGGCCATTGCCTGGAGAATCCCATGAACAGAGTAGCCTGGGGGGCTATAGTCCATGGGGGTCACAAAGAATCGGACATAACTGAGCGACTAACACTTTCACTTTTCGTAGACCCCTGGAGCCCTTAACATACTCAGCGGAGGCCCATCACGCCCGAAGCCATCCAGCCACCGAATCTGAGTCATTGAGCAGCACTCCTCAGAGATCCGAGGTCCTTAGCAGATGGATGGGCAGGAGACCACCACCCTTACAGCAGACCCTCTTGCCTCCTGACACTCGTCTCTGCCCTTCTCACGCCCAGCTCCTTGGCCTCTAAGCCGGTAGCTGTCATCCCCAACTCCTAGTCTGTGGCCCTCTCCTCCCCAAGGTCCCTTCCTCCCGTGGCTCCCAGGCCCACCCGCTGCCGCCCAGCCACACCCACTCCTCCCACTCGGTTCCGAGGCTGACCTGCCACACGGGGTCCGTGTGCTTGCCAGATTTGGCTGAGCTGCGGAAGGAGGGCTGGGAGTGGGGCTTCTTCAGGCTGTAAATGGCCACGTTGCCATCGTAGTGGCCCACCACCACCAGGTAGGGGTGGTCCACGTGCATGTCCAGGCACATGATGCCGCTCTCACTGCTGAAGATGTATTCGGGGAAGCTGGGGTTCTTCATGCTGTACAAGAGCAGCATGCCACGGCTCTGCTTCATGAAGTCATCTGTCCCAGGGAAGAGGCGGCGGTGGTTGGAGGGTCCAAGTCCCAGCCCCTCCCCGACAGGGCCGACAAGCCCTGCCCCCCTCTGTCTCCCACAGGGAGTGTGGGAAGATGAGGGGGGGGTCCTCTCTGGTCTTCATCTTCTCCGTCTGCGAAATGGAACCATGAGACTTGGCCCACCCCTTCCTTCGGGTTCAGCAGTGGGTGCAACAGACCAGGTGACCAGGTGTACTTGAGGGGTGGACAGTCATTCTCCTTAGTCTCCCTGGGGGTACAGGAAAGGGGGTTGCCAGCTCAAAGAGTTGTTACGTGAAGGATGTGGGTGGGCTTGGGACAGAGCAGTATCCCTAGATGCCCAGCCCATCTATTGTGCTTAGGTGCTGGGATAGTGGCTGTGTACCCCTCATCCTCAGCCAAGGACAGGGGTTCCGTCTGGACTAACATGGAATTGTCTGTGTGGTCTCACACTGGCCACCTGTGGGCATCTTCCCATACCCTCCGGCCCCACAGCCCCCAGTTGCAGCCGAGCCCTAGCTCTAAAGTGAAAGTGTCAGTTGCTCAGTCGTGTCTGACTCTGTGTGACACCATGGACTGTAGCGTTTAGCCCTGCTAGTCCTCTGTCCGTAGGATTCTCCAGGCAAGAATACTGGAATGGGTTGCCATGCCCTCTTCCAGGGGATCTTCCTGACCGAGGTCTCCTGCATTGCAGGCGGATTCTTTACCGTTTGAGCTACCCAGGAAGCCCAGCTCTATGCTTGCTCCTAGATTCGAGAAGTCCCAGGTCAGCCAGCGGGGCTTCGGTAGGCCACCATGTTATCTGTCCCTCTGGCCTGGGCACAGTGTTTGGTGGTTGACAGCGGGCCGCTCAGCAGAAGTCCTTCTCCCTGCCCACCCCTGGCGAGGGGGTGACACCAGTCTTTCGTTCTCTGCTCACCCAGCGCCCATCATGATCATGCAGTCACTGAACAGAACACAGCCCCTGCCCTCAGTTCTGGCTCTCCTGCCACCAGCCCAGGACCCTTCCCAAGCTCAGAGGAGCCAGAGCTGGCGAGGTGGATGTCTAGAACAACCCCCTGCCCCCCTCTTGGGGGCCCTATGCTAAGGCAGCCTTTTAGCTGACACAAGGGCTCTCCCCTGGGCCCCCAGGGCTAGCTCCTCTGACCCCCACAACTGCAGACCAGGCCCTCCCAACAAAATGGCCAGTCCTGAGGTGTGGAGCCTGTGGGTGAGAAAGAAAGGGAGGCAGCCCCAACTTGGTAAGTTTTGCTGAGTCATTCTGTCTTATTCCTAAGGCTGCCCCTTTTTTGGGGGAGCGAGTGACTGGGCTGGGCTCCCTGGGCTCTGGGCATGAGCTAACTACCACCGCCCCAGGTACCCTCAGCCCGGGCCTGCTGCAGACAGAGCTGACGCTTCCTGGGAGCCAGGGTGGCCTGCAGTGAGCAAGCTGGCACGCCCACCAGCGCAGCTGCCTGCAGGGAAGCCCATTTTCCCTTGCTGTGGCTACTTGTCAACAGAACCCCTCCCCAGTCATGGGCACAGGTGGCTTCCTATGTAAGGAGTGGCAGCCCCTGGAGTGGAAGGTACCAGGGACCAGCCTGAACCACAGGGAGGCACACCATGGTTCAGGAAGGAAAGGGCTTCTGTTCTGGGGAAAGTGAGGAGGCCAGGCTGGTCACCCTGCACCTGGCATGTCGCCGAGCCAGTAGGGGACTGGCCTCGAGGTAGGGATGGGAGCTGGCAGTACCTCACCTCACAGGGTCCAGGGTAAGCCCCGAGAGCTGACTGTTCAATTCGGGGAGAGTTCTACAGTTGGCTGAGGGGGTGTCTTTCCCAATCAGACCATGAAGGGAACTGAACTGGGCAGTGGAACAGTCCCTCGTAGCTCCTTTTGTTCATTACCCAAATCGTGACTGGGGCCTCCCTCTGGGCTGAGCCTGGCAGGGACAGGCACAGCCCTCTGGAGACATGGGCCTGCCCTTGGCGGCTCCTGGTGTGGTGACAGGGAGCCAGACCCCTGAGGCTGAATGGGCAAGCCCTTGCCAAGCAATCAGACTCTGAACTGCCATGCCAGAGGTGAGCTGTCGACGCCCTGGACGCCCTGTGGCCTGGATGCCAAGCAAGACTGATGGGAGGAGTGGGCAGGCAGGAGGGTGAATGAAAAGGTGGGCAGTTGGGTGACAGATGCTCAGGCTAAGGATTTGGATGCTCTCCTTGCTGCCCCAAGGGTCAAAGGCAGGCGTGATCCCCACATTTGCTCTCACTATACCCCAGGGATCTGGTCCCTTGAGGGACAGCAGCAATGACTCGCTTTTTCTAGACACACTTCCAGCAGCCCCTGCCCTGCCACAAATGTGCACAGAACCTTCACAGCCAGTGGAACCAGGAAAGGAGGGTTGGAAACCCTAGGTTGGCTCAGTAACTCTGCAGTGTGAACATCTCTGACCTGCTCCCAGAACCACCAGATGCTGAACTATGGCCCCCAGATTATATAGGTGGATAAACTGAAACCCTGGTCTCAGAGAGTAAAGAAGAATCTGCCTACAATGCAGGAGACCTGGGTTCCATCCCTGGGTCAGGACGATCCCCTGGAGAAGGGAATGGCTGCCCACTCCAGTATTCTTGCCTGGGAAATCCCATGGACAGAGGAGCCTGGCAGGCTACAGTCCATGGGGTTGCAGAGTCAGACATGACTGAGCGACTAACACTTTCACTTCAAACTGAGGCCTGGGGGTAGAAACGATGTGCCTGAGTACATTAGGCCCATCACTTGATGCTTATCACACCCAATATCCTGTTAGTTACCCTGCTCAAGGTAACAGCGCGAATCCAAATTTTACATGAAAGTAGAGAAAGGAGAACAAGGGGGCACTGGACTTCTGGGGGCAATGGGGTGTCTGGCAAAGCAAATAATCCCTCCAGAATCTGGACAAGTGGATGTGTAAAGGCCAGGGCAGCCACTTGTGATGAGAGGAAAGTTCTGGCAGAGAGAAGCATGGATTTCATAAGGCAGGGACACAGAGAGTAAGCAACCAGCCACACTAAAGCCTTAGATCCTGCCAGCGCTCCCAGGCCACACACATCCTGACGGTAAGCCTCCCGTTCTTAACCTGGCTCAAGTGGTCTCTGTTACTTTCAACCAAACAAGCCGTCCTGACATAAAGATCACAGCTTCTAATCATGGTTAGACCATGTGTTTCCTGAATGCCAATTCAGGGCTTTGTCTACCAAACCACACCAGGAAAACAGAAAAACTCTCATTCAGCTAGGGCTTCCTCTCCATATTATCTATGATGTTCTTGTCCCTGACTCTGGACCCCTATGAACCCTCACTATTCTATCCTGTAAGTGTACCCAGGGTGATGTCAGGGCCCCAATTTGCAACAGTGCTACAGGAGAGCATCATCCTGTCTTCCAAAAGTCCTAACGTGACATCACTACTCAGACCACCAGTGGTCTCCATGTGACATCATCGCTGAGGCTACCAGCAGTCCTGGTGACATCACTGCCCAGCCTGCCATCATTCCCAGTATGATGCCACTGACCAGGTCACCAGAAGTCCCAGTAAGACATTGACATCAAGGTCACTCCCAGTGCCTCAGTTCCCAGTGAATGGTAGAATCCCATCACGTTCAAGGCTCACAGAGCCCTGGGCTCTGGGGTACTTGATCCTGAATCCCACAAACTACCTGGCTCCCCAGCGCAGGACTGGAAGGTCCAGCGACACAGATAGAAGCCCCCAGTTCCACACTCCATTATATAAAGAGGCAGGAGCCCTGACGTCTGGGGCTCGTGAAGGAATTTCAGGTTCCTCTGGGCCATGGGATTTCAGTGAATCTCTGTTGGCTGGGTGGCAGGGAAAGAGGAACAGAGGAAGGGGGAAAGGGAGAGAGTGAGGAAGGGAGAAGGGAGAGGTGATAAACCGTCTGGCCTGTGACTCCAAGACGGGGAGAGGGAGGGCCACTGGTCTGGCCTTAGCTTCACTTTGTAATTTTGCCTTCTCCAAGAAGCCTTCTAGACCATTCGGCTTCTCCACTATGAGTGCCCACCTACCCCCTGGAATTCCTCTACCCATACTCTATTATTACAGGTGTATTACTATTACGAGCAGATTTTTCCTTAGCCTGCCACCAAAGGATGGAGCGTGGCCTGGCATGGCCCAGAAGACTTCCTGTCTCAGAGGGAGAGCTGCCTCCTGCTAACCCTGCTTTGCTGGATAATCTCTACCGCCTCTCTGACTCTAGCCTTCAATGATTCAGGAGATTTGGGTGAGGAGATTCAAATCCCTAATAGAGTATGATCTGGCCATTCTCAGAAAGCCATTGTCTCAGGGGAAGGATGGCTTCATTCCACAATCGACTGAAGCTCTCACTCCCCTCAGCACCCTCTCCTGGGGCCCAGGCAGCGCCACTACTCCACCCCTGCCCAGAGCTCTAGATAGTAGGGGGCAGCTCTGGAGAGTCCTGGCGGTCAGGAGAAGCCTGGGATTCTGCTTAGGATTTAGGGAGTGCAGAGCAGGCAGAGGGCATGTTGGGGCATCCGGCTTAAGCCAGGCCAGTGGTCAGAGAGAAGTAGGTGCCAAGCTGCAGAGACAAGGTTGCCAAGCCAGCGACAGCCAGCAGGCCTCCTCCTCTCTTCCTGCAGCTCCCTGACGAATCCGGCCCAGGGCTTGAGCCCAAGGCAGCAGCTGTTTGATGATTCCCTTATTAAGTCATGTAAGAGGCACTCAGAGGGGCTGTGGTGGGCAGAATAATGCCCTCCCCCCATGTCCATGTCCTAATCCCCAGAGCCCATAAATATGTTACTTTGCACAGCAAAAGGGATTTTGTAGATGTGATTAAGTTAAGGCCTTGAGATGGGAAGATTATCCTGGATTATCTGGGTAGAGCCAGTGTAATCACAGGGGTCCTTATAAGGGAAGGGGGGAGGCAGGCAGGTCAGAGCACTGACACCAGAAGCCGACGTCAGAATGAGGCACTTGCTAGCTGGAAAGAGGCCACAAGCCATGGAATACAGGCAGCCTTGAAGCTAAGAGAGACAAGGAAATGGATGGCCCTCCAAACCTCCAAAAGGAACAAAGCCCTGCTGACACCTGATTTTTGCTCAGCAAAACCCATTTTAGACGTCGACCTCCAGAACTGTAAGACAATAGATTTGTGTTGTTTTGAGCTGTTATGTTCAAATCAGTCAATCCTGAAGGAATTAACCCTGAATAGTCATTGGAAGGCCACTGAATGGCCTTCCATGGAAGGCCAATACTTTGGCCACCTGATGCAAAGAGCTGACTCATAGGAACAGACCCTGATGCTGGGAAAGACTGATGACAAGAGAAGGAGACAACAGACGATGAGATGGTTGGATGGCATCACTGGTTCAATGGACATGAGTTTGAGCAAACTCTGGGAGATAGTGAGGACAGGGAAGCCTGGTGCGCTGCAGTCCATGGGGTCACAAAGAGTTGGGCATGATGTAGCGACTGAACAACAACAAAGCCCTTATGTTCGTGGTAATTTGTTACTGCAGATATAGGAAACTAACTAGGTCACGGGGAAGTGTGACCCAAACTCTACTTTCAGGAATCAGAGGGAGAGGTCACTCAACATGGTTGTTCTCTTGCTCCCTGCACATCCCCCAGTCAACCAGCCCCTGCTTCACCTCCACCTGCTCACATGACTTTCCAATCCTCCTAATCACAGGGCTTACTCAACAGCTACCTAAGTGCTTGCCCCCCACCCAGCGCTGGTTTCCCTGGCGACTGATGAGCCAACCTGATGTCAATTTCCCTATAAATGGTAGGCTCCTCCTCCCCCAGCAGTGAAGGTTTTTGCCACGTCCTGTCTGCGGCCTGACACATGTGGTAGGGACCTTTTGCTTCTGACCTACAAGACTCCCTATCCAGTTACGTTTAAGTTGTGGGTTTCTCGATCACTTTCTCCTTCTCTGGTCTCACAGTGGGGCGATGTGGGGCTAGCAGGTCTGTGGCGGGGGGCAGCCCAACAGGCCATAGATGATACATTTGCTAGGGTGATTTGGAAGCAGTCCCTCTAGAAATCAGGGGGATGGAAGCTAATGACCCCCAGCTCTCCTGCTGACAATAAGGAAACCCTTCTTCAGTTTCCCACATCCCAGCCCTGCCCTCTTGGACTCCAGGCACAGACTGTCCCTTGGGTTAGGATTTTCAGTCTCCAAAGGCAGGGGACGAGCCCAGGGCTGCCCCCAAGAAGGGACATCAGTGTTACAGGGTTCCAAACTGCCAGTGTGACCCTGAGACTGTGGTGCCAGGCTGGATCCTGCCTTCCAGCATCTGGGCTTTTCCTAGAGCTCTCACCCAATTAGGAGTTGGGATATTTAAATAGTGTGGGAAATAAGAGCAAGGCCTTGGAGACAGAATACATCAAGCGGGACATTTAATTTGATTTAGGGAAAATGAGGCAAACATTTGAGAACCTAAATAACTAACCAGTAATTAAACTAACAACAGGAATGCCCTTGCACTACAACCCGGCGAGCACAGTGGCCTTTATGGACTGTATTTACAAAGAGACCTGACAACATAATTAGTCCTGTAAATTTTACGCAGCCTGCAGCTGAGGAGTGATGGATTTTGTGTGTGGAGGATGAACGGGGAGAAATGAGGTGGATGAATTTCCATTTTCAGTAAATGAAATTAACACTGCTTAATTAGTGAAGCTGACAAATAAATGACCAGGGAAGATTTAAATCCCTTACAAGTAGATCCCTGGCCTGGGCAGGCTGAGGGACCGGCCAGGAGGCAGTGGGACAGAGTGGGAATGGGTGTAATACTGGGGCTCAGGGCCAGACTTTGGCCACTTTTGTGGGTGCTATCCCTCCGAGGCTGGGCTGAAGGTCAGCTGGCTCATCCACCCTTCTAAGACATGACCCGCTGGGAGGTTTCCTCCCTGTCTCCTGTGTGAGAGCCAGTCAGGACACACACACGGTCTGATCCACCATCCCTGCCTGACAGATCGTGAGGAGTCCCCACTTCCCTGCTGTGAATGGCCTAATGAGCTAGGGAGCATCCCCTCAGTGCAGCAGGCTGACACAACTGCACCCCAGCTTTGCCCCGTGGGCCATCTCTTCCTAGACTACCTTCCTCTGCCCTCCAGTGTTCCTCCATCTGCTCTCACCTGCTGACAGCCTTTCTCCACTCAGCTGAGACACGAAGCCTGGCCCCAGGGGGAGCCCCAGTCTCAGCCCTGTATGCAGCCTGACATGCCCACCACCTGGTACCCAGCAGCCACGAGGGAAGGCAGGTGTGACTGCTCTGTGATGTTGCAGGCAATTGCCCAAGCTCTCTTCCCCACCTGCTTGCTCCCAGCCTGGCTCCAGCCAACTGGCCTTGTGCCCGAATGTGGGCTCGGCCCCAATCCTTCCTAGGTACCTGCCTTCCCCTGCCCGAGTCTTATTTGATCAGGTTAGAGAGTCAACATTGGGGTATCCCAGGCAAAAAGAGTCCTGGGCTGAACTCATCAGGGTCAAGTCCAACAACAAACCCAAACTCTCACTTCAGAGTTTGTCCGCATGAGGCAAAGTCTGATGATGGGAGGCAGGCATCTGGGAATTTCCAAAGATAGGGTAATGGAGGCTGGTGAGCAGCTGCTCCTCACAGCAACCCATGCGGGCATTAAGGTGCCTTTTTCCCGGCCTTGGCTTTGCTCACTTTCTTCCAAGGAGACACCCAGGTATTTGCAGCATGGGGCTCCCTGGGGCAACCTCAGGAGTGAATGCAGGAGCCCTTTGAGTCCCAGTCCAGCCTGGCTCTGCTCAGGCCTCCGCAGGGTGGTACTGAGACGTGCAAGGCTGTGAGGAATAGATGCCCAGTGGAAAGCTGGTCAACAGCTCCCGTGCCAGTGAGAATAATACCACCGCCTCTGCTGGGCCCAGCTGTCTAAGAGAAGAGGCGGAGCCTCGTCTGACTCCTCCCTGTCCCCAACAAGCCCTTCTCTCTGCAGCCCTGCCGGAGAGCTAGGAAACAGAAAGACCGACAAATCAGCAACATTCGTCCTTTCTGTGCAGACGGTACCTACAGCTCAAGGGGCACATTTGCTGCTTTTCTTCCACGTGTGTCTCATAACATGACGGAGGGTACCAGGCGTCAGCCTCTCCAGGTCACCAGAGGAAAAACCAAGGCTCAGAGCAGCTTTCAGCTCCAGGTCACATCACTGGGAAGTGACCCTCCAGCCAGAAGGTCTGCAGCTGATAGTAGTGCTACCCAGACATGTGGGTGTGGCCGACAAAGGACAAAGAGACCCTTCCAGGGTGCATGCCTGCTCAAAAGAGGCCACTGGGCCCATTGGAATTGGGGCCATCAATTCCTGGTGGGGGTGTCACTCTGTGCCACTGCCTCTGGCTAACACTGCCCCCAAGGGCAACCTCTATATGACCCCAGCCAGCTGACACTCCACTCTGGCCCTCGGTGAAAGGAGGAGATGGGAGAGCTGAAGCAGTTTCTCCTCCCACCTGCTGGGGAGCCTCCCCACTCTCCCCACCTCGGTCCTGGGCAAAGAGCCTGGGCTGAGAGCAGCCCCAGAGAGGGGTCCACACCCACTCCTAGGAGGCCCGCTCAGCACCCGGCCCACGTCCAGGCCCAGTAGCTGCAGCAGGGGGAGGAATGTGCTAGCTCCCTGCCAGAGGGGGTGGGTGCCTCCTGCTTGGCAGCAGCCCACCCTCGGGAGTGGGGACACAAAGCGGGCATTTAGGGCATCCTCGGAGGCGGCCCAGACCATGAGACTGGGAGCAGCTCCAAGGGTTTCCTCCCTGAGAGGAATGACAAACACCCACTCCTCTTGGCCCTCGCCTCCCTCCCCCACCCCGGGCAAAGAATGGGCTGGGCGGACAGGCGGTCTGAGGGGCAGAGACCGGGAGCTTGTATGCCTGCCAGCCAGCAGCAGCTTGGAGAATGGGAAGGTTTTTCTGTTTGCAGAAGCTCATTCTCTCAGCCAGAAAGCGCGCTGTCAGCCGGGGGAGCTGCGGCTTGCACGAAGTCTGGGGCCCTCTCCTGTTAGGAAGGGGGAATGTCCAGGCCAGAGGGGAGGCAGGGGCTTCTGCAGGGCCCAGGAAACACGAAGGAAAGCCACACAGTTCCCACAGTGCTGCCTCCCACTGAGGGGTGAGGGAAGCTGCCGGGGAGAGAACATCCCATAAGGCAGTGCTCTCCGAGGGGGCAGGGGCCAGCAATGAACATCAAAGCCTTGTCCTCCACCTGCTCCAGGGGCTGCTCTGGAAACTCTCTTCACGAAGATCCCACCAGCCAGGCCCTCCCGGGTCTGGCCCAGTCCACCTTCTCATGCTTCTCAAGCCCACTTCTCCAGCTTCACTCCACGCTGGTGGTTCAGAGCCTGCCCTCTCTCTTTGGGATGCCTTCCCTAGTCTCCCAACTGTCTCTAGCCTCCAGTTTCCTGCCTGCAGTTCCTCCCTGTAGTGGTTGTGTCCCTGCCTTTCTCAAATTCCTTCAGTGGTTTCCCTTTGAGAGAAGGTCTAAGCTTCTTGGGATGGCTTACCAAGCCCTTTAGGGCTGCCCCGCCCCCTCTACAGCCTCATTTCCTCCCATATCTCTCCTGCCTCCCGACCTTTGCTGCTGCCTCATATGGAAGTCCTCTGCCCCTCTTTCTTCACCGTAGTAACTCCTTCGAGGCTCATTTTGGCATATTCCTTCACGCAGCACTAATTGCCAGTGTGACGGTGGGGCTTCTCCCCTAGACTGTGAGCAGTATGACTAGACCTTAGTCATCTCTGTATCTTTCACACCTGGCAAAGAGTTCTGCACTGAGTAGGTATTTAGTGTTTGTTGGTTGAGTAAGCAGATGAACAAATAGCCGGATGACTTACAGGAGCCATGGCCCACTGCAAACAGATCGTTGTACTTTGGATTCCTGCAAAAGAAATAAGAACCCATCAGCCTAGGAAATGGACATGGTTTGCCCATGGATACAAGCCCTCCCATGTACACTGGTGCCTTAACTGCACCGCAGACAGACACTGTTGACCTTAGAGACCTAGGGCGGTTCCATAAGAATCCCAGTCTCGCTTTTTCCCATAATGCTATGTGTCACCTTCAAGGTGGCTGAGCTTGGGTAGGAGCTGCTTGCTTGTGGCTTGGTACCCAGCAGGTGCTCAGGCACTCCAGGTTTTCTGCAATGCTTCTACTCACCAGCAGAGGGCGGTGACGGCCAGGCGCTTCGCTTTGTCATTTTGGAACTTCCAAAGAGGCAGCAGGGTACCCTCCTGGTCCCGATACTCGTCAGCCGCATCCTCATAGTACTTAAAATCTTAAACACACACAAACTGAGTCAGTCCTGGACTACCGTTTTCTGTCTGTACCTCTTTGGCCAAAACAATTAACCTCTTTGTGTGTCCGAGTGTGAATCGTAAGAATACCTACCTCAAAGGACTACTGTGAGGATTCATTGCTAATACAGGTAAAGTACTTAGGAAAATAAGTGGCACAGAGTAAGCTCTCTGTAATGTTGTTGTTACTGTTATTGTTGTTTTTGGAGGTAAATGACACTAAAGTGGCTATATCCCTGAGGATAAAATTCCAGGTTTCTCCATCTTCATATTCACTGCCAAGCCCACCACAGTGAAGCCGCCTGGCTCCCTCATAGGTGCTCTGAACTCAAGTTCATCTCCTGCCCTAAACTCGCTCTACCTCTCATTTCCTTTAACTTAGGCAGAAGCCGCACCCATCTTTCTACTTGTCTATACCAGAAATTTTGGTAATCCTTCACTGACCTCTTTTCATCATTCCTCATATTTTCCTTCTGATTATCTTTTTAATCCATTCACTTCTCTCCAGCTCCATAGCCACAGTCTAGGTTCAGTCCCCAACAGCCACCACCCAGACTACGACACCACCCTCCCAGCTGGTCTCCCTACCTCCAGACTTTCCTCCTCCAGTCCACATTCCACAGAGCCATGAGAGGGAGAACAAATAAACCAGTTCCCCACTGCCCTGAAAAACCCCTTGGTGGCTCCCCTGGCACAGGCGCTTCCTGATTGAACCAAGGCTCCAAGCCACTACCATGTCACCTCCAGCCAGCTGTTCGCATACTCCGTACATCAAAGTATCGAAAATGCTCTGCTCCTCCTGGAAACTCCCACTCACTCTAGATCCAGATCAAGCTCCTCCTCTGTGAGGCCTTCACTTTGTTGCTGAGCAGACAGAGTTCACCTCCTCCTCCGCCCCACCCCTGCCTCTGGTCTGCTGAAACACGGGCCACACAGCGGTGCCTCTTGGTGTCCTTTTGCCTGTCTCCCCCAGCCCACAGCTCTAGGGGAACAGGAAGCACAGTGTTATCATCTCTGGACCCACAGTGCCTAGCACAGGGCCGGCCACAGAGCGGGCACCCGGTGATTGTTCAAAGAAGGCAACAAAATATATCAACAAAAGGAAATAGTTCTCAGTCTTCTTTCCAACCAAGGGTGCCCCGGTAGAAAATGATCCTCTCACCCACCATGGTCAAGGATAGGCCCAGGCACAGCCCCAGCCTCTCTCCCAATGTCCCACACTTTGATGTTTGGGGACTTACACCAAATCCTCAAAAATGGCTCAGAATAAAAAAAGATTAGAGTGGTCAGAGGCGTGAGGCTTGATCACATCAGAAATCCCTGAGCTTGGGCTGTATTTGAAAAGACTTCATTTCGGAGAGATTAATTGGTAACACTTCTGTTTTCACTTCTCCTTCACAAATACACTTTCCCAAAGGGAAAAGTGTATGCAATTAAAAAAAAATCAAAGTTCAATGCATTTTTATGTGCCTGTGTTCTTATAAATGAAAAAGGTTCACCAAGGCCAATTTCTCCATGGATATTAATCATGTTTGCAGCCCTTCAGTGGGCTGCTTGCAGAGGCTGGGTTTCAGGAAGCCAAGCTGTGTGAGTGACAAATTCATTCACAGCTGCCGTGTACTTTTGACAGCTCTGAAAAGCACTCAAGGTCGTTTTCCAGCCTGAATGATAACAAGGGGGCTTGTTTAGGCGGCTGGTCTTGGCAGCCCTGGTTTCTCTGTCCCATGGGTGAGCAATGAGCATCAAGTCACGGAGAAGAGCTCTGGGCTGTCAGCAGAGGAGATCAGCCAGCAGTGGGGAACTGCCAACTCCAGGGAGGCAGCCGCTCCAAATAAATGCACAACCTCTCAGGGAAATACAAGCCACTTGGGAATGTGCTGTTCATGCCATGGGAAGGATTCCGTTTCCCTGGCTCTGTCAGAGACACCAGAATTTCCCAGGCCCCCAGGATTTAAGCATTTCTGAATCAATCTCTTGCTTCACCACGTCACTAATTAATCACTTGCATAGACCTACTGAGTGTTTATTTGAAATGTCTCTTCCAGATCAGTGACTCCGTGGTCTTGTGCTGAAGTGCTTAGGCTCTGGATCCGGGGGACCTGTCTTCGAGTCCCAACTGTATCCCTGACACCTCAGGCTAGCTGCGGTTTGGAACAAGTGGCAACCTTTCAGCCTGAATGTCTCATCCATAAAGGGGAGGTCATAGTGGTATTCACCTGACAGGGTGGCTGTCAGGATGAAATAAAATACGTGTAAATGGCACAGCACAACACCTGGTACAGGGCTGTTCCCAGGGAGGGCTGGTGCTTGTTTTTCATACTATAACTGCTCCTTTTTCTCCATTGCTGAAGATGCATTCTGAGTAAGGTGCCGGGAGGCCCACTCGACCCACAGCTGAACCTCATCCTCGCCTCTGCCCCATCTTCTGCCTCGTCATACCCTCCCCCTCCTCAGCCCTGCTGTCCTCAGGCTCTGTTCCTGTATAGAGGAAGCTTTGAACTCTGCAGAGAAAGCTCAGATTCCCTGTGCGATATTCAAGGCCCTTTCTTAACTGGCTCCAACCATCTCTCCAGCCTGAACTCTCCCCACTTTCCAAGAGAGCCCCTGTCAGAGACAATGAGCCTGCTGTCCCGCGTCTCCAGAGTCCTTTCCATTCATTTTCACTACTGAGTGAGTCACTGCTCGTGCTGTCCCCTGCCCGAACGTCTGCCCTCCGCTAATCTCCCACTCAGACGCCACTTATCCCTTGGCGTCCAGCTCAGCCCTCCCCAAAGCCTTCCATGACCGTGGCTGTGCCTCACTTCCTCCTCCTTCGTTCTGGAGGAGACCAGAGCAGTCTGTGTCTGCAGTCTAGCACTTAGACTGTCCCTAAAATGGGCAGAGCAGAGAACAGGACACGGAACTACGAGGCTTAAGACCCAGGTTTGGGTGCCCTTGGCCTTGGCTTCCTCATGTGTGAAGAAGGGATAAAATCTCTGCTCCAATGCCTCCCATGATTGTGGGGAAGATGACATTAAATAACTAGCGTGCAGGTGTCTTTATGCACCATTGTCAGATCACATCACGACACCCATTTTTTCTTATGCCATGGTTCCCGTTTGAACTGTGTAAGTCTTATTTCCCTAGTGACGTCCAGAGGAGGGAGGGGCTATTTTTCTCCTCTTGCCCCTGTAGGACCCAGCATGGGACACTCAAATACTCACTTTGTATGAGCGATTTTTAATAAAGTAATAATAGCAGTTGCTGGCACTTTAAATCTTACCCTGAGCAACATCATCATATGTGTTTTGGTTGACCATCCGCTCCACAATTTTAGCTGCTTGAGTCACTTTGGTGATGTCATCACTCTGTGGAGATACAGGGGCCACCGGTCCTCATAAGCCACCATTCTGGAAGGTCTCTCCCTCAGCTGCAGCCCTGACTTGCAATTGGTTCAGCAAAGCCTCTCTGACCCCGCCCACCCCAGATAGCTCTGTAAAGGTTTTCCTCACCACCCTTTTCCAGGAATGCCCAGCTCACAAGTGGCACAGGGAGTCTGCACTGCCATAGTTGGCCCCTAGGTAGAGCTTGCCTCCTGCTCTTTCATCCTGAGTTTATTCTGGAGATGGCTCATCTCTAAGCACAAGACAGGGCCCATGAGGAGAGCCCAGAGGGGTACTGGAGGGGAGAGCAGATAGGGCCGGGAGGAGGCTTCTCTGGTGGGGACAGAGGTTTCAGCAGCCTGAGCAAAAACAAGGACTCCCATTAAAGGTCCCAGAAATCTTGTGGTCCAACTTATTCAGTCAAAAGTTGAGGGGCATGTAAAATAGATAGCCAATGGAAATTTGCTGTATGACTCAGGGAATTCGAACTGGGGCTCTGTAACAATCTAGAGCGGTAGGAAAGGGTGGGAAGTGGTTGGAAAGTTCAAGAGGGAGGGGGCATATATACACCTATGGCTAATTCATGTTGATGTATGGCAGAAATCAATATTATAAAGCAATTATCCTTCAATTAAAAACAAATTTTAAAAAAAGTTGAGGGGAAGGTCCAGGGAAGGGAAAGAGACATGCCTTTACTATAGGGAGTATGAGACAGAACTGGCTTCTAACTCAAGGCCCTGCCCATGGCCAAAGGCAAAGCAGGAAGCTTCATATCAGGGAAAATGACTCGATCTGAACAAAAACCAAATTCAATATCATGTGAAACTCCATACGTCCTCAATGGAACACCACTACAGCAGGATGAAAGAGGAGCGAAGAGTTTGGGGCTGGCAAGACAGGTCCAACATGTCTAGGGCAGGTGGCAGGAATGAACCAGTGGAGTGGACAGCCCTCCAAGGGGGCCCCAAAGGGCCACAGCTCTCTGGGACGTGCTTTCCCAGGACTGACAGCATTGCGCAGAGGTTAACAGAATGGGTTCTGGGGCCACACAAGTCTGCATTCCCATCCCCTCCCACAGACTAGGAGCCCAATGGCAACCTTAGGTATGTGAAGGTCTCCGTGATTTAGAATACTCCTGCTACAGCAGGGATGGATGATGCCTTCTGCATCATAGGGTCATTATAGGACCCTAATACAGGTAGGATGTGTAATAATCAGCGTGGTGTTATTCACCCAGTGCCCAGTGGTAACAGTGATGGTGGTGTCAGAGGGAACATGCAGCCTGGTGTAGTGGGGACTGACAAAGTCACACTTGGGGGCTGCCCTTTGAGACTCTTTCATCAGTTTTCGAAACTGCCTCCAGAAAACTCACCAAGGACATTCATTGGAGTCTTATAATCATAAGCCTCAGAGCTCACCTGGAACCAGCTACTCCCCTTACCCCTTGACCCAAAGCAAGAATCTGTCCCCCTCAGCAGCTTCCTGGCAAGTGTTTCTCCCCATGCCAGGTGGTATTTTGTGTGGTCAGACAGCCTGTTAACTGAGACCTACTTCCCTGAGTCTTATCCCCGTGGTCCTAACTCTGTCCTCCAGCCACAGAAAGGTGTGTGTGCCGGGGGACAGCTCCTCTGATGTGGGAGGACAGGGCCTCATTCCTCAAGTCAGTACTCCCTCAGGTGGCCCCGTCCAGCTCCATCAGCCTTGGTGGCCTCTTAACAGTCAATACCTAGGATCAAGCAAGGACTATCTTGGGGGCTGTGCATACATCATCTTGGGTTCTCAAGACAAGCTTGCAAATCAGGTATCATTAGGCTGTTTTCTTGGGCTTCCCTGGTGGCTCAGTTGGTAAAGAATCCACCTGCCAATGCAGGAGACACAGGTTTGACCCCTGAGTCAAGAAGATGCCCTGGAGAAGGAAATTACAACCCTCTCCAGTACTCTTGCCTGAAAAATCCCATGGACAGAGGAGCCTGGTGGGCTACAATCCATGGAGTTGCAAAGAGTCAGACATGACTTAGCAACTAAACCACCACCACAGATGAGAGAACAAGTTTTTAAATTTTTCAGCTCGGTGACAAAGTCAGGATGTAAACTCAAACCTATGGACTCCAGGGCCCATGCTCTGAGCCCCACACAGAGAGCCATCCCTCCCCAGATGGCCAGCCTGGCCCTGGGAGATTCAGGGCTCCAGGTGTGCTCTGAGGAGAGAGTGTGGTTCGGGAAACTATGCTCCTGGAGCAGACGTGGCTCTTTATTGGTTCTGACTGAACTTGTGGCCTCTGAGCCCTTTCCCCCATTCCTGTCCTAATTGTTCAGATCAGAAAAGCTTGCATTCATTTCTGTACATTCACCCAAATCATTAATGAGACAGAAACCTGAGATCTAACACTGCAGACCTTCCTCAGGGTATCATGAAGTTACTCTGCTTTTTCCTCTCCCATACTTTTGAGCTTTACACCAACCTAATCAGATCCAGGTCTCTAAAGGGGTATCACTTTGTTCACATGCTGAGCCTAAACAAAGGGGAAGGCAACTCTTACCTCCACTCTGGTCTGGACAGACAGCCTGTCCTAGTACTTGGGATCCATGGTTAGAGATCAGTTCCCTTGGGGGAAGGCCAAATAGAATACTAAAGTATTATTTTTAATTAATTTATTTTTATTTGAAGGATAATTGCTTTATAATAATGTGTCAGTTTCTGCCATACATCAACATGAATCAGCTTGGAAGAAAAGTTATGACCAACCTAGATAGCTTATTGAAAAGCAGAGACATTACCTTGCCAACAAAGGTCCGTCTAGTCAAGGCTATGGTTTTGTGGTCATGTATGGATGTTAGAGTTGGATTGTGAAGAAGGCTGAGCGTCGAAGAATTGATGCTTTTGAACTGTGGTGTTGGAGAAGACTCTTGAGATTCCGTTGGACTGCAAGGAGATCCAACCAGTCCATTCTAAAGGAGATCAGCCCTGGGTGTTCTTTGGAAGGAATGATGCTAAAACTGAAACTCCAATACTTTGGCCACCTCACGTGAAGAAGAGTTGACTCATTGGGAAAGACTCTGATGCTGGGAGGGATTGGGGGCAGGAGGAAAAGGGGACGACAGAGGATGAGATGGCTGGATGGCATCACCAACTCAATGGACGTGAGTTTGAGTGAACTCCAGGAGTTGGTGATGGACAGGGAGGCCTGGCGTGTTGTGATTCATGGGGTCACAAAGGGACACGACTGAGTGACTGAACTGAACTGAACTGATAGGTATATATATGTCCCCTCCTTGAACCTCCCTCCCACTCATGGAAGCATATACACTACCATATATAAAATAGATAGCCAGTGGGAATTTGCTGTATGACTCAGGAAACTCAAACTGGTGCTCTGCGACAACCTAGAATACTAAAGTATTAACTGGCTATGTTATACCCCCAGTATCCTGCTTCACTGCATTTCTTTGTCCAGAGGGCTGGAATCTGCCTACATCACAGCTTTTCGTGTTAGCCAAGCTGGAAGAATCTGCTGTGGTCCTGCCTCCCTGAGGGTGTTAGACACCAATTCTGGTAGGGTTGAGACCTAAGGACAATTTTCAGCCTTGGTCCAAGGGATCTTTCTTTAACCATGCTCCCACTATAGAGCTCATAGCCAAACCCTGATGGATCTTCAAGTGAATCTTGACCCAGGCCAGTAACCCCCCGAAACCCCTAAACTCTAGGGAATGGTGCAGGAGAGGTTAAGGGTCCAGACAAGGCAAATGCAGGGCCAGGACTTATCTTTCACCTCAGGGTTCCAATACCAGCACAGTCATGATCACCAAGTGCTTGCTCTGATTACATGAAACTCAACTGGACAGCTCCTATTAAATCAGGGCCTGGAACCCTCAAACCTCCCCTAAAATGTGACTTTATCCTGGGCATGGAAGTGAGTGGAAGTGGGCATACTTCAGAGAAAGGGAGAGTGCGATCTGGATTCGATTCCAGGGTGGAGCAGAACTACTTCCCTGAGAGCTGGTGGGAGCTCTCCAAGGTGCTGAACGTGACCTTCGCTTTCTGTGGTCCTTGTCCTTCCTGCCCCGTTGCAGGTCAGACTCATCCTGATCTCCATATTGGGACCCTGGCTCCTGGCCCAGCTCCCTCTCTATTGAAGGGACACACATGGCCCCTCAGTATCCCCCTGTGGTGACCATCCCTGCAGTGACTGTTCACTGTAACTTCCATGATGAACCCCAACCTGTGCTGGCTACTTCCACAGTGAGCTCCCAGCCATGACCTCTACTATGACTCCTGCATAGCTCTTCATTGCGAATCCAGCCCAGGGCGGCCACTCATTGGCCTGGACTCTCTGGTACCTGTGATTAGCTCTGACTTGCCTCCTGGACCTAGAGAATTGAGTGCAAGTAAACCCAAGGACTGAAGCCCAGGAAGCAAATCTCCCTCCCAAACCTCATGAGCTTTGGCCAAGGAGGTGGAGCCTTATCCTCACATGCCACTCTGCCCTGGGAAGCCTCCCCAGCTCTCCCAAGGTGCATATCAAGCTTTTAATACCATCCATCTCTCCTGCTGTTCCCTAACCCAACAATTCTGAATTCCTGCTAGCCTCCAGACCTATAAGAAATTGTGAGGGGTCGGGGAGCAGGAGGAATGTGTGGAATGCCAGAGGCAGTTAGATCTCTCCTCACACTTTCCTACAAGGCAAGGGCTGTTCCTAAGTATCACTAGCATGCCCCCTGCCCTTAAGTGTCTGTGAAGTCCTACCAGACAGCCAGGCTTCTTTCTACCCAGGAGCCAAGAGCCCACTCAGTCATTCTCTGTGACAGAGCCATGGGAGCCCTCACCAAACCTGGGACTCCATAGATGTCATCTTCCTCATGGCCATTTTCCCCATCTTTTTAGCCACTGGGGTCTTTGTCTTCTCCTTCTCTTTAGTCTTTTCCTGCTTCTCGAGCTCTTCCATGTAGGCATCGTAGATCTCCCACTAGGCAAAGACAAGATGAGAAGGATCATCTCAGGGCAAAATCTTCACCTGGCCAGCTGCTCTTCAGCCTTTAGGGCTTCAGGAGTTGATCCTAAACCCAGTCACATGCCTTCATAGCATCCTCTACTTGGCCCACTGCTATTATGCATTCAGTGACACTCACTGCTAATGGTCAGCTCTAGAACAGGAATGAAGGGACTCTCAGGGCATCCCTGAAAGCTGGGCTTTCCACCCTGCAACCCAGGGGCTCAGTTATCAGCTGGAGATCAGTATCATTCCAGCCTACTACCTCTGCCAGGCAGAACAAATGGGCAGTGATCAGCTAGATCACCTTTTTCTTAGTGGATTATGAGACTCTGAACTAGGAAATTTTAAAAATGACCCCCCACTATAGAGATGGGATAAACATATTGGCTCAGGCCTGTTGTCCACAGCCCTGATCATACTTTCTCAGCATAAAGAGATAAACAAAAGTAAAGGAATTCCTGCTAACTGGATTTGACAGCAAGAGAAGCCCAAGGATAGTAGCAGAGGAAGCTGCATGGATCTGGGGCTGGACAAATGCCCCAGGTAGCTCTGTGTGCTCCCCAGAGCTGAGCAGTCACTGCCACCTGCAGGCCAGAGAGGCACATCCTCTCTTTAGTAATTCCCCCAGGGGCCGGTCCTGCACACAGCACTGTACTTCCGTTATCTCACTCAGAGCCCTCCAGCAACCCTGTGAAGCTGCTTGTCATTCTCATTTGATAAATAAAGAAACTGAGGCATGAAGAGTGACATGGTTTGCCTAGGATCTTACAGTGTGAACAGCAGAGTCGGGGACTGAGCTCAGGTTATCTGGCACCATATCCTGCCCAAATCAGTGTGGTTATCCCATAGGACTTGAGGGGGAAGGAGGGTCTGCAGGAACATTGAAGGCTGCTGGAAGGGCAGGGTCAGAGTGCTAACACTGCAGAGTCAGTTGTGACATGCTACAGGCTGCAGAGACTCCTGGGAAATGTACATTTCCCCCAATCTTGGAGGAACTTCTAGAAACCATACCTGTGTCCCCATTGGACAGTCTTATCCTGGGCTGTTTCTGAGCCCTCTGAGTAGAGACCTACTGTCTCATGTGCCTGGAGTTCAGAGATTGGACAAGGAGCCAGGAAGAGGGTGGATGAGGAGAGCAGACTTCCAGAGGAATCTATGACCACACCAGTCTCCCTTGTTGAGGGAGCAAAACAAGGATACGGGATGGGGGTGGGGTGGGGAGCGATGGCTTTTAGACTGGCCCAGGGCCTCACCTGGTTGGCTGTGGCTGAAAAGTTTGTCCTAGGAGGAGGCTCCATCTGACATTCTCGGTCCTAGAGAACAATGACAACAGGTGACCCACAGAAAGCCTCTTTCCCCAGTGGTATAGCCACATGAGAAGCATTTTGCTTGGACTGAGGGAGAGGTGGGACACAGCACTGGGGAAGTAAAGAGTGGCCTGGGCAAAGGACAAACTGATGCAGTGAAAGCCTAGATTTTTCATGCAAGCCTCCTTCAGAAGAAGCCTAAACTAGAAAGTAGGGCCACTGAAGCCCGACTGTGACAGTTTCAATCAAGAAGAACTCCAAGTAGGGGATGGACAGATCTACAAGAAGTCGGGCCTTGGCCAGCCTCTGGATGCTTTGGTCAACCTCTGGCCAGCCTCTGGATGCTCCAGTCAACCTCTGGCAAGCCATTGGGCCAAACTTCCTCACCTCAAGGTGATTTCTCCCATATGCTGGGGTCTCTAGCTTCACCAGGCGAGTGTACCCCCCCGCCCCCCCCCCCCTCATCATGTCTCAGATTATTCAGTGTCAGCACAGGGACTACAGAGGGTGGTTCAGTTCAGTTCAGTTCAGTTCAGTCACTCAGTCGTGTCTGACTCTTTGCGACCCATGAATACAGACAGAAAGTAGAATGGCAGTAGCCCCAGAGGACAGGGGTTGGGGGAAGGTGGATTGTTGAGGAGTTAGTCTTTAACAGTACAGTTTCAGTTTGGGAAAATAAAAAGTTCTAGAAATAGATGGTGGTGAAGGTCGAATAACAAGGTGAATATACTTAATGCCAATAAACTTGTCTACTACAGAGGGTGGTTAGGAGCTGCCAAAAACCCACCCTGCAAATATTTTCTCCCATCCAATAGGTTGTCTTTTCATTTCACCAATGGTTTTCTTTGCTGTGCAAAAACTTTTAAGTTTACCTAAGTCCCATTTGTTTCTTTTTGCTTTTATATCCTTTGTAAATATCTGCCCTCCTCCCAGATTGACTTGTGTAGAACACTGCCTTACATATGTGGGTCTCTCACCTGAAACCCTGATAGGTGCTTTCAGCCCGTACTCAGGTTCCTCTGCCCCCCGAGGCTGTAGTTTACCCATCCATCTCCCTTCCCCCGCCCCCCCACTTGCTCTGGTCATAGCCGTGCTGTGGTCCACAGCGTGTGTGCCCTTAGTCGGGTTTGTGCTTTGTCTTCCTGTCTCATTAAATGGTGTTTTTCCCCCATAGCAGTAAGTTGAATTGGTGTATCACTATGCAGTTATAGGAGAAGGCAATGGAAATCCACTCCAGTACTCTTGCCTGGAAAATCCCATGGACGGAGGAGCCTGGTAGGCTGCAGCCCATGGGGTCGCACAGAGTCGGACACGACTGAAGCGACTTAGCAGCAGTAGCAGCAGCTTCCTCCATATATATGAGCCAGGGAAATACCAGCCAGTGTATCAAAGAGACCATCAGCTTCAGTCAAACTGGCTCCTAGTCTTATCTTATCTCCCCGGCACACTCTCATCTCCTCTACCTTCCCCAAACTCTGACCTCAGCTTTGAGGCCCAATTCAGGTTTCAGTCTCTTGATAGAGGAATCCAGCTTCCTTGTTACTCCCTCTGAACTCCTGCCTGGATGACTCATAGGGACATGAACATATGCTCCCAGCTCTCCTTGGAGAGCGAAACGGTTCCATCTGCCCTGTCACCTGCCAGGCTGAGGGCTGCAGGGGTTGGGGTCAGTCCTGCTTCTTCCCCACTATGGACAGCGTGGAGCTTTGAGGCAAAGGGGCTGGGTGGAGGGTTGCTTTACCCGGAGAGGGTTATTGAAGGTCTGTGAGGCCCTCTCACTGAAGTTGAACTTGTTGGTGAGCTTTCGCTCCTTGGGCTGCTTAGGAGTCATCAATTCTTCTTCAGCCACTTTCTCAGATGCCTGAGAGGAAAAGAAAAGGCCCATAGGACCAGGACTGAGCTGTGAGAAGAAGGTGGTGTGGGGTGGGGAGTGGGGAGAAGTCGTGTCCGGGGGTAGGGTGGGAGTGTGAGGGAAGGATGATGCCAGAGGTCTTGGCACCTGTGGCCTCTTCACTTCTCACCTTCAGTCCCCACCCCCCAAGTGTCCTTAAAGCCTCCAGACAAAGCTGGAGCCGTAAGGGGTGGGCAAGTGCATGCTCAGTCGTGTCTGACTCTTTGTGATCCCATGGACTGAAGCCTGCCAGGCTCCTCTGTCCATGGGATTTTCCAGGCAAGAATACTGGAGTAGGTTGCCATTTCCTCCTCCAGGGAAGGGGTGGGATGGACAGCAATATTATACTGAACCTCAACTATAGGCACATCCGTTTGACTCCCAGCTTCAGCTTCCTTGGGCTCTTCTTCTTCTTCCAGGATTTCTGTTTCTGAAATCACCACCTTGGTGGACTCCTGAGAACCTTGGTGGGATATTGCTGTTGAGCCCAGAGTCCCACACACTCCCCTATCCCCTGGCAGGGCAAGGCCTTCTTGGTTTCTGTCTTTCAGACCTCACCTGCCCCAGGGTTCTCCCAGACCTCTCCAGGAGAGCCAGCTGTTAGAAAGGAAGAGGCTCTGCAGTGTTCAGGCTTAGCCACCCCCTCCCTACGGTGACCAGAGAAAGGGGACCGGGCTCTGGGCTGTAGCCTCAGGTTGACCCAGGGGCTTACCGGCTGCTAACTCATCACGGTAGTGCTGCCGTCGCCCTTCATCCGAGTCTTTGGGGATCAGGTTCCCGACCTGGGTGAAGTGAACTGCCAGCTGGTCCACAAAGCCAATGAGCTTGTATGTGCCTTCCTGGGAAGAAAGGGGCTGTATCAGACCAGAGGTTCCCAAAGGGCTGGCATCAAAATACAGTCTGCCTTCACTTGAAAGGCCTGAGATGGTCCATCTGTTAACAGAATTATCACTTACTAAATCCTCAGTTAACCTGAAGTTTTCACTGCATTCCAGTTTCAAGAAGAGAAAACAAATGAAGGTGTGGTTGTTTTTAAGTTCTTGTTAAGACTTTTTTTGCTTTCCTTCTAAAATTTTATTAAAGTATAGCTGTTGTATTGGGTTGGCCAAAAAGTTTGTTTGGATTTTTTCATAACACCTCACAGAAAAATCCCAATAAACTTTTGGCCAACCCAATACAATATTATATAAATTCCAGGTGTGCAATATAATGATTCACAATTTTAAAGGTTATATTCCAATTTTTGTTGTTGTCTAATAATAGTTATTATAAAATATTGGCTATATTCCTGTGTTGTACACTATATCCTTGTAGCTTATTTTATATTTAGTACCTAATAGTTTGTACCTCTTACACCCCTGCTCCTATACCACCCCCTCACCTTCCTCTCCCCACTAGAAACTACTAGGTTTGTTCTCTGTATCTGTGAGTTTGCTTCTTTTTGTTAATTCGTTAGTTCATTGTGTTTTTTAGATTCCACATATAAGTGATATCATACAGTACTTGTCTTTATCTGAGTTATTTCACTTAGCATAATACCCTCCAAGTCCATCCATATTGCTGCTAATGGCAAAATTTTATTTTTATGAGTAGTTTTCCATTGTATATATATACACCACATCTTTATCCATTCATCTGTTGATGGACACATAGATTACTTACATATCTTGGTAATTATAATTAGTGCTGCTATGAACACTGGGGCGCATGTATCTTTCTGAAGCAGTGTTTCTGTTTTTCTCAGATATATACCCAGAGTGGAACTGCTGGGTCACATAGTAGTTCTATTTTTAGTTTTTCTCCAGAAACCTTTATGTTGTTTTCCACAGTGTCTGCATCAATTTACATTCTCATCAACAGTGTACGCATCCTCACCAACATTTGTTATTTGTGGTCTTTTGATGATAGCCTTTCTGGCAGGTGTGAGGTGATAGCTCATTGTGGTTTAGATTTGCATTGCCCTGATGTTGAGTGATGGTGAGTATCCTTTCATATGCATGCTGGCCACCTGCATGTCCTCTTTGGAAAGATGTCTAATCAGGTCTTCTGCCCATCAGGTTGTTTGTTGTTTTTTTTTTTTTTTTATGTTGAGTTATATGAACTGTTTGTATATTTTGGAAGTTAACTCCTTATCAGTCATATCATTTGCAAATATTTTCTCCCATTTAGTAGGTTGTCTTTTTGTTTTATCAACCATTATCTTTGCTGTGCAAAGGTAACCATTTAATTAGGTAACCGTTTAATTAGGTCCCATTTGTTTCTTTTTGCTTTTATTTCCTTTGCTTTAAGAAACAGATCCAAAACATGTTGCTACAGTTTATGTCAGAGTGCTCTGCCTATGCTTTCCTCTAGGAGTCTTATAGTTTCCAGTGTTACATTTAAGTGTTTAATCCTTTTTACATTTATTTTTGTATATGGTATTCGAGAATGGCCTAATTTCATTATTTTACGTGTGCTGTCAAAGACATATTTTAAAATACATTCTTCCAACTCTGAGTAACTCTGAATTGACCTGTCACTGACTCCTTCATCCATGTCAAGAGATTCTATCTTGCCTCCCTTACCAGAACTCAGAGAGGTCACACATAGTCATCAAACACACCTGACCTGGCCTTTTCTCCACTCTATTTAGTGGATGCCAGGGCTGGATAGATCCTCAGAGATACCAAGTCCCCCATCCGTTAAGAGGATCACAAAAATGTAGAAAAGATTGGGGCTTGCTTGGCACTTGTCAAGTCACATGGCAAACGAGAAACATGGCTACTATTAAAGCACAGGCAACCTTGTTCATTCATTTGTCAACAAATAATTTTTGAATAGACACAATGTGCCAAGTATTTCCTAGGTTCTAGAAATACAAAGCTTAGCAAAAGCAGATATGGTCCCTGCTTTTATAAAGCTTATAGTCTGGTTCCTCTAGGCTACCTCCTTAGTGGTCAGCATCCTAGCCCTAAAGTTTGAGAGCAGGGGTTTATTCCTTTTTGTATCTTATCTTACTGATTTTTGGCTGTGCTGGGTCTTTGTTCCTGTGTGGGGGCGTTCTCCAGTGGTGGTTCATGGGTTTCTCGTGTGGTGTGTGGATGTCTTCTCTTATTGTGGAGCACGGGCTGTGGGATCAGGGGCTTCAGCAGTTGTGGCTTGTGGGCTCTAGAGCATGGACTCAGTACTTACGTCACACGGGCTTATTTGCTCTGAGGTACATGCGATCCTCCCGGAACTGAATTCGTGTCTCCTGCATTGGCAGGCAGATTTTTAACCACTGGACTTACAAGGGAAGTCCCCAGCCCTTTTCAAGTCATACAGAAAAGTATTACCTTTGTATGGCACACTGAGATAAACTCACCACAGAGGAAACCAACCCATGGGCTGGTACCAGGCCCACCTGTCCCTGGAGAACAGAAAGAATCACTATTTCTGCACACAGAATGGGACACTCTGCCTTTAAAAGTCACCATAAAGCTCTTCCTCTCTCAATAACACAGATGGATGGGGAGATGTGACAGTGCAGTGCTTAAGAGCATGGTCTGTGGATGTGGGCAGAATTGGATCCAAATCTTGATTCTGCTCCCTATTACCTGCATGACCTTAGGCTTAGCCACTCTAAGCTTTAATTTCTTCATCTGCAAAATGAGAATGAGTAGTTTGAAGGATAGTTAAGTATTGAAAATAATGAAAGCAATCTATCAGGCACTCAAAAAGAGTGTCTGACACATAATAATTGCTCAGTAAAAATACTAGCTATTATTTTGACAATGGAGATGTCCATGGGAATAAATTATCCATACAGTTGTCATTTAAGATGTCACCTCATCCTGTCCCCAGTAGTGACTAGGACCTTCCTCTTCAATTTAGGGATGGAATTCAGATTCCATTGCTTCTGTGCAAGGAGGAGAGGCATGCTTAGATCTGAACACTCTGCCTCCCCAGGCCAGCACTTCAAGGGAAAGTAATAGCTTTGGAGACCTAAAGCTCTTAGATCTCAGGGAAGGACTTGGAGGCCAGCTCTGTGGGAGGAATGCCAGGCAGGCCTGGGAGGCTGTTAGAAAGTTGGAGGAGGTGAGCCTTCTTGGGAGCCCACGGCTACCCAGCTGGCAGCTGACACACAAGAATCTTTTCTAATAACTGGGCTTCCAAGAGGGCAAGAGAGGTACATTGACACCAATCCTCTGCCTGTAGCATGCCTCCCACTGAGTCCCAAAGAGATCCTCTTTCAGAGGTCAAAAGAACAGGATCTCATAGAGCACGCTGCACTCCAGCATAAGATCAGGGACGTGAGGCAGCTTCTCTCTGCCACCTACCCCCTGCCTCTTAACGGGCTGCCCGAGGGACACCATGAGCACAACTCATGAGTGGGACCTCTCAAGAAATACACCTGAATTTGTCCCACCTCTTTGTGGAGGGGGTGCCTACTCAATCTTGAATAAAAAGCAGTGTGTTCACAAAAAAATTCACAAAAACTGGTACATGAACGTTCATAACAGCATTGTTCATAACAGCCAAGAAGCAGAAACAATCCAAAAGTCCATCAATTGATGGACATTCAATTGAGTAAATGAAATGATATAGTCATACGACTGAATATTATTTGGCAATAAAAAGAAATAAAGCACCGGGACATATTACAGCATGGAGGAACCTTGAAAACAGTACGCTAAACGAAAGAACTCAGTCGCAAAAGATGACATATTATTTGATTTCTCTTGTATGGAATGTCCAGAAGAGGCAAATCTCTAAAGCTGAAAAAGGGATTAGTGGTTGCCTAAGACTGGAAGAAATGGGAAACTAGGAGTGGCAACTAAGAGGTATGGGGCTTCTTTGGGGGAAAACGAAAACGTTCTAGAGTTGCTTGTGGTGATAGTTGCATAATATGTAAATATACAAAAAGCCATTGAATTGTACACTTTTAAATGGGGTTATTCTATAGTATGTAAATATTATATCTCAATAAAACTGTTTTTAAAAAAGAGAAAGAAACTGCTCATAGTGTGCTGTCAAGGAAAAGGACAGGAGAAGGAGGTTTAGTTTCCATTGTATATTCATTGCTCTTTCAAATCTTTTGAAGCAAAAAACAACAACAACAAAAAAATCTTTTGAAGCTAGTACCATGGGTTTCTAGATTTCTTTTATATATTCAAAACTCTGTATCTGTACGTGTGTCTGTATACATACCATTTTTTTTAAAGAAGTGTTGTAATGTTGCTTTGCTGCTGCTGCTGCTGCTAAGTCACTTCAGTCATGTCCGACTCTGTGCGACCCCTTAGACGGCAGCCCACCAGGCTCCCCCGTCCCTGGGATTCTCCAGGCAAGAACACTGGGGTGGGTTGCCATTTCCTTCTCCAATGCATGAAAGTGAAAAGTGCAAGGGAAGTCGCTCAGTTGTGTCCGACTCTTCACGACCCCATGGACTGCAGCCTACTAGGCTCCGCTGTCCATGGGATTTTCCAGGCCAGAGTACTGGAGTGGGGTGCCATTGCCTTCTCCTTTAGAGTCAATCAAACTAGTTCAAATTTTGCTTTGAATCCTGGCTATGTGACTTTTATAATTTGTTTTATCTGTTTACTCTTGGTTTCCATAAAATGAAGGTAAAAATTGTTCCTATAGCAAAAAACCTGAGGATTAATGAGATATCCTATGTAAAAGTTCTAATATAGGGCCTGACACTGCCACACTGGCTTCTGGAGACCCAATGATTGATGTTAGTGACTAACATACATTGGAAAAGTACTTTTCCTACCAAATTATTCACTTCAGGATTCTTGAAAAGAGTGGCTCTGCAGGGCACTTAAGACAATGTAATTAGTGAGACTGAAGGAAGATTCATAAAGAAATTTCAAAAATCTCTAGAAAACTCCAGGTAAAATCTCAGAGTTTCAGCCAGCGAATTCACTTTAAAGGTGATCTCTGCAAGAACTGAGAGGCAGGACTTCCCTGGTGGTCCAGCGGTTAAGAACGTGCCTGCCAATGCAGGGGGACATGGGTTTGATCCCTTGTCCAGGAATATCCCACATGCTGTGGAGCAACTAAGCCAGCGAGCCACAACTACTGAGCCTATGCGCCATAATTACTGAAGCCTTTGCCCTAGATCCCGTGCTCTGCAACAAGAGAAGCCACTGCAATGAGAAGCCCGCACACCGCAATTGGAGAGTAGTTCTCCGTTGCTGCAACTAGAGAAAGCCTGCAGGCAGCAACAAAGACCCGGCGCAGCCAAAAATAAATTTTTTTAAAAAGAGCTGAGGGGTTTTTGCAACATAGCAAGTCACCAAGCCAAGGAGCACCCAGAGGCCTCTACTCCAGAGAGGATGACTTACTTTGAAGCTGTACCTGACGATGTTCTGGGGTGCATGTGGATTGTTGGCTGTCAGAATCCGGGTGAACTCCTCCTTCAGCTCCTGAGGGAGAGAAACACCAAGAGGGTCAAATGTAGAGGCCCCCACCCCCTCTGAAGGTACCCTGGGATGTAAGCAGACAACTGGCAACCTAGGTTCTGTGCAGAGTCCATCTCCAAGGCTGGAGGCGGTGGAAGGGGTGGGAGTAAGATGCTGCTCACTTACCGCATCAGTCAAGTCCAGTTGGTCAGGGGGTCTAACTGTGGCTTTGGACTGCACCCATTCATCTGTCCCTTCCCCTACTTCAGTTCCTGAGTCTTCATCCTGGACAAAAACCTCCCATGAGAAACAAGAGCCTTGTCTGCTTAGACAAGCAAGCAGCACTGTAGGAAGCCCTTTCATTCACCATCCTCCCAGAAGCCAAGCTCTGCCCCAAGACACAGAACACAAACCGTACAAGACAGCACTCATGCAAGGATCCAGAGGAACTGCTTAGACCGGAGTTCGCATTGCCTGGAAGATCATGGCCACCTCAGGCCTGAGGGTCTGGGCTTAGCTGGAATACTGTGCTGGGTCCTTGGCCCCAGGAGCGAGACCAGAACCGGCTCCTTCTTACCGCTTCCCATGCAGCCTGGAAGCTAATAGCCAGGACGAGCTGTGAAAAGACCCCCAGCCATTCTTCAAGCTACTTCAACTCTCATTCATATTTTACCTTCTAGTTTGCCACCTTAAGGTTATTGTTACAGTAATACTTCCAGTACTTTGTAACTTGAAGCCTCATAGTCCTTATCAAAGCCTTGAAGCAGAAAAAATCAATAACTAGAAGTTTTCCACTTCCCTGATAGACAGTTTAATACCTTGCCACAGTGGCCCATGACATATTAAAAAATATTCACCCTCACTAGCAATCAAAGACATGCAAAATAAAACAATGCAATTTTTTCACTATTACACTGGTGAAGGGCAGTGACCACTTCCCCATGAGAACACACACAGGATCTCCTCCATCCCTGTCCAGAAGAGGAGACACAAGAAGAAGCGCCTGGTGTAGAGCCCCAGTTCCTACTTCATGGATGTGAAATGCCCAGGAATCTATAAAATCACCTCTGTCTTTAGTCAACAGGCACAAACAATAGTTTCGTGTGTTGCTCTACTGTCTTCAGCCAGCCTACAGGAGGAACTGCAAAGCTTACAGAAGGATGCGCCTTCAGACAAAGACAGCACTAAAAGCACCCTAAATCCGGATGGATGGGAAACCATCCTAACCAGTACATTTTGAACACAAAAAAACAAGCAAGCAAGCAAACAAAACAAAATGAAACAAACAAACAAAAAAACTGTCTAAAACTAAAACCAAAGAAAGCCAAACAGACAAAACCAATATCTAATGTTGGATAGGCTGTGGGAAAATGGGCACTTGTAAATTAGTACAACCTTTCTAAAGAGCAATTTGGAAATATTTATCAAAAGCCTAATAAGTATTGAGTTGACCAAAATGTTTGTTTGGGCTTTTCCATAAGATGTTAAGGAAAAACTTGAACTATCTTTTTGGCCAACATATTATTTGTACTCTTTGACTCAAATTTCTATGTTATAGGAATTTATATTAAGAAAAAAAATAAGGATAGGCCTAAAGATTTAAATGCATGAATGTTTGTTGGAGGGTTGTTCATAATAGTGAAAAAGAGGAAATATTTAAGTGTCCAACAATGGGGCATGGTTGAACAAAATTATGGAATGGCCTTAATGAACATAAGGTAAAATAGTGTGCATTAATTTAAAATGATTCTATGAAAGTATATTTATTGACAATGGAAAGTACTCTAAATAGTATGTAAAAAGCAGATTGTAAAAGAACATACACTTTGACTCCAGTTAAAAATAAATACATGTAATTTTTATATGTGCATAGAAATATCTGGGAAGATATAGCATTACATGTTAACTAAGAGGTTTCCCGGAGTGATAGGTTTAAGGGTGATTTTAACGTTCTTTTTGCTTTTCTTTAAAAAGATATAACTAATATTTGAACAGAAGAAATGCTATTAGCTTTTTGCTAAGAAACTGCGTGGTCTCAGTACTTACTCTCTTCCTGGCTCCTCTGCCCATGGTGATGCTCTGAAAAAGGAACAGAAACAGAAGATAAGTCATAAGTGACTCTCCATAGGAATATCAGAAAGAGAAATTACAGGGGAGCTTCTGCCCAAGGACCTCAAAGACAAGCGACATTGAGCTTCCTCAAATCTCACAGACAGTCTTCTCATCGACAACAGGTGCCCAGCCAAGGAGGCCCTATATCTGAGGCAACCTGATTCCAGCATCAGTGAGACTGATCCCTGAAGAGCAACCGGGTAACTTACTGCCTGGCATTTCTTATCTGCAATTAGCTCAACAAACATTTTTTAAAATCATATACTAAGTGCTCATCTCTGTGCCAGGCATTAAGGGGATTCTGAGGGCAGAGTATATTTATAAACAGTTGTTTATGATGAAGGTTTGGGTACTCTGCTTCGTACACTGCTGTCTCAGAATATAGCAGGTGTTCAAAACAGGTATTGAATATATGAATGAATGCCATCAAACCCCTTAGTAATCATGACCCCGGGAAAATGTTTCTCCTCTTGAATCCTGTTTTCTCATCTACCTTAAGATGCATAAGATTGGATATGATGACCTTCCAGTTCTAGCCTGCTAAAATTTTATGTTCCCAAGAGTAGCATGCTTCTTAAAAAAATTATCTATTTATTTATGGCTGTGCCAGGTCTTCGTTGCTGCATGTGGGCTTTTTCTAGTTGGAGAGCATGTGATTTGGTGCACACAGACTTCAGTTGTTGTGGCACACAGGCTCAGTAATCGGGGCACACAAGTTTAATTGCTGTGTGGCATGTGGGATCTTCCCAGACCAGGAATCGAATTCGTGTCCTCCGCACTGGCAGGCAGATTCTTAACCACTGGACCACCAGGGAAGTCCCAAGAGTAGCATGCTGGATTCAACTAGATAAACATTTGTTGAGTACCTACTCATGTGTCAAGGACTAACCTAGGCAGTGAGACAAAGATGAAGAGAGATGGGGTCCCTATCCCTGTTTCTCAGGGTCCATGGAGGACAGAAGCATGTGATCAGTGCTCATTATTTACTCACTCATTCACTCAGCATGTTCTCTCGAAAGTCTGCTCTATGCCAGCAGTAGAGACATATGCCCAGGGTGCTCATGCGTGGAAACACCTACCCAGCCTGGGCGCACAAGAAAGCCTCACTGAGATGGCTATTTCTCAGCTCAATATCAAAAGACAAGTTTGGGTTATCCAAGTGGAGAAAATGTTTTTCAGAAAGGCTGTCCAGAAGAGGAAAACGGTATGTGAAATGGCAAGAGCAGAACAATAACAGAAACTATAAAATGCTCCACCAAAGAAATAAAACAAAACCCTGCAGTGTAGACACTGAACAAATAGTTGTTTCAGGTGATGGAGCAAGAAGGAGATCGGTAGAGACTGGAGATGTGTGTGTTGGGGAGTGTTAAGCTTGGAAGAAGCAGGTCTAGGCCTTGAAGAAGGGGGCAAGGCAGTCGAGAAACCAAAGGGCACATGTTGGTGAAGGCCTGGCACACCAGGCAGAGACCTCGGCTCTCAGCTCTCGCTGACCACCTGAGTGATCTTAGAGGAGGTCTCTGGGTCCTAGTTTCCCAAATGCAAAGTGAGGGGGTTAGACCGGAAGGGCTCTCGCAACTCTTCCATGGCAGGGCCTGTGGAGAGGCTTTGATGGTGGATGGGGAGGGGATTCCAGAGGGTGAGAAGGGCATGTCCTGGCTTAGGCAGGGATTGTTGCTAGGAGGGCAGCAGCAGGATTCAGATTTCTGCCAGGTTGTCTAGGTTTCCAGGGATGGGAACCCTCCTCTGAGGCTAAGCCACATGAGCCAGAAAGCGGCTTTCCTTTGAAGATCCTCTGATCCCTAAGGTAATGAGATGGAAGCGCCACAATATCCAACAGTTTTCTGGCCCACAACAGAGCACTGGAGGGCCAACCCCACCCCAGGCTGCCAGCCCCAAATAGGAAACGAGATCCAGTTACCATTGCCCCCGGTAAATATGTCTGTAAAACATTTATCTGGCAATAAAAGAACTGACAAGGCAATTTGAGTGTAATTGTTTTTGGCAGTTGGAAATATTTCAATTAACACACTGTAAAAGCCACACTATAATAAATGCAAAACAGGCCAGTGAAATCAGCTACAGCCCTGACTACCCAACCATGACAAAGGAGATTGAATGTCAGGCTGCCACCTTGGGCTGTTGGTCTTCCAGAAGGAGAAGTCTGAGGCAGACAAGCCTGAATTCCTGAAAGGTTTTTGAAGCTTCCTCCCAGAAGCTGTCAAACTACAGAAGAAGACAGCCCAAAGTCCCTCGTTTGGCCCTCGGAACTTGCAACCCCGCATCTCTGGTCCAGCCTGCTCTCCCACCACTCTGAGATGCATGCCAGCAAGGTACTCACATTTCCTGAGCTTGGCCTCTGCTTTCCCACTTCTGCACCTTTGCTTTTACCATTCCTCCTGCCAAGAATGCCACCTTCTCCTTCTCCCTCCCTGTTCCCACTCTGTGCATGCATGCTAAGTCCTGACCGACTCTGTGACCCCATGGACTGTAGCCTGCTAGACTCCTTTGTCCACAGGATTTCCCAGGCAAGAATACTGGAATGGCTTGCCATTTCCTTCTTCAGGGGATCTTCCCGACCCAGGGACCAAACCTGCGTCCGTTACATCTCCGGCATCGACAGGCGGGTTCTTTACCACTAGCACCACCCAGAAAGCCCTATCTCGGCTCCCACTATCTTGACCTAACAAAACCCTACCCAGCTAGCCTCTGCCAGTTCCATCATCTAATCTGGACCTTTCTCCTACCTCCCTCTCTTCTTTCTGTCGGCACTCTGAGCAAGGATCTGCCCTGCCTCACATCACCACCATTAGCCTTGGCTGTGGAGAGATGAAGGACGAAATGTAACTTCAAATAGATACTCTGTTGTCTCCAGGTTTTGTTCTGCAAAAGGGGACAGAATTATGAAAAGAAGCATAATAGTGCAGTGCACACCAGAGGCAGCTAGGAGATTCCAGCAAGGGAGATCCCCCATTCTAAAACACTGCCCAAAGAAGACCCTCTACTCTTGGATGCGGCATTTCAGTCATTCTGTGAAGTCAAGGGAGGAGCCCATGAAGGAGTGGTGCCCCCGCAGGCCACCAGGGTGATCAGAGTAACCCTGATGATCAATGGGATAACAGATGTCCCAGCGAATTCCTTCATAGTAAAGCACTTTTCTATTTTCACTATTAAGAGATATTAGTGTGAGCATCCTGAGGGCAGGAACTGGTAATGACTCCACTGCCTAGTTCTCAGTTCTCTTACAGGACCTGACATTGCTGAGGGCTCCCTTGCTCCATCTAGAGACTTCTCCACCCCCAATAGTTCTTTCTCAATATCCTTGACCCCTCTGGGAATGGGTGCTTGACCCCCTAGTCTTCTGTTTCTACACATTCTCCTGGGTGCTCTTATGCCCACCCACAGATTCATCTTCTTCTTTGTCTTGAAGCTCAAATGACAAAGCTTAGATTTTCAAATTTGTGACAGAGTACTCATACTCATTATCTTAAAAAATCAACCTCATTGTGTTCTTTTTGCACCCCAACCATCATCTTTTTTTTCCACTCCAAACTTCCATCTCCTCTAGTATCTCCTATCTCACTCAAGTGTACGACCATTCAAGCACCCAGGTTGGAAACTGGGAGCCATCAGTTACCTGTCTTTCCCTTATCCTTTTACTAGCGTCTTCTAAGTCTAACAATTCTATCACTTTAATATCTTTTATAACTATCCTCTCCATTCATATCCCCCTTTAATTCAAATCCTTACTCCCTCTAGCCAAACTGCGTTTGATTACCCTAACTCCACTTTCTCTCCACTCTCATAATTATATCTATCACCATTTTCAGCTATTGAGCACTGACCCTGAGCCAACCATTTATAAGCAATTTATGTACATGATCTCATTTAATCTTCATAACCATCCTATGGGGAAGGATTATAACATCATTAAAATCTGTAAAACAGGAGTTTTACAGATGAGGACCCTGAGGCATAGCAAGATGAAGCAACTGACCCAGAGCTGAACATGAACATGTTCCCAAACTCTTAATCACTCTAAGTAATCTTCTTAAAATGTAAACTTGATCACTCTTCTACTTTAAAGCCTCTAAGGGCTCCCCGTCACCCACAAGTGGAATCCCCAAATCCCTAACATGGCATCCACCGCATCTCCACCTCTTTTCCTGCCACAGCCATGGAAGCGTGCTTTGAAAAAGAAAATTCAGTGTAACAGATGATTATTATTGCCACCTACTGGGCACTTGGGGCTTCCCAGGTGGCGCTAGCGGTAACTTGCCTGCCAGTGCAGGAGATGTAAGAGACCCGGGTTCTGTCCCTGGGTAGGGAAGATCCCCTGGAGGAGGGCATGGCAACCCACTCCACTATTCTTGCCTGCAGAATCCCATGGACAGAGGAGCATGGCAGGCTACAGTCCATGGTATTGCAAAGAGTCAGACATGACTGAAGCCACTTAGCACACACTGGGCATTTATCTGCACTTAGACTTGTTTGGGGGCTTCTCAGGTGGCACTAGTGGTAAAGAACCCCCCTGCCAATGCAGGAGACATAAGAGGCATTATAGCTCTGAGTCAGGAAGATTCCCTAGAGGAGGGCATGGCAACCCACTCCAGTATTCTTGCCTGGAGAATCCTATGGACAGAGGAGCATAGGGTCACAAAGAATTGCATATGACTGAAGCAGGTTAGCATGCATGCAGACTTGTTCTGATACACGACATAGTGCACAGTGTAAGCAATCCAGCTGTCCCTGAATATATTTTAGGGGTAAGTCAGGAGATCAAAACTTCTTAAACTGCTCCCTATTATGAAGATATTATTTTAAAAACAAGTATGTGCTCAGATATATCCATGGGGCCCAAATATGGCCTTTGAAGTCAACCATACCTGGTTTGAGTCCCTTCTCTGCTACCTGCTAGGCAAGTTACTTGTCTTCTCAGTATCCTTATCTCTTAAATAGGCATCATACCAATGCCCTCTGAAGGCAACCATAGCCCATAGTTATGAGGATTCAATGAGTCAATGTACATAAAATGCAAATTGCAGTGCCTGGCCAGAGTCTGTGCCCAATAAAGGACTGTTGGTAGTATTATTATTCCCACTTATACACCCTGCTCTGCCTAGCCAAGCAGGATCTGTCTGTCCCTTTGCTTACTAGGAAGCACTTGCCCTAGGGATGACTTACAAGTCTTCAGCAGCTCACACGTCCACCCAAGAGTTCCTTGGTAAAATGTGTTCTTTTCTGGAAAGAGCAGCTCTTTGAAGCGTGCAAACCCACAGACACTGCATCCTCCTTCCTGGGGCCCCAGGAGATTTTGTTCACCATTTCAGTTGTCTTGGTCCTTATTTTAAAACTCCCTAACAGGTTTCCATTAAGCTAAATTGAAACTAAATACCTCACCAGCTTGCAGTTTCCGTTTCTAAAAGGGTAAAAGCTCTTAGTCCCAAAGGAGCAGTAATTTACCAACAAATCTTCCTCCAGCTTCACTGACTGCATTTCAAATCCCTGAGCCTAGCGCAGTGTCTAAAGCACCCAGAAGGTGCTCAATAAGTATGGTTGAAGGAGATCTCAAAATTTTGAAACACTAGGTGAGAGTTCCTCAGATAGCAAGGAGATCAAATCAGTCAATCCTAAAAGAAGTCAACCCTGAATTATTCATTGGAAGTCCTGATGCTGAAGCTCCAATACTTTGACCACCTGATGCAGAAAGCCGACCCACTGGAAAAAGAGCCTAATGCTGGGAAAGATGGAGGGCAGGAGGAGAAGGAGGCAACAGAAAATGAGATGGTTGGATGGTATCACCGACTCAATGGGCAACTTTGAGCAAACTCCAGGAGATGGTGAAGGACAGGGAAGCCTGGTGTGCTTCCATTGGGGTCACAAAGAATATGACACGACTTAGCGACTAAACAACAACAAAGATAAAGGCTAACAGGTACTATCATACACTATTGTGGGCATGCCAACTCATGCAGGGTTAATTGGCAATACCTGCCAAAATTTCAAATGCGTATACCTCTCAACTCAGCAACTCTGCTTTTTTGAATTTTTCCTATATAAATGCGATAGTATTTATATATATATTGTATATATATGCATACTAATGCATAAGTATACTTATGCATACTATAATACATATGCATAAGATGTATATACAAAATTGCTCACTGCAGCCTTTTGGTAATATTTCAAAAATGGGGGAAAAAAACTAAATATTCATCCATAGGGGCCTAGTGAAATACAATATGGTATAGCCATTCAATGGGATATTATGCATATTTTTAAAAGAATGCGGTAACTTTTATGTATTGTTATGTAAAGCCTCCAAGCTTTTTTTATTGTTAAACAAGCAAGTTACATATACAGATGACCCATCATCTTACTTTAAGAATGTGTGCACACACGAAATTTCTGGAAGAATAATGTAGATTCCATTGAGAGTGGTTTGGTCCAGGAAATGTGTCTGGGGAGTTGCAGGAAAGGGAAAAAATGCAGTTTACCTTATACTCATTCTCATGGTTTTAATATTTTAAATGTAAATGTGCATTACTTTTATAATTTAAAATGCTAATTAAGAATTTTTAAAGTTAATACAGTTAAAGACGGTAGTTTTTTTTTTTTTCCTATTAATGCAGTGTTAGCATAATGCTCAGAATGCAGAAAAAGGAACATGAGACCAAACTCACGCTTCCCTGGAAGACCAAGAGGGAAGAAGCCAAAGCTATGGGCCTCTTCCCAAATAAGGCTAGAGACAGCAAGGCCGGGTAGGGTTTAAAACCTGAAGCTCTGGTGTAAGCCTGGCTGGATTCCTGATTCTGTCACCAACTACATGTGCGAACTTGAGCAAGGTATTTATGTCCTCATCCTCATTCTCTCACTTATAAGGCAGAGAAAAATATTAGTACTTTCCTTAGATTTGCCGTCAGGATAAAATACAACAATACATGATGAGAACCTTACTCAGAGCCTAGCACTCAGTAAGCCCTCAAGTACCAGAGGCAGTGTTATTACTTTATTATTCTACCATGGTCTGCTGCATGCCGATTGACTCTCATTCTGAGGGCATTTATTGAATAGTTGAAAAGTGTGTTGTCCAGGTCCCATGAAATCCTTGTCAGAAAGGAAGCTATAAATCTCAGGGTGTACAGCAGAGGGATGAAACTAAAAAAACTCCGTTTATACAGCATCTTTCAGTTTACTGAACACTTTGGAGTGCATCATCTCATTTGGCCCTTATTCTCATCTTTTGTGGGTGGATGTTGAATCTTGTCAAGAAAATTAGAGATACCAAGGGAACATTTCATGCAAAGACGGGCACAATTAAGGGCAGAAATGGTATGCACCTAACAGAAGCAGAAGATATTAAGAGGTGGCAAGAATATACCGAAGAACTAGTACAAAAAAGGTCTTCATGACCCAGATAATCACGATGGTGTGATCACTCAGCTAGAGCCAGACATCCTGGAATATGAAGTCAAGTGGGCCTTAGGAAGCATCACTACGAACAAAGCTAGTGGAGGTGATGGAATTCCAGCTGAGCTATTTCAAATCCTGAAAGATGATGCTGTGAAAGTGCTGCACTCAATATGTCAGCAAATTTGGAAAACTCAGCAGTAGCCACAGGACTGGAAAAAGTCAGTGTTCATTCCAATCCCAAAGAAAGGCAATGCCAAAGAATACTCAAACTACTGCACAATTGCACTCATCTCACATGCTAGTAAAGTAATGCTCAAAATTCTCCAAGCTGGGCTTCAACAATACGTGAACCATGAACTTCCAGATGTTCAAGCTGTTTTTAGAAAAGGCAGAGGAACCAGAGATCAAATTGCCAACATCTGATGGATCATTGAAAAAGCAAGAGAGTTCCAGAAAAACATCTATTTCTGCTTTATTGACTATGCTGAAGCCTTTGACTGTGTGGATCACAATAAACTGTGGAAAATTCTGAAAGAGATGGGAATACCAGACCACCTGACCTGCCTCCTGAGAAACCTGTATGCTGGTCAGGAAGCAACAGTTAGAACTGGACATGGAACAACAGACTGGTTCCAAATAGGAAAAGGAGTACGTCAAGGCTGTATATTGTCACCCTGCTTATTTAACTTATATGCAGAGTACATCATGAGAAATGCTGGGCTGGAAGAAGCACAAGTTGGAATCAAGATTGCCGGGAGAAATATCAATAACCTCAGATATACAGATGACACCACCCTTATGGCAGAAAGTGAAAAGGAGCCAAAGAGCCTCTTGATGAAAGTGAAAGAGGAAAGTGAAAAAGTTGGCTTAAAGCTCAACATTCAGAAAACTAAGATCATGGCATCTGGTCCCATCACTTCATGGGAAATAGATGGCGAAACATTGGAAACAGTGTCAGACTTTATTTTTGGGGGCTCCACAATCACTGCAGATGGTGATGCAGCCATGAAATTAAAAGACACTTACTCCTTAGAAGGAAAGTTATGACCAACCTAGACAGCATATTAAAAAGCAGAGACATTACTTTCCCAACAAAGGTCTGTCTAGTCAAGACTATGGTTTTTCCAGTAGTCAGGTATGGATGTGAGAGTTAGACTATAAAGAAAGCTGAGCACCAAAGAATTGATGCTTTTGAACTGTGGTGTTGGAGAAGACTCTTGAGAGTCCCTTGGACTGCAAGGAGATCTAACCAGTCCATCCTAAAGGAAATCAGTCCTGAATGTTCATTGGAAGGACTGATGTTGAAGCTGAAACTCTAATACGTTGGCCACCTCATGTGAAGAGCTGACTCATTTGAAAAGACCCTGATGCTGGGAAAGATTGAAGGCAGGAGGAGAAGGGGATGACAGAGGATGAGATGGTTGGATGGCATCACCGACTCAATGGCCATGAGTTTGAGTGAACTCCGGGGCTTGGTGATGGACAGGGAGGCCTCGTGTGCTGCAGTCCATGGGGTCGTAAAGAGTTGAACACGACTGATCGACAAGGAGAAGAGTTGAAGCTTGTCAACTTCTTTTCTGAATCTATTATGATGTTGTCATATGGTTTCCCCCTCTTTTTTCGGTTAATGTGAAGAAATATATTGATTGGGTTTTTAATGTTGAGCTAACTTTGTCTTGTTGAAATAAACCTCACTTGGTCTATTATTTTATTAATATATTGCTAGAACAGATTTGCTAATATTTCATCAGATTTTTTTGCATTTATATTCATGAAGGATGTTGGCCTACCCTCTTTTCTTATAACAGTTTTGATTTTGATATCAGAATTATACTGACATCAAGTCAGTTGGAACTGATACCCTTCTCTGTTTCCTCTAAGACTTTGTATAAGATTGGTGTTAAATTTATTCCTGACATATCTATTCATCAGTGAACCCATTTGGCCTAGAGTTTCTTTGTGGGAAGGTTTTAAATTATGAATTCAATTTCTTTAAGTAGATATGGTCTTCATATTTTCCATTTCTTTTTGTGTTAAGGCAAACTTTTTTTTTTTTCAAGAAATTTGTCCATTCCATTTACACTGTTGAATTTATTGCCATAAAGTTGTTGATAATATCCATTTATTACCCTTTTTAATGTCTGTACAATCTGTAGTGATATCACATTTTTCATTCCTGTTATTGGCTATTTTGTTTTCTTTTTTTCTTGATGAGCCAAGCTTGCTAAGTTTTATCAATTTTATCAATCTTTTCAATGAACCAACTTCTGACTTTGTTAATTTTCTCTATTGTTTTTCTAGCGTTTCTATGAAACAATAAGATGAGTAAATTAATAAAAGAAAGGGAATCAATGAAATAGATTTTGCTTCTGTTATTCTGGATTTAATTTGCTCATCTTTTTCTATTTTCTTAAGGTAGAAACTTAGAACATTTATTTTAAATCTTTTTTCTTTTCTGAAATAGGCATTTAAAACTACACATTTTTATTAAGTCCAACTTCAGCATAACCCCACAATTTGTGATGTTTTATTTTCATTGTTGTTGTTTAGTCACTATGTCGTGTCCAACTCTTTTGCCACCCCATGGACTATAGCCTGCCAGGCTCCTCTGTCCATGGGATTTCCCAGGCAAGAATACTAGAGTGGGTTGTCATTTCCTTCTCCAGGGGATCTTCCCAACCCAGGGATCAAACCCACATCTACTGCATTGGCAGGCGGATTCTTTACCAGTGAGCCATCTGGGAAGCCCATCCAATTAAAAGCATTTTTTAATTTCCTTTTTTTTTTTTTTTTTTTTTTACATTTAGAAGTGCATTTGTCAATTCCTAAATATTTAGGGATTTGCTATTTATGATTAATTTCATTTTGGTCAAACTATTCCTAGTATCCTGAGATTCTTCCTGTCATGGACTGATGTTGATTTTGAATTGAATGAAAACCTGTAAGGTATTAATATTTTGAAATGTATTGAGACTCACTGTACGTCCCAGTGTACGATCTATTTTTTTTTTAACATTCTGCCATTCTTGGGTTCTATAAATGTTAATTAAGTCAAGTTGGTTAACAGATCTACATATTTCAACTGAGTGAAAAGTGTTAAAATCTCCAGCTATCATTGTATCCTTTTATATTTCTCCATTTAGCTCTGGTCAGTTTTTGGTTGATATATTTCGAAGTGCTATTAGCAGGTACATACACATTTGAGATTTCACATCACCTCTTGAATTGATCTTTTATCATTATGAAATGTCCATATTTTTCTTTGGAAATACTCTTTGTCTTGAAGCCTACTTAGCTCTGATAATACTATAGTCATATAGCTTTCTTATGCTTGCTACTTGCATGGTATGTTTTACCACACTTTTTAGTTTTCAAACTTTCTATGTCTTTACACTTAAACTATACTTCCTACAAGCAGCATAAAGTTGGGTCTTGCTTGTTTCCCCCCCTAGCTTGATAATCTCTGCCTTTCAATTGAAAGTATTGGTGTGATTGTCTTTACCATACTCCCCTTTGTTTTCTATTTTTCATCTACTTTTTCCTCTGTTCATCTTCTCCCTTCTTTTATGTTAGTTTAGGTTTTTAGTATTTCATTTTATTTTCTCTGTTGGATTTTTAGCTGTGCCTTTTTGTATTACTTTCTAGTGGTTGCTCTAAGGTTTACAGTATGTACCTTAAACCAATCATAGTCTATTAAGAATAAATAACACACCACTTCATATTTAACAAAGTAATAACCTTCAGTTCAGTTCAGTCACTCAGTCGTGTCCGACTCTTTGTGACCCCATGAATCTCAGCACGCCAGGCCTCCTTGTCCATCACCAACTCCCAGAGTTCACGCAGACTCACGTTCATCGAGTCAGTGATGCCATCCAGCCATCTCAACCTCTGTCGTCCCCTTCTCCTCCTGCCCCCAATCCCTCCCAGCATCAGAGTCTTTTCCAATGAGTCAACTCTTCGCATGAGGTGGCCAAAGTACTGGAGCTTCAGCTTTAGCATCATTCCTTCCAAAGAAATCCCAGGGCTGATCTCCTTCAGAATGGACTGGTTGGATCTCCTTGCAGTCCAAAGGACTCTCAAGAGTCTTCTCCAACACCCGAGTTCAAAAGCATCAAATTCTTCGGCGCTCAGCTTTCTTCACAGTCCAACTCTCACATCCATACATGACTACTGGAAAAACCACAGCCTTGACTAGACGGACCTTAGTCAGCAAAGTAATATCTCTGCTTTTGAATGTGCTGTCTAGGTTGGTCATAACTTTTCTTCCAAGGAGTAAGCGTCTTTTAATTTCATGGCTGCAGTCACCATCTGCAGTGATTTTGGAGCCCCCCAAAATAAAGTCTGACACTGTTTCCACTGTTTCCCCATCTATTTGCCATGAAGTGATGGGACCGGATGCCATGATCTTCGTTCTCTGAATGTTGAGCTTTAAGCCAACTTTTCCACTCTCCTCTTTCACTTTCATCAAGAGGCTTTTTAGCTCCTTTTCACTTTCTGCCATTAGGGTGGTGTCATCTGCATGTCTGAGGTTATTGATATTTCTCCCAGCAATCTTGATTCTAGCTTGTGCTTCTTCCAGTCCATCACACCTTAATTCTATTTACCACCACAACCTCATCTTTGAGGTTGTTGTCACATATTTTATTTCTATATACATTATAAGCTTCAGCTTACAGTGGTATTATTTTTGTTTTAAACAGTCATATGCCTCTTAAGAAAATTAATAGAAGCCAAATATCTAGTATTTTATCTTTAGGCCCATATTTAGTATTACTAGTACTTTTGGGGCCTTCCCACAGACAGCGCTTCCATCAGGTGTCATATTCCCTCTGCTTAAAGAACTTCTTTCCATACTTCTTTTTTCTTTAAGATTCATTTGGTTGTGTCAGGTCTTAGTTGTTTCCATGCAGAGGTGGGAGAAGAGGGGATTCTTCCCCAACCAGAGATCAGACCCATGTCCCTTCCACTGCAAGGCAAATTCTTAACCTCTGGACCACCAGGGAAGTCCTGCTTTCTGTACTTCTTATAGTGAAGGTCTGCTGATGGCAAATTTTGTCAGTTTTAGTTTATCTGAAAATGTATTTATAGAAAGTCTTCCTTTGAGGGATATTTTTATTGGACACAGAATTCTGGCTTGATGGTAATTTTCTTTCAGTACATTAACTATGACATTCCATTGTCTTCTGACTGCTTTTGTTTACAGTTGGAAGTCAGTCATGACCCTATTATTCCATTCTGTGTATTGTGTCATTTTTCTCTGGTTACTTTCAAGATTTTATTTTTATCCTTGGCATTTTGATTGTGAGCAACCTACCTTTGGTTTTCCTTGATTTATCCTGCTTTGGGCTCATTGAACCTCTGCTAATATGTTTTCCACCAAATTTAAGAGATTTTTGACAATTTTTTTTTTTAACTACTTTCCCTCTCCTCTTCTTCCTTCTGGGATTCCAGCTACTTGCAAGTTACAGATACAAATACGACATATTCCCACAGGTCACTAAGGCTCTTTATTGCTTCTAATCTTGTTTTTCTCTGTTTTTCAGACTGGATAATCTCAATGGTCTATCTTCACATTTACTATTAGGAGAGTTCTGATATTTATTTTTCTATTGTTTCCATTTTGGAGGCTTAGATTCCCCATTCTTTAAGTCAATACTTTTTTTTAGTCCATAAATGTATTTTAACAACTGCTTTCAAGCCATTGCCTACTAATTCCAACACTGGATATCACTGGTATCACAGTGCTCTCCTTTGGCTCTCTCTCCCTGAGCCATGATCAAGAAATTGACCCAAGAACTTCCCTGGTAGTCCAGTGGCTAAGGCTCCATGTTCCCAGCGCAGGAGGCCCAGGCTCAGTCCCTGGTCAGGCACAATGCAACTAAGAGTTCATGCATGCCACATGAACTAAAGATCCTGCATGCCACAACTAAAAGAGGGCATATGCTGCAACTAAGACCCAGTGCAGCCAAAAAAATGAATAAGTATTAGTTCATTAGTTATACATTTGAAAAAAGAGTTTAAAAAGAGAAGAAACTGACCCAATGCCGAAAGCAAAGATAAACATGTAACTCATGTTTGGGTGTTCTCCTTCCCTTAGGATTGGGCGGGTACCGAAACCAGCTGCTTCACATATTGTGTCCAGGATTACAGGCTGTTCATAGTGAGATGGTGAGTCCAGTATGAAATGCTCCATCATGGCCACAATATATTTCCTATGTCAAGGTCTGTAAAAGTTATGCATAGAGTGTGATGCATTTAAAAATTCATGTAGAAATGTGCTATTAAAAAAAAAAAAAACCTCTTAAAGTAAAAGGCTTTTGTAAAGGACAGAACCTTTTGTAATGTAAATATCAGCCCTGAATGGAAGCAACCAGTTGGAAAATATCTGAGGCCCTTTCCGAACAACGTATGAGAAAGACTTATCAGAAGCAATGTAGAAATTACTCTCAATAAAGCAGGTTATATCCTGCACAGAAGGAGCCAAGGAAAGACCATACCTCCTTCTAAGGGAAATTGCCCTGCTTCACAGCTTTGGCTCCTTAGAGAGTCATAGGACCATATCCCTCCTTGATACAGCCTAGCGTGAACAGGTAAGCTGGAGACAATCAGATTTCTTCTCCAAGGGTTTGAATTGGGACCACAGAGAGAACTGGTGGAGGGATGTAGATACTGATGGAGACGTTTTATGAGACAGAAGAGGCCAGAGTAGCCATGATGAGCTGAAAACACAGTAAGTAATGAGGGAGCTGAAACCATAAAAAAGTTGACTGCTTGGGAAATGAAAATAGGGAATGAAATATAGTTGCTAAGAAAAGTAGAGCGGGGACTTCCCTGGTGGTCCAGTGGTTAAGAACCTGCCTTGCAATGCAGGGGATGTGGGTTCAATCCCTGGGCAGGGAACTAAGATCCCACATGTTACGGAGCAACTAAAGCCCATGTGCCAAAACTACTGAGACCTTGAGTGACAACAAAAGATCCGGAATGATACAACGAGGATTCCACGTGCCTCAGCTAAGACCCAGTGCAGGCAAATAAATAAATATTAAGAAGAAGAAGAAAAGTAGAGAAGCTATGAGAGACATGGAGAAAGAAATTAGTACCAACATCTGTTTCAGAACAAAGAGGTTTCTGAGTCTAATTCTAGGCTATTTATGTATTTATAATATCTACCCACAAACCCCTAAAATATACACTTTCCTCTTCACCCATCTCACCTTGTTTTTGAAGTAACATATGTGAGCCTCTATTCTTCGCCACTTACAGAGCTTAGCTAAAGGCACATATATTGTGCCTTACAGTTTTCCAGGCTCATAAAGGGCAGAAGTTGGATAGGCTCAGGCATTCCAGGCAGAGGGAAAAGAATCATTAACAAAGATGCAGGGACCTGGATCCAAGTGTCTGTCCAGGGATTAGCAGATTTGTCTTATCCATTTGTATTCCAATTTGTTCCAAAGCAAGATTTGAGGCTGAATGTATGACACATGGAAAAAATAAGTAACTGAGAAAATGGATGTCTGATAGGAATAGAAATAGGAAAAGAAGGTTAATATCAGGAGTGGGGTCCCTAAAAAAATTAACAGAATTGGGTGTTTTGACTAAAACAAAGAAGGCATGAGTTGCTTCTTCTGCAGGCCTACAAGGAAAAGTTAGCGTTCAGGGTATTGCAGTACATACCTTTCCATCAGACTTCCAGGGTGGCACTAGTGATAAAGAACCTCCCTGCCAATGCAGGAGAGGTAAGAGATGTGGGTTCAATCCCTGGGTCGGGAAGATCCCCTGGAAGAGGGCTTTGCAACCCACTCCAGTATTCTTGCCTGGAGAATCCCACAGAGAAACCTGGCAGGCTACAGTCCATAGGGCCACAAAGAGTTGGACATGACTGAAGCGACTTTGCATGTATGCGCACACCTTTCCATCAGTCATTATTTACTCACCCACTAATTCATCCAGTCATTATTTATTCATCCAGTATTTATTAAGCATCTACTATGTACCAGATGCTAGGATGGCAGCTAAAGAAGAATAAAAGTTGAGTTGGTCCCACTCCAAGGATTCTCAAATCTAGGAAATGAGCTAAACGGAAGACATAAACACACTACCAGAATCCAGAGACTCTTTGAACAGGACAAAGTATTGTGAGACACAAAGCAGGGAAACCAGTTTGATTAACAGCCGTGTTTTTTGCTCACTTCTTCCATACCACTCAGTCTCAGCAATTGGGAAAATTGAACACTTCATACCAATTTCTAGCTGGCAGAAAACAATTTCATATGGCTTGTTCACAGCTGGAGCCAGAGAACCAAAATTATTCTTCAGCATCTGCTTGCAGGCTGCAAAGCCCAGGGATAAGCACAAGACACCTCTACTATTATTATTCAACTACCTGGCAAGTACTGAGTACTAGCAATGTGCAGTAAACGAGGTGAGGGGTAGGGGATGGGGGTGGAGACCAAGCTCTGGCCTCAAATGCTCCCAGCTGTTTTGTAATCTGATAATTGGGCATGAAAAACCTCAGACCATAGCTCTGAAAATAGCATGACTGCAATCATAACAAAATGGAACAACCACTGGCAAAATTTATTTTCTAGTTATCACTTCCAGAAGGAATTCTGTAACACAACTAGAGAAAGAGAAGAGAAAATTCTTTCAACTTCCTGTCACTAAGCCTCTGAATTATCCTCATCTACATCCATCCCTTCCTCCTTTCTCCTTTTCTGTTACAAAGTGTTCCACCCCTTGGCCACAACTGACACACTTCCACCTCCTCAGACACTTGGTTCTAGTCTTCATTTTATCTCTTTCATCTTCAACTTCTCTCTGTTTCTGCCAGGCAAATGCCTCACCTTAGCACTTAATATATTCAAGCCTTCATTTCATCTGAAAAAAAAAAAGAAATCCTGTCTACATGGTCTTTATGCCTTCTTAGCTCAATTCCGTCTGCTTTTTATCTCTCAAACTGTCTCCAAGATCTTCAATGACTTCCTAATTATCAAATCCAATGCTGTGTCTAGTTCTCTTCATTAGCAGATGCATCATGACTGACCACATAACCAGTAAGCACTCTGCTCCCCAGAAGAACATTATTCTTCCTTAGTCTTCTAATCTCTCTGGTCAGTTCTTATCCTACATGTTGGACCTTTGTCCAAACCTTGAATCATGGTGTTCCTTCTAGAAATCGTCCCTGATTCCCTCAGAATCAGTGTTAGGATCACCAACCACAGGTTTCCACTGCGCCAATGCTACTTCCTCAGCTGCTTCCCATAGTTCATTTAACAATCATTCGTCAAGAGCAATGGCCACTGTGCTAGGAGCTGAGAATACAGCTGTGAGGAAAAACATCCACAGGCCCTGCTCTCAAGGCCTCACAATCTAATGGGAGAGACATACACTAATAAAATAATTACACAAACAAGTGAATAATTACACCCTGGGATGCATGCTCTAGAAGAGAAGATCACGGACAATGAAACTATAAATACAGAGAAAACTTCACTCTCTTCATTAACAAGGCACAGACCGTTAAGGTGGTTGTGGGGGCTGCTGTTTGGACCAGAGTCTTGTGAGTGAGTGCAGCAGTGAGGGAGAGAGGGCATGGAGAATGTTCCACAAAGAAGGGACAACAAAGAACTGAAGTATAGCAATGACTGGGGAACAGTGGTACAAGTGAAGGCTTAGATACCCAAGCAGGCCTCAGCCCATATAGGCACCTGAGGGTTTTTTTGTTTGTTTGTTTTACCTGAGAGTTTTTAAAAAAATTCGTCCCTCTTTGGGACTTCTCTCATGGTCCAGTGGCTAAGACTCCAAGCTCCCAATGCAGGGGGCCAGGGGTCAATCCCTGGTCAAGGAACTAGATCCCACATGCTGCAACTAAGACCCAGGGTAGCCAAATAAATAATAATAATAATAAATAAGATAAACAACTGGTTCCTCTCCTAAAAGAAGTAGGAAGTCACTGAAGGGTTTTGAGTGGGGGGTGGCATAATCAGATTGACAGTTGATCCCTTGGTATGGTATAGAGAATGGATTGGAAGGGACCTGGGTAGATGAGAGGAGTACCGGTGATAAAGCTTGACAAAGCTTTTACAACTGTCGAGGTGAGAGATGACAGTAGACAGGGCTAATGGGGTGGCCATGAATAGGAACAAAGTGATCTGATTCAAGAGATTTAGGAAGTAAAGGGGCAAAGTCTCAGATCAAGGGCTCGAAGAAGAGATGAGGATGAGAATGTAAGGATGTGAGGAAGCAAGGATGACACTGAGAAGGGTCACAAGAGGAAGGATCGAACTTAGGACAAAGAGAAGTGTATCAACTTGCCTCCGATTCTGCTCACCTCCTCCTGTCCTTTCTTCTGTGGCTCCCAGGCCTAGTCATCAGACTCAAAATCTCTGAATCATCTAAGACTGTCTTCTGGCCTTGAAACTCTTGCCCACTTACCCCTACCCTCATTACACCTCATTAAGATCAGTATTTCTCAAAGTATTGTCCCGGAGGGGCTTTTGAAGAGATCACAAGAAGTGATGTAAAAAGGCAAGACTTTTCTTTGGTTCCTACAGGCAAATGATGCAAAATTCCAGACTTTTGATTTTTTTTTTATGGTAACTGAGTTATAAAAGAGTACTAAAACTTGTTAGTCATAAACTAAAATTAGCCTTTAACTGGATTTCACAGAAGACTCTAATTCAGTTCTCTGCTGAGGAGTCTGGCTGCCAGGCAATGTTTGGCAACGATGCAAAATTCCTCTTGCATATACACATGCAGCCAGTTGGAATTCTCGAAATTTTCAGGAAGGACACTCTGTTATTGGGGTATTACCAGTGATGTTTTGAGCTGGTCCTGGTTTATGGTGCCTGACGTTCATGAATTTTAATTACAAATTATGATTCATGGAGCTTCATCATGATCAATTTAATATGCCATGGTTATTTGATTAACCCTCTGGAATAGAGGGGAACATGTCTCTGACCGTATTTCCTGCCACTTTCCTCCTCCCTTCCTCACTGATCCAGAACATGTGTGAGCAAGCTCCCATCTCAGGAACTTTACACTTACTATGCCCTCTGTCAGGAATGCCTTCCCCCCAGAATATCACACAGTTAATTCCTTCACTGCCTTCAGGTCTTTCTCAAATGTCACCTCTATGAGCCACTGCTTCCCCCCGTCTCCCCTGCCAAACCACTATGTTGAAACCATAATATTCTGGTTCCCTGAACTTCCTATTCCTTTCCCTGCCTTATTTTTCTTCAGGACACCCATCATCATCTGACAAACAATATATTTTACTTATTTGTTTATTGACAATTTATCTCCAACTAAAAGATAAGCTCCCTGAGAGCAGGGTTTTGTGTTTGTTTTATTTGTTGCTATATCACCAGTGGGCTTCCCTGGTGGCTCAGTGGTAAAGAACCCGCCTGCCAATGCAAGAGACACAGGTTCAATCCCTGGGTTGGGAAGATCCCTTGAAGAAGGAACCCCCTGAAATGGCAACCCATTCCAGTATTCTTGGCTGGGAAATCCATGCACAGAGAAGCCTGATAGACTATAGTCCATGAGGTTCCAAAAGAATCCGAAACAATTTAGTGACTAAACAACAACAACAAATATCATCAATACCTAGAACAATACCTGGCATATAGTAGGTGCTCAGTAAATAATTGTTGAATGAGAATATTTATATCATCAGCATTTTTGTCCTCAATTTCCAACGCCCAGCTCTTAAAGCATGGGTACATATATTTCAAATCTGAACCATTCACAGCCTTACTACCAAAGCAGATATAAATATAAACCCAGAAAAGTGTGCTTCTACAGTTACAATTCCTTGTTATCACTCCCCACCAGTCTCCTCATCCAAGGCTCACCCTTTTCTAGCCTTCAAACTCACCCAGATCAAAATTTCCAAACAACAATTGGAAGCATTCAGAATTCATATTCTACCCATTTTCAGGATTTAATATATTCCAGGCATTGTGCTAGGTTCAGGGGAATCAACAATGAATGAGACAGACATGATCCTTGACATCAGAGTTTTGACATTTACAGTCTAGTAGGGATATCACTACATCCTGCCTCCAGAAAGGGACCTTAACCCTTGATAGGAGAATATGCTGGGCAAACTGAGATGTGATGTATGAACAGGAGATTAAGGAGAGATTTGGGGCAGGTTGGGATGGGGCAGGTGGCAGCAGACAAAAAGACTGTACCAAGCAGTCAGAGGAAATAGCAGTGTCAAAGGCTTAGAGGAGAACAACAGCATGGATGTCATTTTCCAGGAAGTGAGGGCAGTTCCGGTGTGGTGGAACTGAGGAATCTTCACAGAGCAACGATGAAATCTGAAATCAGGTGGGTAGCAAAGGTTAGACCTGCCAAGGCCTTCTAGGCCATACAAAGACATTGGACTTTTGGGACTTTATTCTGAGAGCAAGAGGGAGCCAATAGAAGACTTGATCACTGATACAAACAATGGAGTTTAAATTCTTCTCCGTCCCCTGACAAATCCAATCCTGACCTTCCCTCTCCACTGCAGGCCTCCAAGTCATAGCTGCCTCCTTCCTGAAGTTTCTCTGCTGCTCCAACCTGCATACCTCTCTCCCTTTCAACCCCAGGGATTGCATCCTCCCTTATCTTTATATGCCCCTGTTCTGTCTCCCCCACAGGCCTGAGTTTCCAGAGGACAGGGACTTCTCAAGGTTCTCTAGGTTGTCCCACACCCAGTTCATAAATGACTCAGGTTATAGGCCTCATGGAGACAAAAGAGTGATGAATATAACCTAGCACAACCCAGCTTCTGCTCACATCCCACACAAGTATATTTACCCTGTTCTAAAACAACCTTTCCGTCCAAAGCAGCAGCATTGATGTGTGCAAGGCCAGTTGACCCATGTTTCTGTCTCCTGTTTGCTGTCACCTCTCTCCACTCTCAGTTTACCTAAAACCGCTAATGTCTCCCCTAATGGACTGGAGAAACTGATTCCCAAGCTTGTTCAAACCCCTAGAAAAATCCAATCTAGTAATTACTTGGGGCTAGGAAGTTGGGGAGAATGGACTGGGATGAGGTACAAGGAAACTTTGGGGAGTAGAGGAAGTGTGTTATATCTTTATTGTTGTAGTGGTTCACAACTGTATAACTTTGTAAAATCTTGTCAACATATACAACTAAAATGGTCCATTTTGTTGTATGTGAACCAGTCCTCAGCAATGCCAAATTTAAAACAAACTGCATGTATATTATGGGTCAGCAGCCCCAAGGATAGTACGAGTTTCAAAACACAGTTCAACCCTGACATAAAACTAGGGCAAGGCCATACGGGAAAAGCAGCCTTTCCATAGTTTCAGAGATCTAAGAATGGTGGGCGCACCTGCTGTGGAAGGCCAGGTGAAAGAAGCAAAGGAGACCGGGCAAGTAATATGGAGGGGTGCGTGCTAAGCCGCTTAGACGCCACTCCATGGACTGTAGCCTGCCAGGCTCCTCCATCCATGGGATTATCTGGGCAAGAATACTGGAACAGGCTGCCACTTCCTACTCCAGGGGATATTCCCGACCCAACGATCAAATCTGAGTTTCCTGCATCTCCTGCATTTGCAGGCAGATTCTTTACCACGGTGCCACCTGGGAAACCTAATATAGAGGAAGTCAGACCCAAATATGTAGAGTCATAAACAGCAGGCACACAGATACGGTCTCCAAATCTCAAAATACCTAGGCCTGAGATATTATTTAAGAATAAATAAATAGGAGCCCTGCTTCACAAAGCAAGAAACTGCATATTAATTGTAAGACGATGATTCGTAAAGTGAAAGTGAAGTGAAAGTCACTCAGTCCTGTCTGACTCTTTGCAACTCCATGGACTATATATAGAGTCCAAGAAATTCTCCAGGCCAGAATACTGGAGTGGGTAGCCTTTCCCTTCTCCAGGGGATCTTCCCAACCTAGGGATCGAACCCAGGTCTCCCGCATTGCAGGTGGATTCTTTACTGACTGAGCTATCAGGGAAGCCCGATAATTCGTAAAGAGTTTGGAAAAAGTGATCCTTGAAGAATTGAGTGGCTTCGTCACAGAGAGCTCCTCAAGAAGCTGGGCCTTGCTTCTCCTCCCAGGGTGAGCTGGGTGGGTTAAGAAGGGTGACTCTTAGGTTTCCTGTGAGAAGAGATGACATCTGTCCAGGTGGCAACAAGGGCAGTCTGGATGGGCCAGTTTGGAGTGTGCAGTGTGTGAAAGGAGATGGGAAAAGAGCTTCTTTCCTCTTTGTCTGAGTGCTCTCTCCTCACAAGTCTCCCAACACAGAAGACCTGAAGCATACAACCCCATATAATCTGTGTCTCTCTGTACAGTTCTCCTCCACTTCTTTTGTGAGCTCCCGAAGGCCTGTGTCTCCACCTAGTCCAGCACTGGGCACTCAGAAAAGGACGGGAAAAATAAATTCTTTGGGACAAGACTGTGAGGGCAATGAGGAACATATTGGTAAGAGAGGGGGTGGGGGCTTAAGGAGGATGGGCTGGTCAGGGTGGGTCATGGAGTGAGGGAATGGAATGGTGAGAGGAGGACAAGTGAAAGAGTGGTAGGAAACAGCAGTGCGGGGCAGTGTGGGAGAGGAGGCTAGGATTAGTGGAAGAGAGCAGGACCCGGTCAGAAGTCACTGGGAACACAGGCCAGGAGTCACAGGGAGAAAGTCAACAGGGAAAGGAAGATGAAGCGTCAGTAGCAGAGGTATGATTGGTGGTCACTGGCAGCGAAGGTCAGAGGTCATCAAAACAGAGCAGGTCGAGGTGTGTTACCTGCTTACGAGGAGGCGGTTGTTTGTGGGGCATCTTTGAAGAGGCAGGAAGCATCTCAACACTTGGACCGCCTACAAAACGCTCCTCTGCCTGAGGACAAGAAGTTTGTCCGTCCCCTCAATAATGCACACAAAATCCAGATTCTTTTTCACTTCAATTCCCAGTCTCAGAGGTTCTTTGGGGACAGCCGACGTTGTGGGTCCTCCGCGCCCTTGCAGAAGGGAATCGCCTCCTCCCTCGACGCGGTTACCCAGCAACTAACCAGCAGCCAAGGCGCAGGCGCCTCTGATGCCCCTCCCGGCTCGAGGGGAAGGCGGGGCTGGGCGCGCGGGGAACCACCGGCTCCATTAGGCCCCGCCCCCTCAGGCAAGACGACCGGCGGCCGCGCCACTAGAACTCCTGCATGCGGGAGGGACTCGGTCTCCAGACACCGCCTCCTCATGAATAATGCAGGATTCAGGCGGTGTCCCGGACCCGGAAGTGGAGTTGCCGAGTCACCGCAGTGGCTGAGCTGCTGACAGGAGGCGGCGGCGGAGGAGGAGGCGAGGCAAGACCTGCGGCTTTGCCCTGCCACTGACGCTGTAGCGCTAGGCAAGCCGACGGAGCCACGCCGGCCTCAGCCCGCCTGCAGATCTCCTGCCCCGCGACCAACCCTCCATCTGCCCGACTGGTCCGGGGCGGCCTAGTCTGCACCACCCACCCGGCACCTGGGGCCGCCGCCCGGCGCGGTCCCCGTCGGCGTCCCCGGCCGCGCCCGGCCCCCGGCCCGCTCGCCCGCCGGCACCATGATGGAGGAGATCGACCGGTTCCAGGTGCCCACCGCGCACTCGGAGATGCAGCCGCTGGTGAGGGGGCGGGCGGCGGGCAGGCCAGGGCCGGGAGGGGGCGCTGCCGGAGGGGGAGGGAGGGAGTCAAGCCTTGGGGACTGTGCGGACGCCTCGGATGGGGTAGAGAGCCAAGAAAACGCATCGCCGGGGGAGGGGGACTTGTAGGAAGAGAAATCCGTGGGAGAATATGTGGGATGACAGCAAAGAGGCCTGTAAGGGCGGAGAGCACTGTCAGCGGAGGCAGGCCGAGGGAGCTACGGGGAGCGCCGTCGGATGGAACTGAGCGGGGGCGCAGTGGTGCACAACGTTAGTGGAGGCCGATAGCGGGGAAAGGAAGGGAACTGTCATGGGGCACCGCCGGAGGCAGGCCCAGGGGGCGAGGATGGGAGGTAGGGAGGCGTTTAGACCTAGAGGCCTGTGATGCTCAGAGCGGGGGAGGGGGCCAGGAGCAGTCAGTCTGACGGACGCGAATAGGTTTGTAGAGGAGGAGGGGCCTGCCCGACAGTTCACTGGCAATGGGTGGGAACGCGGGGCCCGGGCCGAGGACCGGTAGGGGGACGGTGTCCATGCAGGACCCGGGGATTCGGTTCTTCTCCGGAGGAGAGTGCACGCAATCTAGGCTGGGGATGCTGGAGCCGGGAAGAGGAGAGCACGGCGGCGAGATGGAGAATCCAGAGCTCAGATGAGAGAGCTCGGAAACGGCGGGAGAGGGGGCGGGGCCGCACAGGAGCCGCCTGTGCCCACCGGTTCGGAAGAGCCCGAGCATCCTAGGCCTGCGTGCTGGGAGTCCTTGCTGGGCTCCGATCCTGCCCGCGGTCCGGGAGTCAGGGAAGAATGATGTCATCGCTGCCGGCGCGGAGAGGATGGAAGGGGGAGGGCCGTGCACGGAGGCTGGCCTGGGAGAGACCATTCCCACTGGGGTCGGCTCCCCGTGTATACCTGACTGGCTGGTACATTTGCCCGGGGAGACACGCTGAGGCCTAGCGGCGGCGTCTCTTCTACTGATATAGGGAGAGGGAGAAGGAGGGGAGTGCCTCGGCTCTGTTCGCTTTGCTTTTCCTTCTTTCCCACTTGGAGTCCTGGTGGGAGCTGGAAGGAGGCAAAGCAGGCCGAGAATCTGAAGGTGTGAGTGAGGTATTCTCTGAGCTCAGGTGGAGCTGAACAGAGCTCTCCAAGTCTTGAAGCTCTGGGGTTCCTAACCCTCTCCCCTCTGTGTTAAGTGAACGTGAGGAACAGATTCCTACCTTTGCCGCCCCTCCCCCACCCCGACCCTGGCTGACAGATGTGCTTTGTGGCATTCTGAGCGAGTAATGTGTACATTACAGCGGCCAAGACAGACCTTGACAGGGACCCATGACCTACTCTAAGCCACACCTTTTGGAGATGGTAGAGGGAATCATTAGAGGCCACCTGGCAGGAGATGTGTCGTTTTTTCCTCCTTTCCTGATGACTTAGTTCTAGGAGCCCAGAGAAGTTCTACAGAAGTGTACAATATTAAACGGGGGAAAGAGATGCTGATGGACTTTTTTCCTAGCCTGATGCCATTATTGGATTGTTTGAGGGCCAGAAAATCCTGGTAAGAAGTCTGTCCCATGAATCTGAAGAACTTCAGGCTGGGCTAAGAGAATGTTCCTTTCTGGATTATCCTTCCAGCCAACCTGGCTTGTCAAGCTAGACTGCCCTTCCAGTTCTTATCTAAGCAAGAATCAAAAGGAGGGCAGATGAAGGAGCAGAGGAAGAGATCCAAGGCATCAGAAGAGAGCAATGAGTTGGTTCTTGCCTCCTATCTGGGGTTACTAAGATGGGAGGCAATAGCTGTTTTCCAGGGAGCGGGGAGAAGGAGGGGGTCACCAGGCTCCCCGGTCATCCCTCATGCCTCTGTTATTGAATGAAGTTATCAACAATGGTTTGTTTGAGTGAGTAGTGTCCTCAAAAGACTTCTGAACTATTTCTGGCCTGTGTGGCTCCAGAGTAGAAGTGCTTCTGGCAAGGAGGCAGTTATCAGAAAAACCCTGACTGACTTTAGATCTTTTCTTTAAGGCTAAAGGAGCACTTCTCTGCAAGAGGATACTTTGTTGAGGCTGAATCTTATGGAAACAGCAATACAGTCATCCCCCATTCAGGGGTCATAGCCATTGCCCTGCATGTCTCTACCTCCCCATCTCTGTTCCAACGTCAAAGTTGAGGATTCCTAGAACTCCTTGAGCTTCCCAGGTGGCGCTAGTGGTATAGAACCTGCCTGCCAATCCAGAAGACATGAGACGTGGGTTTGATCCCTGGAGAAGGGCATGGCAACCCACTTCAGTGTTCTTGCCTGGAGAACCCCCATGAACAGAGGAACCTGATGGGCTACAGTCCATGGGGTTGCAAAGAGTCGGACACAACTGAAGCGACTTAGCACCCATGCGCACACTCACGGAACTCCTTAAGTGCTCTTTGTGCTATTGAGACCAATAAAATCTCGTGTGGAGTTTCCCCAAGAGTCTTCATTTCGGGGCATAAGGAATAAAGGTGGCATACTGCAGAAGAGAAGAGCAGAGTAGCTCTTTAGGGGTGTTTGGGTAGACCGTGAAAACCAGGGCCTAAGACTCAGCTGTGACCTAGTTCATTTTTTGCCATTATTTATTGAGACCTCTAGGAAATCTCTCTTCTCTGGACTCAGTTTTCCTATTTATGAAGTGAAGACAAACTGTTTCTTTGAATAATACTTCCTTGCTCTTCCAAAGAATATCATAGCATCCTGATGTCATTGTTCCAGCAAATTCATTCACCAAATACTTGGTGAGCACCAGCTCTATTCCAGGTACTGCGCTAGGTACTAGGGACACAGTGGTTAGCAATACAGATATAGTCCTGACTTCTGCAGTTCACATTTCCACAGAAGTTACTGTTCATGCTCACCCTCCTCAGGGTGAGGCCCTCTGAAGGCAGAGTGGGGGCTGTCTCCTTAAATCCTGAGGGAAACAGGGCAATACTGGCGTCAGTATCATTGCCGCTTCAGGACCAAGCTGTACTTACTGACAGTAGCCTGTCACATAGGGTTGATCAGCAAATAACCCTATCCCACCCTGGAGTGGCTAGAAGAATCCAGGGGCTATTCCTTACTTGGAAAGATGAACTCTAGATGGAAAACATCTTTTTTATTTTACTTGAAAGAGAAAATTTCACTTGAATAGGAGGCCTAGGGGAGTGGCAGGAGCTGGGAGAAAAAGCGCAGCCCGCAGATCTGGGTGTTTCCAAGGTGCTAATTTAAGCATTAGTTCCCTGTGGGAGGAAGAGGAAGAGGTCCCTGTTCTGTTGTTGGTGCTGCTGTTGCCACAGCTGCAGGAGCCTCCTGTCCCAGGTGGGAATTTGCCTGAAGGGAGTCCCCTCCCTCCTTTCCTCATCACACCAGTTGTTTAATTGGTGTGGCTGCGTCTCTGCAGCTGAACCAGGCCTGGGCCCAGCCCTGAGAGCTCTGCAAGCTCTGTCTCTTTATGAAAGGAATGAGAGCTCCTCTTGGAGACCTAGTCCCTGGGTTCCTCTCCTGCTATGTCTATCTCCTAGACACTCCTGAGTGTTTCTGAGCACAGATTTTCCCCGAGAAACTGCCAGGGACAGGCACACCTTGTATGTCAGTTCTGTGGCCAAGCCACACACTACAGTGATCTAGAGAGGCTCCCAGCTGTCCACAGTTCACTGTTGAGCAGGTGGGTTGAATTTTGGCTATTGTTTGTATCAGCAGCAGGGATAGGCTCTCTGGCCCTCTTGTCTGTCTGCTGAGCTGGTTGGTACAACCTCACAGTTTATATGTCTTCTCTTTGACAGTAATTGGAGAGGAAGAGATTTGGTGCAAAAAAAGGCGGGGTGGGGGGTGGCATATGGCACCAGGTGGAGTCTCTGTGCACTTGAGAGAAATACTAGTCTAGCCTCACTGAAACCCAGCTTATCCATGAGCACATTTGTTTAGTTCATGAGCATATGCTCAGTTCCAGGTACTTTATAGATAAAGACAAGTGAGATCTCTCTGGGGGGTGGCCAGGAGAAGGCTGGGCTCAAATGGCTACAGAAAGGTTTTAGATACTTGTTAGGAATGGGTGGAGATCAATGGAGGGCATTCCTGGAAAAGAGGGATACCTCCCAGGGGGAATGCTGAAGTTCTGACCCTTTGACCACGTGAGATTGGAAAAGAGTTTCAGACTCCTCCTGACTCCTGGCACTCAGGGATGGGGATGGTCAGGACATTAATTTAATGGGTGGGCCACAGCAGAGGGAACATTGTAAAGCTAGCAAGAAGCCACTATGGAAAATCAACCTATATATATTCTGTGGTTGAGGCACCTTAGGTCACCTCCTTAAATCCATAGGAAGATGACTCTTCAGTTTAAGGGTGGATTCTCCTAGTGGTCGACGTAGCTCATGACCCAGTAGCATTTCTCAGGCTCTGAAAGAGGCACACCCTTCTCTCTCTTCCTGTATTGCAAAGTGAGGATCAGGTTTGCTTAGACCTCCAGCTCCTCCCTTATTGCTCATCTCCTCAGTCAACAAACTGCTGCTGCTGCTGCTAAGTCGCTTTAGTCGTGTCCCACTCTGTGCGACCCCGTAGATGGAAGCCTACCAGGCTCCTCCGTCCCTGGGATTCCCCAGGCAAGAGTACTGGAGTGGGTTGCCATTGCCTTCTCCACAACAAACACTAACAACCTGCTTTCTACTAAATGTTGTGCTGGGCTCAGTAGCACACCCTCTTGCTCCAGAAATGGATATACACAGTCAAGACAGATCGAGGCACTCGGGGTAATGAGCCCTGTAAGAAGTAAGAACCAGGTCCACCAAGGCCTCTCATCTAGTGGTCAAAGAAGGCTTCACAGAGGAGACATTGCCGAACGGGCTCTTAGAAGAGGACCAGAAACTTGGCAATATTGTCAATATTGGCATATTTGTCAATATGAGGAGGTGAGGACAAGAGTTCCAGGTAAAGACCATAAAGGAAGGATCAAAAGGATGCATTTGAAAAACTGAAGGCTTATAGTTAAGGAAATAACATGACCAAATTTGAATTTAGGACTGTCACTCTAGCAGTGGTTGAGAGACTGGAAAAGGTGAGACTGGAGGTTGGGAAACTAATATGAAGGTGGGAACAATAATAATCTGGGCTTCCCTGGAGGCTCAGACAGTAAAGAATCTACCTGCAATGCAGGAGATCGAGATTCAGTCCCTGGATTGGGAAGATTCCCTAGAGAAGGGAATGGCTACCCACTCCAGTATTCTTACCTGGATAAGTCCATGGACAGTGGAGCCTGCTGGGCTGCAGTCCATGGGATTGCAAAGAGTCAGATACAACTGAGTGACTAACACACACAATAATAATCTAGGCAAGAAATGATGAATGCCTACACTAAAGGAGGAGAGGAAGGAACATATATACAGATACAGTACCTATTTGGAGGTAGAGTGGAGAGGTGGGGAGTCAAGGATGACTCCCAGGTTTCTGGCATGGATATCTGGATGGCAAAGAGGTACCATCACCACCCAGGGAAATTTGAAGGGTCCGTGTACCTCTTGGCTTCAGGAACTGCTTGTATGGGGGAAGACTGCTTTGTTTTTCCCTCTGCTTTGCTGCTGAAGCTGCAATCTTGGGGTGATGGGGGACCCAGGAGTCCCGAAAACCTGAAGAGCAGAGTGACACTGGCCCCACAGCCTCAAAATGATATGGAGAAATGCACTCATCTGCCAATGAATGCTTTCCCTCTGTAACCTGCTTTGATGGATGCAAGTGAATTGGTGGCCGTGAGGAGCCATGGTTGATTTTTTTCTTCCCAGCAGCACTTTGATATAGGAAAAATAAAATTCCCTGTTGGTTGTGAGAGTGTTTGATGTTGCAGTTTCTGGCCTTGCCTTGCCTTCTACCATCATTCTGGTCAAACCTCTGGTTTTCTGACTGATTGGTTCACTGATTTCTTCTAGAATAGTTGTATGAGTTATCGCTTCACTTGCAAGAGTCAAAATGGAAAGGAATATATATACAGATGTTCCTTGGCTGTCATAACCTTTCTTCTCTGAGACCAGCCTGGAAAGCTGCGCCTGGTGTAGGAGCAGCACCCAGGCTGCCGTCTTCTAGGCAGGGTAGCAGGCTTCTGGGTTCAGATCGCTCCAGGGTGAGCTGGCTTCTCAAAACACCCTAGTGTAGCCTCTGCAGAGGGGCATGTGGCACCAGGAGGTTACCTGGCTCCATGGGAGCTGGGAGACAAGCTGAGTCATCTCCAACCCCCAGCTGCCTGCTGCCCTCGACTGACTATGGCTCAGAGTGAGCAGAGCCTCACTTGAACCTGATCAGCTTCAGGGACCCTCCACCCTCTTTGAGAGGGCAGATGGAGCCCTTTGTCTGGAAAGCAGACATGAGAGATTCAGCTGCTTCTTCTTTTTAAAAATATTTATTTATTTAGGCTGTGCTGGGTCTTAGATGCGGCACATGGGATCTTTAGTTATGGCGTGTGAACTCTTAGTTGTGGTATGTGGGATCTAGATCCCTGACCAAGGGTAGAACCCGGAATCCCTGCATTGGGAGCACAGAGTCTCAGCCACTGGACCACCAGGGAAGTCCTGAGACTCTGCATCTTGGCTTAGCTGCTTCCTGTCTTCCAGCAGAACCCAGAAGAACTGGTGCAGGAAGCCCCAGAGGAGGCAGGAAGCAGAGAATCAGGCTTAGGGCTAATACCCAGAGGTGCTAGTTGAAGGAAGCAAGAGGTGTGGCTCAGCAGACTCTCAAGTCATTGTTTCCTAAGGAGACTGGTGGGAATCTGGCCGTCTGGGTGGGAGAAAGGAAGGAAGGAAGGAGGCAGAGCTGGGAGCAGCTCTGGATTTGGCTTGGTTCTGCAGTTCAGAAACTGGCACATGACCCAGAGGCCTCACCCTGGAGCAGCAGAGTAAGCTCCTGCTTTTAGGGAGGGACTCTGGAGTGGGGAAGTTGTCTAGGAAGAAGGCCCAGAAGGTCTGGCCTGAGGAATGGGTAGGTGGGGACTGTAGAAGATCCCTCTACACTTTACATTCTTAGGAACCAGTTCAAGCAAATATATACTTGTGTTTGTTGTTGTTATTCGGAGATGTCAAATTAAGGATCAGAAGGCTGTGTCTCTTGAGGGTGAATTTTAAGTTTCTATAATGATAATAATGTATGTGAGTGTGTATACAAGTAAGAGGGGACTAATGGCTATAAAGGGGGCTTCCCAGGTGGTTCAGTGTTAAAGAATCCTCTTGCCAATGAAGGAGATATGGGTTCCAGCCCTGGGTCAGGAAGATCCCCTAGAGGAGGAAATGGCAACCCACTCCAGCATTCTTGCCTGGAAAATTCCATGGACAGAGGAGTCTGGTGGGCTACAGTCCCTGGGGTCACAAAGAGTCGACTGAGCAACTAAGCACACACACAACAGTGGCTATAAAGAGTGTTCTCTGAATGACCTTTCTAGCCCTAAGAAGTATTAAGTATGACAAGAGGCTACACCCAGGCACAAATGAGCCCAGCTACTGTGGTTCCTGGCCTGGTTTTCCCTGTTTTCATCACCAGACTCTTGGCTGTCATAACCAGAGTCCAACCCATCTATCTATTTGGAGCAGTACCTGAAGGAGTACTTTAACTAAGATTGATTGAATTAATTGCACCAAACTGTGGTGTGAGAACCATATATATTTTACAATGTAGTTAACTTAAACATAATTATGTGTAAACTATAAATGATTTATAGTTCCCGTATTAATTTCCAGTTTTATCCTTACAAAGGAATTAATGAAGCTCTCAGGCAAGCCTGGCTCAGACCAGCATTTCCTATAGTACATTCTTAGGAATATTAGTCCTTTGAGATACTTTATGGGGGGGATAAAAGAGTCTATAGACAAATTCCTTTGGGAATCTATACACTCTATCCTATCACAATGTTTGCTAGCATTTTAAAGACTCTGAGAAGCCCTGCAATAAAGAAACCTTTCCAGCTTTGTTTAACCCAGTGTTTCTCAAGCTTATGTAACTATGGAACTTTTTCCTTATTATATCTATTAACATCTTAACAGAACCGTTGTGTTTTGTGGAATACTCTTTGGGAAACTCTGGCTTAGAAATTAGTCTTGTGACTTCCCTGGCAGTCCAGTGGCTAAGACTCTGTGCTCTCAATGCAGGGGACCCAGGTTCAATCCCTGCAGGTAACTAGATCCCACATACCAACATACCACAGCTAAGACCTGGCACAGAACAAATAAATAAATAACTTTTTAAAAAAGAAATTAGTTTCTGTTCTGATCGAGTCTAGGTTTCTATTCTTCCAAGCTCTTCTGAGCCTATTTTATAAGCCATACCATTCAGCCTCCTGCTAGTTTCTAATAGGATGTTGCTGCTTTATGTGAGGATCTGAATTGGTTGCAATCAGTAGGAAGTTCTTAGTGAACTTTGGTCAGGTATGGAAGCAAATATCAAATGCCTAGTTTTTTCTCAAGATAATGCTAAGGCGGGGGGTAGGGGTTGCTTTCCTTCAAGTCCCTCTACTAAATGCTGCTTTGGTGAAACCAGCAAATTTTCATCATTAACTTTTCTTTTTTTTGACAGCTTCACTGAGATATAAATTCATATACTGTACACTTTACCCATTTAGTATTTTACTTTTAACTGTGGAGTGGCTGCTGCATGCCTCAGTTCTGTTCACACCTTATTCCAGTGCCCACTGATTAGTCCCAGCTGCCTGGAGCATGTGTTAAGGTGAATTCTGAGACTAAGTCCTGGTTCAAAGAGAAACAGTGACCTGGTTGAGCTCTCATGTCTGCCATAGTCTTCAGTGGGGGGATGCCAGTTCTAGTGTTCTGCTTGAAATAACCTTGCATCGTCATAGCCATCCTAGGCAAGCAATGCAGGAAAGGAATTCTCCTGGAGATGGTAGCAGGCTTAGCAATCTGTTTCACTGAGGGCTGGAGTCTTAGGATATAGCTCCTTAAGAGATGAATGGAGAAAACTGATCTTTCCTACCCTGATCTTCAGCATGGGTTTTTGAAGTATTGACTTGATAATAAAGGTAACAAACCTTTGGAAATAAATAGGCCACATAAGACGGAATAGCCTTGACTCTGCTGAGCAGATAAGAGGGGAAGAGAGGCAGATTCAGAGAGAGATCTCATAAATATCTCATGAACGGTTGGCCACGCTAAAGATGAAACTATAAGCCCACAGCCAAAGGAGCAAGAAGAAGAAGCAGGCTCCGAGAGGAAATCCTTAAGCCAGCAGTTATGGGAGGGGAGAGGCCGTACTGTGGGCTATACAGCCTTAGCATTCTGTTACCCAAGCTAAACAGGCTTTGTTTCTTCCTTCTACCATTTTCCTGGACTCTGGTTTCCAAATCTCTAGTCATCCTAGCTGCTCCAGTGGGCGCTTTTGAGTTTCCCACTCCTGGCCATAGACACAGACCTCTTCATGTGATCTGACCAAGTATAGATAACTGTGGGGCTGCCACCATTCATAACACTGGTACTGGACTTCTCTTTATTGTTGGTGGAAGTTTTATGATCATATTTAATGGCTGTACCTGTTTTTTTTGTTTTGGCCCCACCACATGACATGCGGGATCTTATTTCCCTGACCAGGGATCGAACCTGGGCCCCTTGCAGTGGAAATGCAGTATCTTAACCACTGGACTGCCAGGGAAGTCCCTGTACCTATTGTTATATTGAGCTTAGGACACATCTGAAATAGGGTAGCCCTTTGCCTAGTAATGTAGAACCAAGGCAAGAACGTGCAATGAAATCTTAGGCCAGGCTGCTGCTAATATAGATAAAAGTCCACAGGGGCTAGTGAGGTAGTGGTTTCATACTTAGTAGAAACTATGCTGCCTGTGTGTAACATGACTCATGCTCAGAGATGGAGCTGGTTGAATTCAGCACCGTGGAATTTAAATAGGAACCTAGGTGAGGGTGTGTGAGTGGGTAGACTAGGGTAGACCTTCAAAGAGAGCTAGTGCTATGTGGACAGATGCTTAATGGAAGTCCACTGTGTGACACAGCCACCAGACAAGCTAGTGTGCTATTAGGCTGTGTTTATAGATTTGTGGAGTTCAGGTCCTGGGAGGCGAGAGTCCTACTCTGCACTGGTCAGCGCGGTCCAAATGCTGCATCTGCAGCTGATGTTATCCTTCAAAAGAAGAAAGGACTGGAAATGAAAGGAGTCAAAACCATGTCCTGTGGGAATAGTTGGAAGAACTGAGGCTGTTCAGCTGGTAAAAACAAAGCAGAAAAAGCAACAGTTTCAGAAAAAGCATTTTAAGGTTTTCAAATGCCTAAAGGACTAGAGTTAAGGAAGGAAAGATGGATAGACTTCATATTACCTGTGGCTTCACAGGGAGGAACCAGGGCCTTTGGGTGGGAGCATGGACATGCTTCTGCCTCTGGATTCCATTGCCTTGTGTTTCCTGTGGCAGCAGTTCCTAAATGGGGCCAGAAGCCAGGCACCTAGAAGACACACTGCTCTTTGCAAAATGCCACACTCTCTGTAGAGCAGGAGCTAGGAACAACATTCCAGCATTAAACATGACTCTATTAAGTGTGTGTGATATAAACATGCCCCCCAAAATTCACTGTGGAGCTTAGTATGAGCAGCACTTTCCTAGTTGTCTGTTATTAAGTGTTTTTAATCTATCCTATCTTTCAAGGTCAATCAAAAATGCCATGTTTTCCAGGTATTCTTTCTTCTCCTTCAATAAGATATGAATCTCCATTCTGCCTATCCTGTGGCCTTAATCCATTGTCTTTGTGTGAAGTTTATGGGTACAATTGTCTTATCCTTATCTTGGATTCCTTGTTAAGGTAGATGCAAAGATGTTTCCAAAACACCTGAACCCCACCTTGTGCAATAGATTGGGAAAATAATTTGTGCCTACATTACAGATGTGCCAGCAGAATTCCACAAAGATAAACAGACTTGGCCATTGCCCAGCTAGAGGTTGGCATGGCTGAGACTAGAATTTGGGCATCCTGACTCTCAGGCCCATGTTATTTCCCTCACAATCTGAGCTTAAGTTCTTCTGTATCAACTTAAATTTCTCTGCTGGTTTTTAAGGCATCTATACTCTTTTTCCTTCCAGCTGGCCATACTTTCTACCGTTCATGCCAACTTTCTTCCCAGTAGGTCCAGCAAGGCCCTCCCTTCACCTCCTCTCATCTATTGGCATCTTAAGGCCTCCTCTCCTATTAAATATTCTCTCTCCTCTCCTTCTAAGCCTATTCCATTTTTTCCCATGCTTCAGAAATCCATATAAACTCTTCTTCCCCAGAAAGCCTTCCCTGACTGTTGTACTGAGTTCTCAACCAATCGTCAAAGCTTCTAACCTCTACCATGTAACTTGATACACATAACATCCTGATTTGCAGTGTCCACTTATGATGCATTGTGAGTCTCATCACCCAACTCCCCCTACCTCCCCACCCATTTTTAACTCCTGGACAGATAGCTTCTACTCCCAAAGCTCACAGTTTGGCAAAGAAGAAACTTGCTCTCATGAAACAAAACTATAGAAGACTATAGCTGCATCCTTTAAAAATGAGTAAGAGTGGGGAGGTTGCGAGGTGATTCTAAGGAAGGGAGCAGGAGAGACCCAGAGGTGGATGACTAGGTGGAACTTCATTAGCAGAGTATATGGAACATGTAGGGAATTATGAGAGATTCAGGGGTATACATGAATTGGGATACTCATTTGTGATCCAAAAAATAGCTTTTGAGCACCTCAAAACACTATACCGGACCCAAGGAATGATATGGTAAATAAAGCAAACATGGGCCCTGCCTTTATGAACTGGCAATCCAGTGGGAAAGAGAGATGTCAAACAGATAAGATGCACAAACAAAATCACAGTGATAAACTATGACAAGAGAGAGAACAGATAGGAACAAGGTAGCATGAGAGAAAAATAAAGCTTCCCACTTTAGATTGGGGGTGTCAGGAGAGGCTCCCGTGAGAAAGTGATGTTTGAGCTCAGACCACAGGATGAGAAGGAGCTTGAGTGCTCTGACAAAGAGTGACTTACTAGGACTTCCCTGGTGGTCCAGTGGTTAAGAAACTGCCTTGCAGTACAGGAGCTGCAGGTTTGATTCGTGGTCCAGGAACTTAAGATCCCACGTGCCACGGGGCTGTGCTACTCATCCTATTGAGCCCGTTTGAGCCCATGCAGCTTCACAGCTAGAGAGAAGCCCACATGCCACGACTAAGACCCACCACAGCCAAATAAGTGAATTAGAAAAGAGAGATTTAGGGGCTTCCTTGGTGACTCAGTAGTAAAGAATCTGCCTGCCAGTGAAGGAGACATGGGAAGATCCCTGGTCCGAGAAGATCTCACACGCCATAGAGCAACTAGCCCATGCACCACAGCTATTGAGTCCATGCTCTGGAACCCGTGAGCCATAGCTACTGGACCTGGAGAGCCTGGAGCCCATGCTGTGCAACAAGAGAAGCCACCTCAGTGAGAAGCCTGAGCATTGCAACTGGAGAGCAGCCCCTGCTCACCTCAGCTAGAGAAAAAATGCCCGCACAGCAACAAAGACCCAGCACAGCCAAAGACAAATTAATTAAATCTTAAAAAAAAAAGATTTAAAGGGCACTTATTTGAAAAAAAGTGAAACATGGAGGAGTCAATCCAGCCACTCCCCTGTTGATGGCACAGCTGATGATCGCGCTGCCCACTTCCCTGTTGGTGGCACAGCTGATGATCGTGCTGCCCACTTCCCTGTTGGTGGCACAGCTGATGATTGCGCTGCCCACTTTGTTGTGAGGCTGGAAAAGCTATGAATAGAGTTGTGATGTGTAATATTTAGTGAGCAAAAACAACTTAGGTCTGCTGATGAAGAACTCCTACCTGGGTCTTCCACCATTGGATGACTTGCATGCATCCTCTTGGAGATGAAAAAGTATATATCAGGAGTATATATCAGAGGGTGATGAGTTCTTAGAGGAAGGGAAGAGTGTTAACCTCGATGTCCAGTTCTTTGTCTGTCAGGCATGGGGTTCACATTCTCCTTAGCACAAAAACCAAATGCTACAAGCTGTTCTGCCCAGGGCAGGCGTGCCTCTGGTGGGAAAGTCAGCAGTCATGTTGACATGTTAATTGCAGCAGCTGGTGAGAAGGACCTGCACTGGGCCTTCTGCAAATCCCAAAGGGGTTCTCTGAGGATTTCAGCTTCCAGAAAGTCCTCTCTGATCTCAGCAGTTCTGCTGCTTCCAGCCCTGGCTCAGAGGAGGTCATAAACTTAGAGGATAATGGGGATCATGATGTAGGAAGGTGGTGGTGGCTGGTAAGTAGTTTGGGGAAGAGGAGGGAGCATTATTACATGGAGTCAGGGAGGGAGACCAGGCTGGGGGATGATATTCAAGATAGAAAACACTGGCACCAAAAAGAACCCGTCAGCAACCAAGATTTGCTCAGCTATCAGTCTCTCCATCAACTTCCTGATGGAACTTTGTGTTTCAGAGCCTTCATTTGCCAGGGGCAGAGCTATAGCAACCAGGCAGTCTTAAGGAACTCCAGGAGAGGAATTGGTGTGAGTATCCTTGGGGGGGGGGGGGGGGGGGTAGGGGGGGGGGGGGGGCAGGGTGTGTGTGTGTGTGTGTGTGTGTGTGTGTGTAGAGATCAGGGAGAGCTAGTGAGGGGCATGGGCCTCAGGGCAGGAGCTGTGCACAGCCCTGGTAGGTAGTTGGCTGGGCATATTCCAGCTCTAGCCCTTTTGTTATGACCTTTGGCCAAGCTCCTAATCTTTTAAACTATTTATAAAATAAACATAAGATCATGTATATGAAAATGAACTTCAAATTACTGCATCATTTCTGATCTAAAGGTTGATGGTGATTAAAAGGCTGGTGATTTCCATTTTTTGCTAGTGCTTCCCAAGAGAATTTTTATAGGAGAGGGTGAGGAGATGGTTTATTATTCTTACCACCAAATGAGGAGAGTCCTTGGCCTCCTTGGTACGGCCCTGATTAGGCCAGGCTAGAGATGGAAGATTCGATGGACATAAGTTTGAGTAAGCTTCGGGAGTTGGTGATGGACAGGGAAGCCTGGCGTGCTGCAGTCCATGGGGTTGCAAAGAGTCGGACACGACTGAGTGACTGAACTGAACTGAACTGAGAGATGGAAGTGCTCTGTGCTCCCACTGGTTCCCAGAGCAGGTTCTATTGAGTGGGCTTGGGCTGGAGGAGGCTCTGCCCCTGGCCTTCCGAGCCCTGGCAGTTGAATAGTCCTGTTGGTGGAGGGGGCCTTCCTGGAGAACCCCACTACTGACACTAGCGGATGACATCCTGCTTTCTTTTCAGCTCTCAAAGGCCAACTCTCAGGGTTCAGGAAACATTTGAAAAAGTCCACGTTGCAACTACTCTCCCCACAGGTCAGTGGGCTGGAGAAGGAGGCAGTTTCCAGTCTGCAGACTTTCTCAAAAATGTTAAAACATTTTGTCATGGAAAATTTGAAACACGTATAAAGTGGAGAAAAAGGTAAAGTGAACCACTCGAGTTAAATCATTATCAACCTAGGGCTAGTCTTGTTTCATCTGTACCCACCACTAGATTACCTTCAATAATTATTTCATCTGTAGTCCTCCGTCTCCGGTATTTCTGCAGAGTGGTATCTAAACCTCAAGGTCCGATCAGATTCTAATTCAACTTTTTTGTGAAGGATACTTCCAAGGTGGTGCTCCATATTTCCCATTGCATCGTATCAGGAGGCACTGGACACATGGCTGTCCCACGTTTTGTGTTGTTTGAATTGATTAGTGGTGTAGTTAGCCTGATATCTCCATCACAAAGGTTTCTCTTCAGCCTTTCACCTAATGTTTTTAGCAGCCATTGATGGCTATCACCTCAGTCCATTCTTTCCTTTTTTAAAAAAAATTTATTTTAATTCAAGAATAGTTGATTTCTCCTGTGCCTCAGACGGTAAAGAATCCACCTGCAATGCAGAGAACCCCAGTTTGATCCCTGGGTTGGGAAGATTCCCCTGGAGAAGGGCATGGCAACCCACTCCAATATTCTTGCTTGGAGAATCCCATGGGTAGAGAGCTACAGTCCACAGGGTCTCCGAGTCGGACACAAATAAGCAGCTAAGCACATATGGTTGATTTACAATGTTGTGTTAAGGTCTGCTGCCCAGCAAAGTGATTCAGTCATATATATATATATATATACACACACACATTCTTTTTCGTATTCCTTTCCATTATGGTTTATCACAGGATAACGAATGTAGTTTCCTGTGCTGTGCAGTAGGACCTTGTTGTTTATCCATCCTATATGTCATAGTTTGCATCTGCTAGTCCTGAACTCCCAATCCATCCTTCCCCGACCCTTCCCCGACCTTGGCCACCACACATCTGTTGTCTGTGTGTGACTCAGTCCATTATTTCATCAGGTGCTTTCTTCACATTTGAACAACGGAGAACCCCTGTCAACTCTCTGCCTTTGTCCCCAGACATATCACAGCTCTCCCTAGCCCTTTCTTCTTTAGGTCCTTTTTCTACCACTGCCCTTATCCTATACCATCATTTCCTTCCTTATCAACCCAAGACGGCCCCAGGATGTCTTTAGACCACATGTGCCTAGCCCGCTTCATTGTGGACCTGGGTTCTGAGGGAGGGCCCTTCCTTGGAGTCTGTCCTCACTGAGAGAGCACTGTCTCTCCTCATGAAGCCCCTAGGTGTGCCCTCTGTGAATCCTGTGAGGGCCACACTTGACTGTGCTGGTGAGTAGCAGCAGCTCCGGTCTCCTCCTCCTCTGGGAGACTGATCAGCAGGGGCTGGGTTTATTTTACCTTCCCAAGCATTTCTGAGCAGCCTTCTTTTATGCTAAAGAGGGTCTTTCTCAGTGGTTTCCTGAGCTTCCTGCCCCAGCCTGGGCCCTGGCAGGGACCCAAGCCTGGTTTCCTGTTTAGCTGGACTGTGGGCCCAGAGAGTCCGGGAGAGACAGGAGGAGGGGATGGATAGACAGGCCCCTTTCTCTTTCCAACCAAGTTCAAAAGCCTCTGAGGGCTAGAACATAGCCCCCACCTTCTGGGATTTTAGCATTCCTGCACGGCCCAGGATCTTCACCCCCGGTGCCCATCTTCACAGAGGAGAGACTGTAAAGATATGCACTTCCAAGTGTGCATGCGCCCCAAACAAGCAGTGAAAGCGCCACGGGTACTGCGAGCCGGCTAACCAGGAGGGCACACAGAGCTTGAGAGCCACTTCCTGCAAACTGAACCCACCCGGGGCCCTGCTCCCACCCACAGGAGTGCTGCACTTCCACCACCCAAGCCTAACAGCTACTACTAGTCCCTTAGTCGTTTTGTCCAATGCAAAGGAACATCTGATAGGGACTTCCCTGGTGGTCCAGTGGTTAAGACTCTTCACTTACAATGCATGGGGCCCGGGTTGAATCCCTGGTCTGGGAACTAAGATCCCACATGCCACATGGTGTAGCCAAAAAAAAAAAAAAAAAATTTAAAAACAAAGAAAGGAGCATCCAATAGTGCAGGAAAGCTGAGAAGTGGAGGCTGGCTACACAGTAGCCAGAAAACATTAGCTTTGTAGTGACAGCTCATCTACCAAGTACAGAATTTCTGATGAGTCTCACAGCCTTGGATGCCCCTATTCACATTCTTCCTATGTCTAGTTCTTCCCTGGGCAGTGAGGATCTAGGTGCAGTCACTCTCTTGACAGAGACAGCTGCAGCAAGAATTTGGGGAGCACTATCCTTTCCATCCCAATGAAAGGAGATATCAGAGGAAAGCATTGCCAAGTAGCAAGGATGCCCAGTACAGCACCTTACAGCTCAATGGCTCCCCCCTTGTGCTTGCTATAAATACTCAAACCCTTAACGTGGCCTACATGCCCTTATGTGGTCTGGTCTCTGTGGAGACCCAAGGACAAAAGAGCAGATAAAACCACGGAGGGTCTTGGAATGCAGGAACGGAAAAACCAGACCCTTATCATCCTTCCCTCCCCCATGTTGTAACTACTGATGGATTTCAGGTCCTCCTGAGCAGTGTAACCTCTCTCCCCTCCTACTCCACACAGGGAGAAGGTATTTGCTTCCCCCGCCCAGACAAAATGGGAAATCCAATCAGCAAATGACCCACAAGACCCCTATCCTGCTCCTTGTACCCTGAGTATAAAAGTAAACTAAGGACCCCTGTTCAACACCAGTTCTCCCTTGAGCTGGCCTGCTGTTCTAACAGCGTCTCCCATTCTAATAAACTTTATTCTCTTCTCATTCTGCCTCATGTCTGGAAATTCTTTTCCAAACTGCTCACAGACCATGAGAGTCTCCAGCTAATCTCATACCACATTAACCCCATCACCACACCCAGCCTCACTGGCTTTTCCTCCATTTCCCTGGCATCTGAGGCTCCCTTCTGCTGTCGGGCCTTTGTTCCTGTTGTTCCTTCTGCCTGAAATGTCTTCCGTGCACCTTCTGCCTTGTTTTGGTTACTCTGACACATCCTTCAGATCTCAGCTCGGCTATAATTTCATCACAGGGAGCTCCTCTTGAATTTCTAGACTTGGTCAGTGGCCTTCTCCTTGCTTCACTTTAAAAAATGTATTTATTTTTAAAATTTTGGCTGCCGTGGGTCTTCATTGCTGCATGCAGGCTTTCTCTGGTTGCGAGGAGCGGAGGCTGCTCTCTAGCTGCGGTACAGGGGCTTCTCGCTGTGCTGACTTCTCTTCTTGCAGAGCACAGGTTCTAGAGTGCACGGGCTTCAGAAGTTGCGGCACATGGCCTTAGCTGCCCCACGACATGTGGGATCTTCCGGACCAGCGATCAGACCCACGTCCCTTGCATTGGCAGGCAGATTCATAACAACTGTGCCATGAGGGAAGTACTTTTTCACTTTTTACATTTGTAATTTTACATATGTTTGTATGATTATTCTCATGGATCCTTCTGAAAACCAGGTTATGTGAAGGCAGAGACCATATCTGTTTTTATTTCCCATTTTGTCTCCTGTGCCTCACAAGTTTTCTTACATAGTAAACACTCACTAGATACCTGCTGAATGAATGAATGAACAAACGAATGAATAAATAAACTGAATGGATTCAATCTTCTTGTCTCCTCTACTTGGTAACCCCATGTCCTATCTGACTATCATATTCAACCAGACACCCTACAGATGTGTGTCCTGCTTTCTATGACTACTGTGTGTCTGCCACCAGAGAGAAGTTTAATTTCATCCTTTCAGCAATGTGAAGAAGGTACACCCTTACTCTTCAGAGGAGGCAAATGAGACCAAGGTCACACAGTAATGAGTGGCAAAGCCCTGTTTCAAGCCCAGGTGTGTAGTCAAAGCCCATGCTCCTAACCATAGCACTACACTGCCCCCTTTTGGGAGTTTGGAGTGTTGTCACTGAGCACCTCTGTCACAGGGTAACTAGTTAATTTCAACCCTAAACCCATACTTTTGGAACTTAAAAACCCCAAGAACTATAATCCAGTTCCAGACCTGGTGCTTTGGGGTCAGACTCTGGACGGGCACAGGGAAGGGGATTCAAGCTGGACTCCCCAGTGTCCCGGAGAGCATATGTCTTAAGGTCTGTCTCTTATCTGGTTTCCATGAGCCCTTTGTAGCCTCCAGGGCTTAATGTAGTGGCCTGATTTGAAGAGCTGAGGGGCCAGCCGTGGAAATGGTCTGATCACAGTGTCCTAGGGAGCAAGCATGGCCTGATTAAGATCCTAGGAAAGATCATTGAGAGGCAGAGAGTTTGTCTCTTTGTGATTTAGTCACTAAAGATAGAGCTCTGCAAATTGGCTGCAAAGCTTTCCTGGGAGATTCAGACTCAGTGAGAGAGCAATATCTCTTGCTGTTGATTAGAAAAACTCAAGTTACTTAATATCCCAAGCTCCTTTCTGTGGCCAAGGAAATTGGGACTGATGAATCCTTTAGACCAGATGGAAACAAAGTAAATGAAGACAGAGCAACAAAGGGCTACCATTTGCTATAGGTGTCAGGCATGCTGCAAAGCACTTTATATACATTATTTCATTTAATTCTAACACTGGCCCTGGAAAGTAAAGGGATATTAAGAAAGATAATTTGCCAAAGGTCATACAACTAGCTGGCCTTAGACCCATATAATCCAGATCTTCTGATTTCAAAACCTGAGTATCCCCCAAAACCCCTTTTGATGAGGACATACATTATCACAGCCTCTCTGGAAAGAAACTGGCAATACAATGTGTGCACGCCCACTGACCCCCTCAGCAGTCCTACTTCTAAGAATGTATTAAACTGAAGAAATAGACAAGTGTATAAAGATATTATAATAGTTATCAATAAATATATATCTAATATTATGTAATATTATAACAGTATAGTAGTTATAAATAGCTGCAACATTATAATAATGAGGGGGGAAAGAAAAGAAAGCAAACAACATAAATCTCCATCAGTGGGGGTTGATTAAATAAATCATGATACATCATCCCACAGCATACATGCAGGCCAGCCTTTTAAAAGAAAGGAAGATCTAATCCATTTGAATGCAGAGTTCCAAAGAATAGCAAGGTGACCAAAGCAAAGAAATAGAGGGAAACAATAGAATAGGGAAGACTAGAGATCTCTTCAAGAAAATTAGAGATACCAAGGGAACATTTCATGCAAAGATGGGCTCGATAAAGGACAGAAATGGTAGGGACCTAACAGAAGCAGGAGATATTAAGAAGAGGTGGCAAGAGTACACAGAAGAACTATACAAAAAAGATCTTCATGACCCAGATAATCACGATGGTATGATCACTCACCTAGAGCCAGACATCCTGGAATGTGAAGTCAAGTGGGCCTTAGGAAGCATCTCTACGAACAAAGCTAGTGGAGGTGATGGAATTCCAGTTGAGTTATTTCAAATCCTAAAAGATGATGCTGTGAAAGTGCTGCACTCAATATGTCAGCAAATTTGGAAAACTCAGCAGTAGCCACAGGACTGGAAAAGGTCAGTTTTCATTCCAATCCCAAAGAAGGGCAATGCCAAAGAATGCTCAAACTACCACACAATTGCATTCATCTCACATGCTAGTAAAGTAATGCTCAAAATTCTCCAAGCCAGGCTTCAGCAATACGTGAACCGTGAACTTCCAGATGTTTAAGCTGTTTTTAGAAAAGGCAGAGGAACCAGAGATCAAATTGCCAACATCTGAGGGATCATTGAAAAAGCAAGAGAGTTCCAGAAAAACATCTATTTCTGCTTTATTGACTATGCCAAAGGCTTTGACTGTGTGGATCACAATAAACTGTGGAAAATTCTGAAAGAGATGGGAATATCAGACCACCTGACCTGCCTCTTGAGAAACCTGTATGCAGGTCAGGAATCAACAGTTAGAACTGGACATGGAACAACAGACTAGTTCCAAATTGGGAAAGGAGTACGTCGAGGCTATATATTGTCACCCTGCTTATTTAACTTATATGCAGAGTACATCATGAGAAATGCTGGGCTGGAAGAAGCACAAGCTGGAATCAAGATTGCTGGGAGAAATATCAATAACCTCAGATATGCAGATGACACCACCCTTATGGCAGAAAGTGAAGAACTAAAGAGCCTCTTGATGAAAGTGAAAGAGGGAAGTGAAAAAGTTGGCTTAAAGCTCAACATTCAGAAAACGAAGATCATGGCATCTGGTCCCATCACTTCATGGTAAATAGATGGGGAAACAGTGAAAACAGTGGCTGACTTTATTTTGGGGGCTCCAAAATCACTGCAGATGGTGGTTGCAGCTGTGAAATTAAAAGACGCTTATTCCTTGGAAGGAAAGTTATGACCAACCTAGACAGCATATTAAAAAACAGAGACATTACTTTCCCAGCAAAGGTCCATCTAGTCAAGGCTATGGTTTTTCCAGTAGTCAGGTATGGATGTGAGAGTTGGACTATAAAGAAAGCTGCTGCTAAGTCGTTTCAGTCGTGTCCAACTCTGTGCGACCCCAGAGACAGCAGCCCACTAGGCTCCCCTGTCCCTGGGATTCTCCAGGCAAGAACACTGGAGGGGGTTGCCATAAAGAAAGCTGAGCACCGAATAATTGATGCTTTTGAACTGTGGTGTTGGAGAAGACTCCTGAGAGTCCCTTGGACTGCAAGGAGATCCAACCAGTACATCCTAAAGGAAATGTCCTGGGTGTTCGTTGGAAGGACTGATGTTGAAGCTGAAACTCCTGTATTTTGGCCACCTGATGCGAAGAGCTGACTCATTTGAAAGGACCCTGATGTTGGGAAAGATTGAGGGCAGGAGAAGGGGATGACAGAGGATGAGATGGTTGGATGGCATCACTGACTCGATGGACATGAGTTTGGGTAAGCTCCAGGAGTTGGTAATGGACAGGGAGGCCTGGCGTGCTGCAGTTCATGGGGTCGCAAAGAGTTGGACACAACTGAGTGACTGAACTGAAGATCTAATCCAGATTAGCATGGGAAGATGTTCAAGATATATATTTCTTATTTTGGTAAAATACATATAACATAAAAGTTAACATTCTCCCATACATTTGGAATATGGATGATCAGATTAATCTATGTTTAAATTTATATATACATTTTAAAAGTCTAAAAATATGTAACAAACTGTTAACAGTTCTGACATACAAGGGAACTTTCACATTCTTCTGTGTATTTGAATTTATTGTAACCAATTGATGGAAAACCAGTGTTAGGTTTTCTCTAAATCATTTTTCCCCATTTTAGGAAACAAGTGGCAAAAATAATTTTCTTTCTACTGTGTCATTGCCTACCCAGAGATTAGCTCTTACCTCATAATTCCCACATTTTCCAAGCAGACATGCAACAAATCGGTGAGATGAATTGGCTATGGAGATGCTGCCAGATACTTATATCCCACTTGTCTGGCCAATCTAGCCCCTGCTGGGCACCTCCAGCTTTCGTTTGGCTACATTTGACCCAATTCTTCTTACTTCCTTCTCAAATTTTGCAGAACCCTGAGGATTTCAGGAGGTAGAGCATTTCTTTGAGAATGGAAAGCCATCCACATTGATCAGATACATTCCTCTTATTTCCTGTTTAGATATGTGCATTCTCACTTCACCATGAAAGAAAAACATGGAGACAAAATTATTCTCACATTCCCCAAGGTAAAGATATGATCACTGATGTGTCAGTTTTCTGAGTGGTTCTCTTTGGCTCCTGGCCTTTCTCCCCTTAGTGCCTCTGCTCATCGTGTTGTGGTTCTCAGTGTGGTCCTTTTATGTGGTAAAGTAGGAAAGGGGTTAGGAGTCTTAGGACCAAGCCCTAGCTAGAGGACTTCAGGGAAGCTGCTTAGCTTTACAGAGTGTCAGCATTTTTCTCTATCAAATTGGAATAAACAATAGATGCTGGATTTTTAGGGCAGTGAAAATATACTGTGTTTGATACCATAGTGATGGATACATGTCATTTTACATTTGTTCAAACCCACAGCGTGTATAACACCAAGAATGAGCCCTAATGTGAACTGTGGATTTGGGGTGATTATGATAAGTGAGTATAGTCCATCAATTTTAACAAATCTACAGACATACCTCAGAGACATTGTGGGTTTGGTTCCAGACCACTGCAATACGCAGATGTTGTGATCAAGGGAGTTACACACATTTTTTTGATTCCCAGTGCATGTAAAAGTCAGATACAACTGAACAACTGAGCACATGCATCTGCTCTATCAAGTGTGCAATAGCATTATGTCTAAAAAGACAATGAGAAAAGAAAAGAAAAGAAAGAAAGTCGCTCAGTCATGTCCAACTCTTTGCGACCCCATGGACTGTAGCCTACCAGGCTCTTCCATCCATGGGATTTTTCCAGGCAAGAGTACTGGAATGGGTTGCCATCTCCTTCTCCAGGGGATCTTCCTGACCCAAGGACTGAACCTGGTCTCCTGCCTTGTAGCCAGACGCTTTACTGTCTGAGCCACCAGGGAAGTCAATATATATACCTTAATTTAAAAATGTGTGCACTGAGGGGGGTGTTGTAGAAGTTTCTCAAAATAAGACAACAAAGAATTTGTGGCACTGTTTGGCTCTTCCTTTCGTGAACAATTTTTCTGTAGCATTCGATGCTATTTGATAACATTTTACCCACAGTAGAGCCTCTTTGAAAATTGGAGTCAGTCTTCTCAAGTCCTGCCACTGCTTTATCAACTAAATTTATGCAATATTCTAAGTCCTTTGTTGTCATGTCAACAATCTTCACAGCATCTTCACCAGGAGTAGATTTCATCTCAAGAAACCACTTTTCTTTGTTCATCCATAAGATGCAACTCCTCATCCATTAAAGCTTTAGGATGAGATTGCAGCAATTCAGTCCCATCTTCAAGTCCCACTTCTAATTTTATTTCTCTTATTATTTCCTCCACATCTGCAGTTATTCTCACTGAAATCTTGAACCCCTGAAAGTCATCTGTGAGCGCTGGAATCAGCTTCTTCCAAACTCCTGTTAATATTGATATTTTCCCCATGAATCACAAATGTTCTTAATGGTATCTAGAATGAAAATCCTTTCTAAAAGATTTTCAACTAACTTTGTCCAGATTCATCAGTGGAATCACTCTCTATGTCAGCAATAGCCTTACAAAATATATTTAAGTAGTAAAACTTGAAAGTCAGAATTACTCCTTGATCCATAGACTGCAGAATGGATGTTGTGTTAGCAGGCATGAAAACAACATTAATCTCATTGTACATCTCCATCAGAGCTCTTGGGTGACCAGGTACAATGTCACTGAACATGAATATTTTGAAAGGAATCTTTTTTCCTAAGTAGTAGGTCTCAACAGTGGGCTGTAACAGTTGTGCTGTCACCCAGGCTTTGTTGTTCCATTTATAGAGCAGAAGCAGAGTAGATTTAGCATAGTTCTTCAGGACCCCAGGATTTTTAGAATGGTAAGATTTCATTGGCTTCAACTTAAAGTCACTGGATGCATTACACCATAATGAGAGAGTCAGCCTGTCCTCTATCAAGTTTTGAAGCCAAGCATTGACTTCTCCTCTTTAGCTGTGACAGTCCTAGATGGCATCTTCTTCCAGTGTAAGACTGTTACATCTACTCCACTGAACATCTGTTCCATAGTGTAACCACCTTCATTCAGTATCTTAGCTGTATCTTCTGCGTGACTTGCTGCAGCTTCTATGTTAGCACTTGCTGCTTCAGCTTGCACTTCTATGTTCTGGAGACAGCTTCTCTTAAACTTCATGAACCAAAAACTCTGCTATCTTCAAATGTTTCTTCTGCAGCTTCCTTACCTTTCTCAGACTTCATAGAATAGAAGAGTTAGAGCCTTGCTCTGGCCTAGGATTTGGCTTAAGGGAATATTGTGGTTGGTTTAATCTTCTATCCACACCACTAAAGCTTTCTCTATATTACCAATAAGGCTGTTTCATTTTCTTATCATTCCTGTGTTCACTTGTACTTTTGATTTCCTTCAAGAACTTTGTCTTTGCATTCACTTGCCTAACTGTTTGGGGCAAGAGGCTGTTTCCAGCCTGTCTCAGCTTTTGACAGCCTTCTTCACTAAGCTTAACCTTTTCCAGTTTTTCACTGAAACTGAGAGAGATCTGATCCTTCCTTCTACTTGAACACTTAGAGGCTGTTGTAGGGCTATTAATTGGCCTAATTTCAATATTGTGTCTCAGAGAGTAGGGAGGCCCAAGGAAAGAGAGAGAGACAGGGGAATGGCCAGTTGGTGGAGCAGTCAGAGTACACACTACATTTATTAAGTTCATCATCTTACATGCGCATAGTTTTTGGTGCCCCCAAACAATCAGTGATCAAAGATCACTAATCACAGATCACCATAATAATATAATAATAATGAAAATGTTTGAAATACTGCAAGAACTACTAAAATGTGACCCAGAGACATGAAGTGAGCAAATGCTGTTGGAAAAATGGTTCCAATAGTCTTGCTTGATGCAGGTTCACCACAAACCTTCAATTTGTAAAACATGCAGTATCTATGAAGCACAATAAAAGTGGTAAGCCTGTATCACACTGGTGGGAGTGTTGACAATGGGGGAGGCTATGCATATGCGGAAGTAGGGGGTATATAGAAAATCTCTGTGCCTTTCCTTCAATTTTACTGTGAACCTAAAAAAATATATTAATAATAACAATATAAAGATGCTGTTTCTATCTCTTATGACTATCACAGATTAAGTGCGATAATATTAAGTGGAAAGGCTTTGAAAGCATAAGTGCAATATACATATGAAGATATGTGTTTTTTTCTGAATTTAACCTTTTCTGATTTGTATTATAAACTCTGAAGTCATAAGCATGTCTCTAAATCTGTTTGCTGTGATAGAAAGATAAAGGAAAAAGAAGTGTGATAGGGAGATGTAGGAGAGATACTGAACAATCTCAAAAGGTCACTTCATTCTTAACCAGCCTGAGGAAAGGGGAGGGCAGAGGAGAGTAGAGACTCATTTTCTATCTTAACCTCTTCTGTATTGTTTTAATTTCCCCCATCAACATGTATTACTTTTGTAAGTTAAAGAAACCAATAAAGTTTTTTTTTTAATGGCTTAAAATGATACACTAGTTAGGACCAGAGGCAGAAATAGGAAGTCATCTGCATATAGGGCTGACAGCTGGAACAGAGAACAAAGGATTTGGAAAGATGAGCAATTGGAGAAGCAGCCAGATTGGTAAAACGCTGTTACAACTATTGAATGTCAGGTCAAGGAGTTTTTAAGTGGTGGGAGCCATTGAAGGGTCTTGCACAAGGAAATGCTGTAATCAGAGCAGTGTTTAATTCCCAGAAGAGTAATTTAAGAGCAATGCACAGGGTAAGTTGGAAGAAGAAGAGACACATTGGGGTGATGAGTGGGTCACCAGTGTAGTGGGCCTGGAATAAGATGATAAGGACCTGAAGCAAGATGTTGGCTGAGAGAATGCTTTTTTAAAAAAAGATAAGTGTTAGATATTTTTAAGAAAGTGCTACCATAGGTTCATGATTAACTTGCCAGAAAGATAAAGGAAAAAGAAGTGGGTCAAAATGACCCCATAGACAGGTCAAAAAGACAGGAGCCAACTTGAAAGAGCTCCCAGTGGCCAAAACTGGAACAATTTGAGCAACAAAATAAATAACAATTGCATTGGATTATAACCGGCCCCGGGGATATTAATATACATAAATCCATACTGAAAAAAATGAATGACTTAATACATAAACAAATAAACTTAGAAGACGGGACAAGTCTTCCTTTCAGAAGAATTCCAATTTTTATGTAAAAAAAACGCTTATTAAAATTTAAAGTTTACATTTATTCATGGAAAGAATGAGGGAAATTTTAAAATAGCAATTTGAACATCATAATACATATTGCTGCTGGCAAGATCCACTGACTGCTAAAAACTAGTGGGTGAAACTTTAAGGAGAAACAAGATATTTGCATATCTATCAGAATCTCTCCCCAAATTTGTGTTGTTTACTGTGGTAGTTTTATGTCCATAAATTCTTTGATCCTCCTCACTCTAGGAAGTAAAACTTAATTCCCCTGCCCTTGAGTGTGGCCTGAAGTTAATGACTTGTTTTTAACTAATAGAATATAGTCAGAATAAGAGAAAAATTGTAACTTGATAGGGGAGAAATCTGGCAAACGCCACCCTAAGTGATTAGTTAACATCACCAGCATGAAGTCATGTTCCCTGGATAACCTGTGGTGAGAAAGACACATCACCTATATAGTATTCTTCCAAGAAACCCCATAGCCTCAGTCTAATCATGAGAGAATGACAGATAAATAGAAATTGAGGGAACATTCTAGAAAATGCCTGACCTTTTCAGTCATTTCTACTCCTGAAAGTCAAGAAATGACTAAGAAACTCAGGTGACCATGAAGACATGTCAATGAATTGCAACATGGATCCTGGAACAGAAAAGGGGATATCAATGAAAAAACTGGAGAGATCGCACAGTCTGCAGTTTAGTGAATAGTATTGATTTAATCAGTGCGCCATGGTTCTACAAGACGATAACATTAGGAAAACCTGGGTGAAAGGTATATGGACTTTCTCAGCACTGTCTTCATAACTTTCTGTAAACAAAACGATTTCAAAGCTAAAAGATTTTTTGAGCTTATTTAACTGGGAAAGTGGTTGTGTACTAACAAAATAAGGGTAGTTAAAAGGAAGAACTAGCCTAGGGAGAGGGGTATGACATCAGTGAATCTAGTAGGCAGTTGGAAATGTGGGTCTGGAGCTTAAGAGAGGAGTCAGAGATATAAATTTGAGAGTAAAACCCATAGAGAGATTGCTTGAAATAATAAGTTTATGTTGCTATTGTATTTCGACATGCCAGGAGAGTCCATGTAGAAAGAAAGACAGCGGCCTTACTGAGAAAGTCATCTATATCTGGAGCATGAGAGGAGGAGCCATGGGGAGGATGGTCAAAACAAATAGGGATAGAATGTTTTTATACAAGCCAAGAGAAAACAGAATGTCTAGAAAGATCTGGTCAGCACTGCCCAAGATCACCTGAGAAAAGATGATTGGATTTTAACTGGGAAGTCAGTATCAGAACAGGAGAGGTGGGGGGAGCTCAACCAGGACTCAGGCATCAAGGGAGCAGGCTCAACTGGGCAAATAGTCTTGTGTAGGTGCCAAGAGGAAGGAGCCCCTAGAGGAGAGTGGGACACTCCAGGGCAGAGGGGTAGAAAGTGCTGGCCAGAGCAAGTGGGCCAGCGGGCTGTGGCCTAAAGCTCAATAAGAGGAGAGGACCTTGACTTCTGATGGCAGGAAGCCCCTGCTATCTCCTGGCTACAGGACTCAGGCTGAAAGCTAGATGCCCTGGATCAAGGACTGCTATTTACCTCCCTGAACTTGAAGGCCATTCTCTTTCCCAGGACCCAGCTTATCCCTACGGAAGCCTGGAAAGTTGGGCCAGACAGGAAATGAAGAAAACTGAACTTACTCATCTTCTCTTCAGCTTTTATCTGAGATGGAAAAGAATCTATGTTTTAAAACTGGGCATTAAATAGTATTACAGAATGATTTCTATGAGGGTGTATGTATGTATGATAAGAGCTACCCTTTATTGACTGCTTACCATATGTCAGGGCCTGTGCTAAGCACTTTATCCCATTTAGTTCTTCCAAAAACCCTGTGAGATGGGTACTATTACTTTCCCCATGTTGAAGATGAAAAACAGACCCAGAGGTATAAGAAATTTGATTAAGACCACACAGATAAGTAAATGGCAGAGCTATTACTCATGCTTTTAACCACTGCACTCTACTGCCTCTTACTGACACTCACTTGGGTGTTCACACATACATGCACACACACACACACAAGGATCCAGGGTGTGTGCCAGGAGGTTTACATTGGATATAGCTCCAGATGATTGGATTAAGGGTGATGATTTTTTTCTTTTTCTTTTCTGCTTATCTGGACTTTGTACAATGACTACAAATTCCTCTTGAATTCAGAAAAAGAAAGACTTTATTTATTTAACTTTTGATGTTCTTTGCCAAATATCTGTAATGTCCAGGATGGGAACAAAGCAGGTACACTCTGCTCAAGTGCAGACAACGGAGACTACCTTTGCTGCAGCATACAGGCTCTGCAGTGACAGTACAGAGGATCTGGGATTTGTGTATATGCGTGTGTGTGTCAGCATGTGTGTGCAGCAGCCACTGAGGTGGAGGGAGGAGCCGCCAAGCTGTCTAGGGATGTGTCACATGGAGAACTTTCTCCCTTCCCTCTGGCCACCTTGTCCCTGAGCCAGGCTTATTTGGTCCTGAGCTTCCACAGGGACTGGGAGATATTTTCTCACACACATACCTGTATCCTCAAACTCACCCCTTGTTGCAAAGCTGGCCAGGGAGTCAGGCTGCTGGCGTGAAGCCCAGTATGCAGCCATAGAGAGTGATTAGAGTCATGCTTGAACTACTTCAGGCTGTGTGGGCCATGGGTCCAAGCAGGCAGTTGGTATCAGGGATAAGCAGAGAGCAGCCAGAAGCATTTAAGGTTTGCATTAACTGACAGGCAGGACTTGTTCAAAGTCACCAAGGTCTTCAGGTGAAGGCAGTTCAGGACCCTGGACAGCTCCTAAAAGAGCCTGGTCCATGCCAGGTCTGAAAAGTCTAGGTGCCTGAGTCCTTCAGGCACTTACTTATTTGATGCTGAGCAGCTTTCCTGCACATGTCTCTAGCTGTGAAAGGAGTCTGGCCTCTTCTCTTTCCAATATTAGTCCTATGGATCCAGGGACTCCCCCTTAATTCCTCCAGCCCCTGCCCCACCCAACATCACCCCCATACACATCCAGCCAGACTGAGCTCTCTGTTGAGGTCTCCATAACTGTGAAAGTGACATAAGCCTTCAAGACAAGCATGTCATATCCTGAGCTGTCCTTGATCAGGATATATTACCCTGTTACCTCTGGGCTGTACAACACTGAGTGAGTGGGGGTGTGGGAGTGGTAACAGTCTAGTAGAACAAGAAATGTTAAAAGAGCTTTTGTCTCTAATAGTCCTGTGCTCCCCTCTTCAGTCTGAGAGTAGAGGGTATGAGGCAGGGGAAACAGGAGAAGCACTGAGCAGGCTTCAAGGTCTGAAGCTGGAACCCTTCATGAGCTCTCACTGCATCTTCATCCTGGCAGTGGGAAGACACTGGATTTAAAGACCTCTCTTTTTAGGGGAAGGGCATTGACATAAGGTGGAGGGGGCAGGTGTAGCAAGTAGAAGCAGAAACAAAACAGCCTGTCACCCCAACTCTAGACATGCACATGGCCTCTAGGTAGAGGAGAGTTAAATAAGCCCTATAGGGAGGTCTCTTCCCTTATGCCTCAAGTCATTTAAAGGAGGGATGTGTGTGAGGTGTCTGGAAGGGCAGAGAAATCATAATCATCTACTAGGGGCTGGACTTTCTAGTTGAAATTCCTCCTCCACCTCCAGGCCTCTTCTATGGGTAAATGAATCAGATACTGGCAAATGAGGTGACTGTGCACTTTAATTGCCTGGGCGGGTCAGGAGGGAAAGTCAGTCTGCCTGCACTGAGCCTGAGTGAAAACACTCAGGATCCAAACCCTACCACCAGCCCTCTCTGGGCCTTGTGCAAGGCTCTCCTCCATTGCTCCCTCTATATCTCATAGGCTCCCGGGTCCCTGACTGAAGGCAGTGTCTGAGCCCAAAGGCCATTACATGCCTTATCCTCAGAGAACTTGCTGTCACGGAAGCAGGTGCTATAGCAGTAGTGAAACCTTACTGAGAACTGCAGGGAGCTGCAGGCTCCCTCTCTTAGCACCAGGTAGTCATAATGGGCCAGGGAGAGGCCGGGCTGGGGAAGGAACATCCAGTGTTCGCTGAGGCCTGGGTGGACCTGGCAGAGCTTGGGCGGGAAGGACTAGGGCTAGTCTTCCTGGAGATGGGAGCATTAACAAGGAAGCAACTGATTTATGGATAAAAAGAGGATCTGGATCCAGACTGTCCCCCAGCCTGGCCCCTCTCTTCTACCTGGAAACCGTGTATTCTGCTTCCAGGAGAGACCCTTACTATGGAGCTAAACACAGGCCTTTGACACACAAGGAAGCCTGGAGAAGAAATGAGAGCAGATGAGGACTCTGCCAGATCCCAAGAGAGTTGTTTGTGTTGGGTTTTGTTCAAGTAGAACAGGCCTAACCTCAGCCAGGGCTTGCTTTTGGCTGTTCTCTCAGGGGCAAAGGCGCCCCATGTTTGCCTTCCTTACATTTGATGCTCTGTAGTCATTGTTTTCCTTAGGAGCAGTGATTATGTGACCACAAACCTTACTAAATTGAATACAATCCTGAGTATTCAGAAGAAGAAACAGTTCAGGACTCAGGGGAGGGAGCAGCTGGCTGGAAAGAGGGGCTCATGAATTCTGATCCCAGGGCTGCCATCTGGCATCGACCTGGGACAGCTCATTTACTCTCTGCCCTGAAGGCTCTTCCTAGAATCTCAGGGCCTGAATAAAAACAGACCTGTCTAGACTCTCAAAGTCAATGCAATCCACAGGCCCCACTCTGCAGCCAGAGGCTGTGTTTATGTTCAGGGAGATTTCTCACGTTTTTCTTTGCCATCTCCTTGCCCTGGTGTCTGACTCCCAAGAGCTCCCCTGCCTTGGGTGATTCATGCCTGGTACACATGACTGCAAGTCCCAGGTTGTCAGAAAGCACTCTGAACAGAAGGAGGAGCAGAGCAGCAGCACCACCACCCCCCCCGCCACCTCCCTCCAAAGGGCTTTCTGATGGTTGGGATGCCAGGCGGGCTCCCTCCCACTCCTCTGACACTTGACAGTAAGAGTTGGGCCTTACTCATATGGTGACAGGTGTGCTTATCTGCAAGCAGAATCTGAGCCTGGCCCTTGAGTCATGTAGAAAGCTGTCTGTTCAGCTAGGAGTGATCAGTCTCCATGAGAAGATGACTGAGAGTTGAGCTGCTGCTTCGACCATGAACCTTAAGTGAGTTTTTAACAAGATCAAGCCTTCAAGTGAGCAAGTGAGTGAAGGTTTGGGGGATTCCTACTTTGGCTATTCTCCAGAATAACTTCCTGAAGGGAGTCTTTCACCTACATAGATGAAGTGGTCCTACAAAAAGCACAGAATGCCGCCTCTGTCTGAGGCACTATTAGACAAGGTCCTGGCACCACCTGGCAGGCCACCAGCCCTTTGCCACCTTTCTGTTACAGAAATATCCTTGCTGAAGCTTCAAACCAAATAGAAGCAACCTGTTGGTCTGCTATCAGATTATGTCTGTTCCTTCTGCATGCTAGGCACTGGGAGGATATGGTGGAGGCTGGCATGGTCCCTGCTTTCCTAAAGATTTGTTAAGCAAATACATTATACAAATAATCATTAGAGTAAAATTTGACAACTGCATGAAAGAAAAAGAAATGTATGGGGGAGGGACTAAGAGAGTATGTTGTAGAGGGACCTAATATAGGGAACACCAGGGAACTTGGTGTTCATGGGAAGCTACTTTAAAAAAAATTATTTTTAGTTGCACTGGGTTTTCCTTGCTATGCATGAGCTTTCTCTAGTTGCAGCAAGTGGGGGCTACTCTCTAGTTGGGGTGCCTGGGCTTCTCACTGCAGTGGATTCTCTTGTGGAGGCTACTCTCTAGTTGGGGTGCCTGGGCTTCTCACTGCAGTGGCTTCTCTTGTGGAGGCAGGCTCTAGGGCATTCAGCCTTCAGTAATTGCAGGTCCCAGGCTTTAGAGCACAGCCTCGATAGTTGTTGCGCACAGGCTTAATTGCTCCACGGCTTGTGGGATCTTCCCAGACCAGGGATCAAACCTGTGTCCCCTGCATTGGCAGGGAGAGTCTTAACCACTGGACCACCAAGGAAGTCCCAGGGAGCTACTTTTAAAGGGTGATGTGTCAGCTAAGCCATGAAGGACAAGATCTAGCCAGAAGCGGGGCAGGAGCAGGATGGGGTGGGGTTGGGGGAGGGGATCTTGGATCTCCATTAGAAATAAAGAAGACCTGTGATGCCAAGTGTAGTAAGCCTGGGGAAAAGTGCCTGAGATGAGGTTGGGGAAACAGAAGGGAAGGCAAGCAGCTGCTTCTTTGCCTTCATCCTGGTCTGAATAACTCCTTTCCAAAAAAGGTGGGAAGGGTAGTTGAGATCCACTCAAACTGCTGTGGCATTCCCCCACGCGAGGCTGGTTCCATCTCCCTAGCTCAGGGCACACTCACAAGAACACTCAGGAGAGGCTCTCGCCTGGGGTTCACACAAATAGAGTGATCCTCACAGCCCAGAGGAGGTGGGAGAGAGGAAACAAGAAAGACTCGACACCTACTTTCCCTACAAATCCTCTCTGTATGTTTCTGCACGGCTTTGAACTATTTATTACTATATGACAGAAGCCATTTCCCTATTTAGATGGTTTTGCTGGGAATTCCACGCCATCACCCCCCTCTTGAGGACAGAGATTTAAAAAAAAAGTCATCTTCCAAGATTTTATACTTGGATTTCAGAAACTAAATTACATTACTACATCCGGTGAGACGGCGCCATTGCCTGTTCCTATCTGTGTGCTCCAGGCACTGTGAGGCCGATAACATCAGTGAGTCGAAGCAGCTCAATCCAGACAATTTGCAGCTGGCTGGAACTGGGCCAGAAGAGGGTGGGTGGCACAATTATCTCAGAATCCAGAGCAGCCCAGGGTCGACTGTACTCTGCGACCCAGGAGTTTCCAATTCTTCCCACAGACCATCAGTTTTCCTACCTATACAGAAAGAACTTGTCCTAGTCCCAGCTATATGTAACAAGGAGTGGAGAATTACTCTCTTAAACATTGCAATAGGATAAAATCACCAAGGAGCCAATGCTTTGGTTTTCAATGGAGTAAAAGATAGAACGGAGTAGGGGAAAGAGTAGAGGCCGTAATAAGACAAGGCAGATTCCTACTGCCTGTGAAATTATGTGTCCATATAGAAGCCCTGGTAGCTCAGTTGGTAAAGAATAGGCCTGCAATGCAGGAGACCCAGGTTTGATCCCTCTGTCGGGAAGATTCCCTAGAGAAGGAAATGACAACCCACTCCAGTATTCTTGCCTGGGAAATCCAATGGACAGACTGCAGTCCATGGGGACACGACTTAGTGACTAAACCACCACCACCATAGAAGCCAAAAGGCTTCCCAGGTGGCACTAGTGGTAAAGAACCTGCCTGCCAGTGCAGGAGATGTAAGAGATATGGGTTCTATCCCTGAGTCAGGAAGATCCCCTGGAGGAGGGCATGGCAACCCCTCCAGTATTCTTGCCTGGATAATCCCATGGACACAGGAGCCTGGTGGGCTACACTCATGGGGTTGCAAATAGTCAGGGGAGACTGAAACAACTCAGCACACATGGAAACCAAAATACTGAAAAATGGTTATTCTGGGTTGCTTAGAAGCCAGATGAGACTAACTTTGTAACTAACTTTCTGACTGCTATAAGGTTGTAGAGTGAAGAAAAAAGCATTATTCCCCTGACAGGGAATATGGGAATATTTGGAGCTTCCTTTCTTATTGTAACCAAAATTTAACCCTACAGAAAAAACATTCCTTTCACAGCAAAAATTTTTAGCTTGTTGGGTTGTTTCAAATGTATCAAATAGCATAAAACATTCCTTCAACTCTAGCAGCATTCACAGATCTATTTTTGTAAATAGCCAAACACAGTCTCTTCATTTTCCAAACTTTTTTTTTTTTTTTCCAAAATACAGTAGGCCCCCAAAGTCAAGGTTCAGGGAGAAGTCAGTCCAACCTCACTGTTTTTGCCAGTGTCCTCTGCCTTAGCACAAGCATGGCTCTCCTGTACTTCAGTGCCCTGGGCACTCACAGGTTCTGGTGTTTGGTTGCAGGAGACACAGAAACTAGGGTCTATTACATCCACTCTGTACTATTCCCTAACTTTTCTCACAGTTCAGTTCAGTTCAGTTGCTCAGTTGTGTCCAACTCTTTGCAACCCCATGGTCTGCAGCACGCCCAGCTTCCCTGTCCTTCACCATCTCCCAGAGCTTGCTCAAACTCTTGTCCATTGAGTCAGTGATGCCATCCAACCGTCTCATCCTCTGTCATCCCCTTCTCCTCCTGCCCCCAATCCCTCCCAGCATCAGGGCCTTTGCTAGAGTCGGCGTTTGCATCAGGTAGTCAAAGTATTGGAGCTTCGGTTTCAGCTCCATCCTTCTAATAAATATTCAGGATTGATTTCCTTTCGGATTGACTGGTTTGATCTCCTTGCAGTCAAGGGACTCTCAAGAGTCTTCTCCAATACCACAGTTCAAAAGCATCAATTCTTCAGTGTTCAGCCTTCTTTATGGTCAAACGCTCACATCTATACATGACTACTGGAAAAATCATAACTGTGATTAGATGGAACTTTGTAGGCAAAGTAATGTTTCTGCTTTTTAATATACTGTCTAGGTTTGTCATAGATTTTCTTCCAAGAAGCAAGTGTCTTTTAATTTTGTGGCTGCAGTCACCATCTGCAGTGATTCTGGAACTTAAGAAAATAAAGTCTGTCACTGTTTCCATTGTTTCCCCATCTGTTTTGTCATTAAGTGATGGGACTGGATGCCATTTTCTTAGTTTTCTGAATGTTGAGCTTTAAGCCAACTTTTTCACTCTCCTCTTTCAATTTCATCAAGAGGCTCTTTAGTTCTTTGTTTTCTGCCATAAGGGTGATGTCATCTGCATAAGAAGGGTGTCTGATTAGCAATTATTAATAAGTCAAGGAGTTCCCTGGTGTTCCAGTGACTGGGACTGGGTGCTTTCACTGCCATGACCCGGATTCAATCCCTTGTTGGGGAACTAAAATCCTGCAAGCCACATAGTGTGGCAAAAAAAAAAAAAGGAATTTTTTTTTAAGAAATAAAAAGAAGCTGTAGTATGTTAGCAGAGAAGGCAATGCAACCCCACTCCAGTACTCTTGCCTGGAAAATCCCATGGACAGAGGAGCCTGGTGGGCTGCCGTCTATGGGGTCGCACAGAGTCGGACACGATTGAAGCGACTTAGCAGCAGCAGCAGCAGCATAATATGTTAGAAATAAAACTATTAAAAAAATAAAGTCAAGCAGTTCTTTAGTTTTACCTTACTTTTGCCGAAACGTATTATTGAAGGTATTCAGAGTATGAAATCCTGATCACTAAATAATCCCAGTCTGAGACTGAGCTTCCACTGGATGTTCATAGTTGATGGAGCGGGTATTCAGGTTCTAGAAAAATCTCAATGCAAGCTGTCCTCCTTGAATCCCTCTGCCCCAGATTCCTAGGCTGAGGTCTGTGCAGGCTTCCTGCCAAAGGACTAGGAACCCAAGGATCTTTGCTTTTTTTGCCATCTCATGAGGGGGCATCCCAGGACCTGGGGCAACTACACACCCCTCTGCTTGCTGTTATTTTGAGGTTGGTCAGACCCCAGTTAGAACACCTTGCCTTCAGCCCACTCTTGCCTACACTTCCAAGAAACAGCAAATCTGCCTTGATCTCCAGACCATGGCTGGACTTCTCTACTGAAGGGTTTCTCTCTGTGGGGAGTCTCAAGCTTCCCAAAGATCAGACCCATAATTGTTGAGAACAAAGTTAAGTTTTTGCCAAAGTGTCAGGAAACCAGAGAACAAGCACTATGTCTTAAGTTCTTTTTCTGGATGTCTTTGAATAGCTCACCCTTCTCTGTTGGCTCTTTCCCCCAGTCTTAACCATCCCTTAGTCTCATTGTCCTTCTCAAGACCTTGTCCTTCCCTGACGTCCATGACATCAGCCTCCCCTTGGTCCCCTGTGTGTCTGACCACAGCTGTCAGTCTTCTACTCCACCCCCTTCAGCTTTGGTGTTGGCCAAGTTTTTTCTTCCCACCTTCATATTTACAGTCACACATGCACACACCCCTGCACAAAACAAAATCATTAAACTTACTCTTATTTCTGTTTCTCTGTTATTTGGTGGTATCACAATTCACTCAGGCACCTGAGTTAGGAAAAAACTTGGGAGTCATCCTAGCCAAGGTCTTTCCCTCAAACTCAGATGCAATCAGCCACTGAGTCCTGACAGTTTGACCTCGATGTGTTTTTCTTCAGCATCCCCTTTGCTCCAACCCCACTGACTGCCTTTTGCCAGCTTTTATCACCTCTTGCAATGCCTCTTATCTGGTGCCCTGCCTCTAGTTTGTTCATTCCTTCCTATTCTCCCACACCACTCCCAGAATGATCTATTTCTATAAATCTGACAATGGGCTTAAAATCCTTCAATTGCTCCCCATTATTTCCAGTTAAAGTCCAAAGCCCTGAACAGGACGTACAAAGCCCTTCATGATTTTAAGCCTTCATCCCATTCTAGTCCCATCATCTCCCACTTCACCCCTACGTGTAATATCCCAGCAAGATTGAGCCGTTCCTTCTGCCTGCCATATAGTCGTGTGTGTCTTCTTCCCACTCCTTTTTTTTTTTATCTATTCTTTCTTTTTTAAATTAATTTTTATTGGAATATAGTTGCTTTACAATATTGTATTAGTTTCTGCTATACAGCAAAGCAGATCAGTCATGTGTGTCCATATAGCCCCTCTTTTTGGATTTCCTTCCCATTTAGGTCACCGCAGAGCACTGAGTGGAGTTTCCTGTTCTCATTAGTGATCTATTAGTGATTTGTACATAGTAGTGTATGTATGTCAATCCCAATCTCCTAATTCATCCCACTCCCCTCCTTTCCTGTTCCTTTCTTCATCTGGTTCGCATCTACCTCCTACTCATCCTTCATGCCTCAGCTTTCTTTGAAGAAGTCCTCCCTAATTCCCAAGAGTGGGATAGATGCTTCTGTCTTATCTTATGTCCCTAAAACACTCAACACAAACTTCTATCTGTTCTAGCCCTTCTCATATTATTAATATTAAAATTATCTGTATATTCATTTACCTTACTTACTGGCCTATGAGCTCTTCATGGGCAAAGGCCATATCGTCTTTGTATCAGCAGCACCCAGCACAGTGCCTAGAATGTAATATAAAGTCTGGGACCTGAACTGAATGAGCGGCTGAGACCTTTTTGTCTCCCTTTCTTGTACTGCCCTCTGCGTTCCTCTCATGGGCTTAGCACTCTCAGCTCCCAGGGATTTTTCCTGCTTGCTGCTTCCTGCCAGTCTCTCTTTCTCTCTCCATCTTGAGTTATTGACAGCTTCCTGGCTCTAATACTTTCTTCCTATGGAGAACTCATTGAGCAGGAGGCCAATGATCAGAAAGCATGCATGATTTTCTCAAGAGGAGCTCCGAAAGTGTGCAGAGCAGTAGAGATGTGATTAAACTAGTGCCAGCCTTTGAAGTGCCTGCTTTACAAGACAACAGTCCCTCAGCTAAGTTCTAAAGTATTGTTAATCTCATGACTTCATCTGATGTCTCTGAGGAGAGGCTGGGATATTTTTAAATGAGCAAATTAGATTCCACTCCTAGTGCTTCCACCTTCTAAGTGTGAATTTGAACATATTGCTTTATACAACCTGGCTCTTCACTTCTGAAATGGGGATATTTACCTGACTTGGTCTTTTAGGAGAATTAAATGAGACAATGTACATGAAGCACCTAGCACCGTAACTATTCATAGAGCAGATGTTCAAGAGATAGTAGCTAAAATATCTCATAAAGTCCGGAAGAACCATGCCTGGGCTAAGCTGTTCTGTGCAGCTCCCTGCCTGGCCCCAGCCAGCTCTGCTGCTGTAAGTCCCTAATCTCCTCCCCCACCAAATCATCATCCTCTCTTCACACTAAGAATTAACCAGATTAAGGCTGGGGCAGAGAGCACTCTGAGGGGCTGCCCGGGCATGGTGTCAGTGTAGAGGGGCTCGCCTAGAGCCCCGCTCTTCAAAGTGTGGTCCCTGAACTAAGAACACTGGTATCACCTTGGAGCTTCTGTGAAATGTGGATACTCATAATCATGTTCCACTCCCGACCTACTGAGACCCTCCTTGGCAGCTCAAATGGTAAAGAATCCGCCTGCAATGCTGGAGACCTGGGCTCGGTCCCTGGGTTGGGAAGATCCCTTGGAAGAGGGCACAGCAACCCACTCCAGTATTCTTGCCTGGAGAATCCCATGGACAGAGGAGCCTGGCGGGCCACAGTCCATAGCATTGCAAAGAGTTGGACACAACTGAGACTCTGGCACTTTCACTTTCCAGACCTGCTGAATCAGAATCTACATTTAAACAATATTCCCAGGTGATTTGTATGCCCATTACTGTTTAAAAAGTACCACCCTAAAGGTACATAGATGTGCTCAGTGGTGTGGAAGGATATAAGCTGTAGAGGTGTGTCAGAATGGCCTAGAAGAGATGAAGCCTGCTCAGATGTAATCAGAGCAAAGAAGACATTCCTCAGAGAAATGGGCTGCAGAGCTCTGGGGAGCTCTTTAAGTAAGTGTTGATTATTTGTTGTTTCAGGGTCCCTACCTGTAGATGCCTCAGGATTGAGGTGGTAGCCTTGAGTTATCCATTCAGCATTACTACACCAGCCAGGGAGTGACAGGACGGCCCGGGGAAGCCCTTCCAGCAGGGACTCCACCATCATCTAGCTTTGCAGAGGAGTATTGTTTCCCTCTAGAGACTCATAACCAGCAAATGGCTGTCTTCACAGCTGAGATCTTGCCTTGAGCTTGGGCTAGTGTAGAACCTCCCCTCCCCCTACTCTTCCACCACCATCTGACTTCTCTAGGGAAACTCAGATAGGGTTCACAAGTCTCTCCCTCCCTTCTCTGACCTCCTCCTCTCCTGAGATGGGCCCTGAGCCCCCAAGTGACCTTAGCATCGACCTCCCTGCTGCACAAAACAGGCCTGGTGAGAGTGACTGCTGGGGCCAGTAAGGGTTTGTTTCACCAGAGCTACCGTATCCCTATCTTAGGACTGTGAATTCATATTTGCCTTCCCAATGAAAACACTTTCCTGCCACCCACCTACAGCCTCTTGACCCTTCCTTATGGGAGAGTTGTCTGTGTATCTCGTGGTAAAGGAAAAGACCCTGATGTACTGAGCCCCTTGCATCTCTGTACTTGACCCACAGAAACAGGGTGGACTGGGTGCCCCGTGACAGAGTAGAGGTTGTACTAGCAGCAGCATTAAAAAGTAGTGAGAATAAAGTCCTAGCCCTAGGGCTAAACCTCACTAATCATTGCTCTGAGTCTTCTTGCCAAAGTACCCATTGACCTAAGAGCTGATCCTCTGCTTTGATCAAAGTAAAAGTGCACATTGCTCAGTCGTGTCTGACTCTTTGCCACCCCATGGACTATATAGTCCATGGAATGCTCTAGGCCAGACTACTGGAGTGGGTAACCTTTCCCTTCCCCAGGGGATCTTCCCAACCTAGGGATCGAACCCAGGTCTCCTCCATTTCAGACAGATTCTTTACCAGCTGAGTTACAAGGGAAGCCCCCTGATCAAAGAAGAGCCTGACCCTCTTTGTCTGGGAGGATAAACAATCTCCACTGCCATCACCTTCTCTGTGCTCCCCCCACCCTTCATGCATTCCTGCCTCTCATGTTCCTCTCTCTGCCTTGAACAGGCTAATCTGTGTGCCTGTCAATTCCCCACCTTTAGACTAAAGTCTTCTTGGCTTCCCTGGTGGCTCAGATGGTAAAGCGTCTGCTGGCAATGTGGGAGACCTGGGTTCGATCCCTGGGTTGGGAAGATCCCCTGGAGAAGGAAGAGGCAACCCACTCCAGTACTCTTGCCTGGAAAATTCCGTGGACTGTGGAGCCTGGTAGGCTACAGTCCATGGGGTCGCAAAGAGTCGGACATGACTGAGCGACTTCACTTCACCTCACTTTCACTTCTTGAAGAGAACCAGGTCTGGGTCTTTTTCCCTCTTCAAAATGCATTTTGTCCTGTCTGCCGCCTTGTTGTTGTTTAGTGAACATCAAGTTTTTTTGTTTTTTTTAAACAAGTTGCAAGCATTAAGCTTCCCTGGTGGCTCAGACGGTAAAAAATCTGCCTACAATGCAAATTTGATCCCTAGGTCTGCAAGATCCCCTGGAGAAGGAAATGGCTACCCACTCCAGTATTCTTGCCTAGAGAATCCCAGGGACAGAGAGCCTGGCGGGCTACAGTCCATGGAGTCTCAAAGAGTTGGACATTACAGAGTGACTAACACCTCACTTTCAAGCTCACCAATGCTTAACTATTGGGATGACCAAAAAAAGGAAAGAACAGGAGACTGCTCTGGCCAGAGAAATGCAAGTTGTCTTTATGGGCAAAAAGTGGTGCTTGCCAGGCATAATGGAGGCTGGTGAGTTAGATGAGTCTGTAAGGGAGAAGAAAGGCAGAGGCAGGAAATGCCACAGAGGGGAGAAGCTACTTCATACCAGCCCTCTAAGTCCGTTGTCCACCACAGACAAGTAGCTCTTTACTCTTCCAAGGCCAGAGGAAAGGAGTCAGAGATGGCAGCCCTGGGAAGACATCCCATAGACTTTCAGATAACTGCCTTCTTGGGAAATCCAGGAGTCCAGAAGAGTCATGAGGCAGTGCAGGCTTGGGTAAGTCTCTGAGTAACTGAAGCTTATCAAACATCCTCAAGTGAGATTTGGAGCCAAGATCCAGATGAAGATCCATCCACAAGTAGTCTGGTGCAGACCACATGTCAATGTTTGTTGACATTTCTCTTGCTTCAGCTCCCTACCATGTGCAGGGATAAGGGACCAGTCTCAAGGACTCTTCCAAGCAAACACTGTCTATCAGTTCTTTGGCAGCATCTCCCTTGGTGTTCTGTGCCACCCTCTTTACACTGGGGAACTAGGATCCATAAAAGAAACTAAAGGGTCCTCTGGACCACACTCCTTAAAGCTCCATTATCCCTGAGTATCCAATCCCCTTTGCCTCCTTTCCACCCTGTCCAAGTAGAAGGCCCTTAGAACTGCAGATCCCTTGTCCCCTTTAACTCCCTTGATTTTGGAATCATTTCTATGCAAAGTCTCATCTCCAAAGTCTGTGTTGGCCGAAACTGAATTAAATAAGAGAAGGGACTGCCTCCTCTCCACTGTCCACCCTCATACCATCTTCTTCTGCCTCAGGCCCTACCAGTTAATCTCTTTTTTCCCCCATTTTTTCGCATTGTGGTAAAATAAATATAACATAAAATTTATCACTTCAACCATTGTTGATCTACTTTTTTAAAGAATTTTACACCTTTACCCCTTTCTCCATTAAGTGAGATGGCCTCTCCCTAAAGAGGTTGAAATAGGAGCAGGTGACGGAGGAGCAGGATGTAGGACTCAAAACCATTTTGGTTCACCAGACTGTAGAGGCTAAGACCTGTGTCTCTGCCCGGTCCAAGGTAAGACAGGAGCCTGCTTAACATCTGGCCCAGAGGATGAGCTTGGGGATAGGGATGAAGTTCAAGGACTAGGCCAAGTCAAGCCTCCCGGAGGAACCAAGGTTTCTCAATTTCTGGCCCTGCCCCTGTCTCCTGGGTCAGGAGGCTCATCCTCTAGGCCTTTTTGCAGAGGCTTCCCCCAAGCCACTGTTGCTATCTAGTTGTCCCTGAGTTAGGCATTTTCCCTATCTCCCCAACAAAGGCTTTTTGTTCATAGGCTTTCCAGGTGAATAGGAACGACAGAACACCAATATAGGATAAGCAGCCCTAACCACAGAGAAGGCAAAGCAGGATTCTACATCATTTTAAAAATCCACAAGTCCCTTGTCTCCCCCAAATGAATCTGGGGCTTCCCTGGTGGCTCAGTAGTAAAGAACCCACCTGCCAATTCAGGAGACACAGTTTAATCCCTGGTCCGGGGCGATCCCACATGCCTCAGAGCAACTAAGCCCATGCACCACAACTACTGAGGCCATACTGTAGAGCCTGCGAACCACAGCTACTGAGCCCTCTTGCTGTGACTACTGAAGCCCAAATGCCATGGAACCATGTGCTCAGCAACAAGAGAACTCATTGTAATAGGAAGCCTGCACACTGCAACCAGAGAGCAGCCCCTGCTCGCCATAACAAGAGAAAAGCCTCCGCAGCAATGAAGACCCAGCCTTGCCAAAGATAAATAAATGCAATTTTCCTTTTAAATGAATCCAGTTCTTTGCCATCCCAGTGCTAGCTTCGTATCTTTCACCATCCTTTTCTCTCCTTGTTTCTGAGTAGCTATTTTTGAAAACTAAATAATAGGTAAGGGAGTGGGAGCTGCCTGTCTTTCTGGAATAACTCCAGAGCCATTTTGGTTCATTGTCTCACCCCAAATCTGAAAGCAAGGGAGACCTCCTCGGTGAGGTTTGCCTCCTGGACCTGCAGCTTCAGTCCCAGTGCCTGCAGCTGATGTGCACAGGCCAGGGACCAGCTGAAGCATGGCCGCCCGCTAGCTGACAGTACTAGTGGTCCATGCGCTACTGGTACCTTTCCCAAGCTGCAGTGTAACAGTCTTCTCGCCTTTTGTTCTTAATCAGTGGCTTCAAGTCAGGAATATTTTGTCTGGCAGATGATGCCCAGAGGAAATTCTGTTCTTTGAAAGAAGATTCCCCAGGGGGAAATAGGACTGGAGAAGAGCTCTCTTGGAAAACAGTAGATAGATGTGATGACCTGAAATACTCTGGTACACAGTAAAAAATAAAATACTAAAAAACCAGCTATAGCTATTGGTTGTGACTAGAGGCATTGTAAATTGGAAGAATCCTCTGGGAAAGCAGTTTGGCAGTATGTATCAAGAATCTTAAAAGCATTCGCACTTTTTGATTTATAATAGTGCAATATTGCAAACCACCTAAATGTCCAAAATAAGTGAAAGGTTAAAAAGTTATTGTATGTCCCCTTTATGGATATCTTGTAGCCATTAAGCTGATGGTTAAGAAAACTATGTAAAAATATGGAGAGTTGAATATGCCCTAATACTAATTTTTTAAAATACAGAATATAAGATACAGTATGTTTTTCTTTAAATGTTGTTCTATGAATAATTATTAGCAGATACTTTCTGGTTATAGTAACAAAATCCAACTCAAGCTAGTTTAAGCTAAAAAGGTGACTAGACTGTAACGACACTAGATTTTCTCCTAATACAAGAGGAAAGGAAAAGTGAAGTCACTCAGTCATGTCCGACTCTTTGTGACCCCATGGACTGTTGCCCTACCAGCCTCCTCTGTCCATGGGATTTTCCAGGCAAGAATACCAGAGTGGGTTGCCATTTCCTTCTCCAGGAGATCTTCCCAACCCAGGGATTGAACCTGGGTCTCCCACATTGTAGGCAGATGTTTTACCATCTGAGCCACCAGGGAAGTCCAATAAAAGAGGACAGGTAATCAAACCTTAGAGGGACAGGACAAGTTCTAAAACCAGAACCTGAAACCTAGGGAAGACTTTCTAGCTCTTGTGTTTCTTCTTTCTGAACATCAGCTTTATTCTTGTCTCCCTGCCAGTGACCTTCTCTGCTACCTAATCTATAGTCTTAAACTTCATGTTTCCTCGTAGAAGCCCCACTTCCCAATTCTGGGGGATGCTCTGATGGGCTCCACCTGGTCTAAGCATGGACGGGACCACATAGACCCAACAATGTACCTACCTAGAGGCCCATGCCTGTGACCATGAGGACAGGCGAAACACCAGCTTCCAGAGAGGGAAAGCCCCTAGTGTTGCTACTGTAGTATACATAAAAGACTCAGATACACTAGAACATTAACAAAGATTGCCTCAAAGTGGTAAAACTAAATGTGATTTTTTAAATTTTAGCATGTATCACTTTATAATAGAAAAATCTATTAAACTCGCCATGGCTAAAGTTGTTTCTAGCCATGGGTTTCTGCATTTTGATTCCCCAATGACAGTCACCACAAAGCTACTAAAGCTGGTGGGTGGTGCTTCTTTTGGGGGATGAATTCCATCCTAGGAGCTGTTTAAGGAAACAGAAAATCTTCAGCTATACACAAGACCCCCTTGAGTTCTTGAACTCTAGCCCAGCCACAAGAATCCTTTCTGCCTCCTTCTAGGGAGCTTTGCTTCATCCCATAATGCTCTGAAGAAGTGTGGTGTATGTGGAGAAGGTGTGTTTTCTTCCCTACTACCAGCACCCAGGCCAGAGCTGGAAAGGAGTGCCACTCAGTATTGACTTTGTTTGAACTGAGTCTTCTTATAGAGAAAAACCTAAAGAGTGAAGAGATTTAGACTGATAAGAGAGGCCTCCCTGAACTAGGCAGGGTCCTCTGACCCCTTTCCCGAATTCAGGCTGCATAGACTTCCCTCACTTTTCTGTTCTTCACCACTTCGCCTTCCAGATATCCCCCAAAAGACCTTACACCTAACAGAGGTCTTTGTCCTTCCCTATAATTGGGGACCCTAAGGGTCTTAATATGTCCTGAAAGGATAGAAGTCCTGGCCAGTTGCCTGGCAGAAATGCTAGCAAAGAGGGAGATAGGGGATAAAAGTGAGAGCTCCCTAACCATGGTACTCACAGGACCTCAGATCCTTCTCTGGAGTAGGAACTGTCATTGGCCAAATAATTCTCATGGTGAGCCAGAGAGGGACGGGAATACCTTAGAGGCTGAATGGACAGCCATCTGCAAGAAAGCCGAGAGGTCTAACCAATGTCTAAACTGCTACTGAATATTCTTGGACTGGACGTTAGGTTTCTGCCAAGCCATGGGCATTGGACAGAAAGGCATCGAGTTGCATTCTTTTGGATCTCCCTCTAAAATATTGACATCTAAACATGCTTATTACCACCCAGTCCCAAGGGATGTTTTGGGGGAGTAGCATAACTCTTCAGGGAGCCACAGCCTCAGGAAGTTTCTGAGCTGAACCACTTGTGACAGAAACGGAGTTGTTTTTTTGATACCCTATCTTGCTGTCTCTCTGCCCATCAGAGAGTGGCCTTAGCTCCAGATCACCCCCTGTTTTCCTTTCCTTCTTAGTACTACGTCCTCCTGGCCCTGTTCCTGTTCCTGCTCTAAGTCTGTTCTGCTTTCTCCCAGGGGAACTGAACAGGGTACAGACATGACTATTCCAGAGGTAGCCTTTCAGCATTTCATAACTCAGAACTGCTTCCACCAGCTCCCTCCTAAAACTAGAGGGAAATTCATGTGTGTTAGGCAAAGAGAGGTTAGATAATGTTGATACAAGCACTTTGCCTCTTCATACCTTATTCTAAATCCATTTCATTTTCCATCTTCCTGAAAATTAGTGCTTGAAGGTGAGGACAGAGGTTACCTTTCCTGTGGGAAGGCGAAAATTGAATCATGTTGTTACCTTGAATCATCTGTGTTCAGTCCATAAGACAAAGGCAAAATTGTTCAGCACCACGGAGAGTGCCTTTCATCCTGAAGGCAAGCTCAAGAGTGGGTGAAAGTTGAAGATTTGTAGCTGAAACCCCTGCCAGTCTGATCTTCCACTCCTGTCCAGCCACCAAGAGTCCCTCTTTTCCTCAACCCCTTAGCATCTGCCCCCTTCTTTTACTTAACTAGGGTTTTAGGAATGAACTCCCTTAACTTTCCACCCACCTTCCTGTCTCTATGTTATCTGCATCCTCCACCCATCTTCACCTCCCTTCCATTTCAGTAAGGAGCATTCCTCCTCTCATCTGATTCTGGTTCTATCTTCTCTTAACTCCTCAAAGACCATAGTCCATCGAACATCTCCCTTTCTACTCAATTTTCTACCCCTCAGTGTGAAACAGTGGTCATGTGTTCCCTCCCTCCAAAGAATCCTTCAACTCCAAAACTCCCTCTGACTGTCCATTCTCACTCTCTCTTCTCAGTTTAGCTCCTTGAGAGAACAGCCTGTGTTCACTGTTTCTACTTCCTCATCTCCTCTCCCCTCCTACATCCCTTGTAATCTGGGCTCTGTTCTTACCATTCAACCAAACCTCTGTTTGCTGAGGTCACCTACGACTGCCTCATTTCTAAATATTATCTTTATCTTATGGACTCATGTATTAGTTTGACATTATTGATTTGTTTCACCTGGAAACTGCTTGAATATCTTCCTGGATCTTTTTCTACATCTTGCCTTTCTGCTCCTACTCAATCTTCTTCTTCCACTCATTTCCTAAGGTTGGATGCTCTCCAGGACACTATTCTTGGTTCCTGTCTGTTTCACTGTGCTTGTTCTCCCTGAAAGGTTTATTCTCCTCTGTGGGCTTCAGTTACCATCAGTCCACAGCTCTTTCTTGAGATCCTGAACCTCAGTATCTACTAACGATGTCATTTAGTGTCCGAAATACACTTCAAAGCTCAACCTGTCCCAAACTGAGCTCATCTGGTTTTCCCTGACCATAGTTATGCCTTCTCCTGCACTGTCTGTTTTAATAATTACTACAAGCATCCCTTTCCCAGTTACCCAACACAGAAAACTAGGAGTGTCTGGACTCCTCCTCCATTTTATCCCTGAGGTCTGCCACTCTACTCTCTTTAACATCCTCCTTTATGACTTTTTATCTTCTGCTTAGTTCAGGCCTCTGTCATCTCTTGCTGGCACTGTTGCAATAGTTCCCTAAATCCCAGTCTCATTTCCTTCCCACCAATCTTCTACATGACTTTTAGAGTGTCCTTCTCCATCTCGAATCTGGTCATGTTACTCCCCTACTCAAGGCTTCACTGGCTCCTCTGCCATCATCTTCTGAGTAAAGAACAAAATCAAGGCCCATCTTCCACCATGATCTGAGCCCTGCTGGCCCCACAACTTTATTTCCTGTCACTCTTCATCATCATACCTTCTAGGTTTCAACTGTAGCAAAATATTGACTGTTTCTTGAATATGCAATGCTAGTTTCAGGCTTCTGAGCCTCTGCAGATGTTCCCTGAACATCCTTCCTCTTAAGATAACTGGGAAACTGATGTTTGGAGATCTTTTCAGGAGTCTTCTTCTGGGACGTTTTCTCTGACCACCCTCCCTTTGTCCCTTTCCCTCTACTTTTATGGCTCTTGTTACATTTACTGATAATTACTGGGAGCTCCTTAAGGATGGGTCTATTGCTATATATCTTGATGAGCCCCAGGCTGACCGCTGATAACTAAGTGAGGGAAATGCAGCGTAAGGAAGTGAGGAGAGAGAGGAGACAGAATGCTCCCTGATTCAGGCCCCTCCTCACCCTGTTGAGCGAGCATCTCTTCCACAGATATCTCCCCACATAAGCCAGGCCCCAACCTGGGTGGTGACAGGGCTGGTGCTGTGGATTGGTCACTGCCAGAGTACACTGTTCATGGCTGTGTGTCCCACAGAGCCTGTGCGAATAAAAGCCTCATAGCTATACCACACATAGAGTGTGCTGGATGTAGTATATATACTAAGTACTACTCTAAATGCTTGCATATTAAGCACTAGGTTACATAGTCTCACTTTATCCTTACAGAAACTTTTGACATAGGTATTAGTGTAAGCCCCACTTTACAGATGTAGAAACTAAAACCCAGATCACATAGCTAGTGTTATAAATGGAGGATCCAAGATATTTTTTTTTAAAGAATAGTCTAAGTGGTAATTTGTTGAAGCTAGTAATTTGTTTGGTAGGTACCCAGGATCTCACTATACTATTTTCTCTGTTTTCATGTAAATTTAATAAGTTCTATAGTAAAGCATTTTTAAAAGATTGGGCTAAATCAATGTGTTTTAAACTCCCTCCCTCACCTTTCTTTTAAAGCAATAAAACCCTTCCTTCAACCAAAATCTTGCAGAAAGGCTCCTATGTAAGTGAAATCAAAATGGATCTATTCTGGGGATTTCCCTGGTGGTCCAGTAGTTGGGAATCCACCTTGGAATGCAGGGAACGTGGGTTTGATACCTGGTCTGGGAACTAGGATCCCCTATGTTGCAGAGTAGCTAAGCCCCGTGTGCCGCAACGTGCCTACACACCACAACCAGAGAGTCCACGCACTGCATCGCAAGATCCCACATGACACAGTGGAAATCCCGTGTGCCACAGCTAAGACCTGACACAGCCAAATAAATACATAAAAACAGATCTATTCTAGTTTCAGAGAAGTCAGACCCCCTCCTGTTGCTCTCCTCTCGCACTCAGCCCTGCCCAAGGCACAGGGTTCAGGAAACACGGTTGAATGAAAATCACTGGACCAGACTAACTCTTAAGATTCTTCTGGTACTTCTGCCTTCCTCTAGTTATATTGGTTTTGCTCTGGTCATTAGCTGATTTATTCCATCCCAGAAACAGTGAGATTGAGCTATTAATCATCTCCATAGTCTTTGGAGAATTTGCGTGCAGGGTTGTAGAAACATGGGCTGCTGTTAGAGATGCATTTCAATGTCTGTCTCTGCTGAGTGTTTATTAATAACCTTGCTAATCACCACTCTAGTTTCTGGATCTAGCTAACTCCTGTCAGATGTCCTTGGGGGGCATTTTAAATTTTCCCTGATTTCTTCGAGCCAGATGCTTCCTTCTGCCTGGATTCCTCTCTGATACTTGTATTCATGAATATTTCACATCCAATCTCCCTGATTATATTTCCATGTGGTGGTCACGGTGCATTGGCTGCACTTCTCAGGATAGACATACAAGAAGCCCACAGTGAAGGCTTGAGTTTGCAGGCACAGTGCCAGAATCTTTGTTCCTGCCTCAAAGATGGCCTTCCATCAAGGACAGTGATGGGGAGATGCTGAATGGGACCTCGCAGTCTAGGGCTTTACACACTGGCTCTTGGCCTAAAGGGACTGGCAGTGTCACTCAGGAATCCCAGTGGCCTTAGGGAATACATGTGGGTCCCTGTGACCAGAGTCACTCAACAGCTTCCCACTCAGGCCCCAACCTTCCTGCACTGGCCCCCTCCAGTGTTGCCACCCAGGACCTCCAGCCTGAGAGAAGACACTCTGATGGACTCATCTGCGTCAAGGAGGGAAAAGTTAGCCACAAACACCCAAGGACTTGAGTTCTTGAAGTTAACTGTGGGAGAAGGCAGAGGTGATGGTCAAAGAAGCAAGATGAGCCAGGGGGCATGGTGTCCTGGAAGCCAGAGGAGAAACCCTTTCCAAATGGACATGGTGTGTGTGACATGTGACAAACACTACAGAGAGAGGAAGGGAAATTGGAAATCTGCCAGTGCTTCCCTGGGAGGGCCCCACGGGCACGTTTGTGGGTTCTGCCTTTGAGAAGCCCTCGCTCAGGCAGCCTTGGCAGTGAGCGTCCCTGCAGCCTAGTGCTCACCGGCTGATCTCCATGTCCCCTGCAGGCAGCACTGTTTTGACCACAGAGAGACATGGATGGGTCACTAGAGGTCTCCTTCTCCAGGGCAGCAGGGGACAGGTGCTGCCAGAGATCAGTCTCCCAAGGAGGAGCCAAGCCAGGGAGGCAGAGGATGAAGGACTTGGAAAGACCAGTGGCTTGGGAGGTTGCCTGGGATGCATGCACTGAGCCCCCAGTACCCCCCACCTGTTCTACCCTTCTGTCCCATTCCCCTCAGTGACAGCTAAGGCTGGGAATCAAAGAAGAGGACACAGGCCTGGGTTCTGCCCTCAGGAACTCACAAACCACTGTGGCAACACAGCCCACCCAGGCCTTGCACTCTGGATGGCCTAAAGAAACACAGACAAGGCCAGGATTTCCCTCCAAAACATTCTAGACTTTTCCCTTTTCCTTTAGTGGCAAGCATGTTTTCATCCCCCCTGCTTCATTCTAAAGGGAAACTAAACCACCATAATGGCTGCATAGCCTTCCTTTAATGGTCACCAGAAGCTACTCAGATCCCTGGGCCTGGCCCCACAGGGCCCATCCTCCAGCGTTCTCCCTGCCTCTCTGTCTGCTCTCCATGTCCCCAGAGGCAGAATGGGCACAGCCCTGGAGCCTCTCTGCGATCCTCTGATCTTAGGCTTACCACTCTATGACCCTAGGTGGATGGTTAGGATGGCAGCATCCTACGTCCATGGCTGGTTATCAATTTCTCAGGGAGAGGGTGAATGACTCCAGCGCCTTCCAACTGACTGAGGCAGAGTAGGATAAGGCCCTGGATCTTGTAGCAGAGATTTGGGGGTGTTCTGGAGAGAATAGTGAGGCTAACATAGGACTTGGGACAGCATAACACCCATAGCAATGGGAAGAAGTTGGTAAAGAGGGCAGTGAGAGAGACCAAAATGGTTCCAGACCCTGGACAATGCACAGAATGCATGCTGTCTTGCTATCTGTAGTGTCCAGCCCTGTCTGGGCAACACAGGATGAGCTGGCCACTGGCTGACTTGCCATTGTTTGTCTTCTCACCTGCCATTCCCAGCCAACCATTCAGGTTCTCTCGGGAGACACTCTTTAGGATCCATCTGTGAAATGGAGAAGTTCTCACTAGAACTGCGTGGCTACAGCCTGAAAGTCTAGCCTGGCTCAGCCAGTCAGTTCTCTGGATCCTGGGAAGGGATCAGCCAGAGCTGGGGAAATGGCGAAGGACCGTCTCAGGGAGCACCTGCTCAGACCTTAATCCAGACTTAAACTCACAGGAACCTAGAAAGATCTTTCTAAACAAGGCAGGGCCCTAAGGAGCATGGTGACTAGTATGGGAGGCAAGAGAAGGTGGTCCTGTGGGTTTAAAGAATCACAGTAGGCTTCCTGGGGGTGGCAGATGACACGGGACTTAAAGGACAGACACCCAGATGGGTGTAAATAGAGCCAAGATCCCGGGCTCTTCCACCCAGCTCCTGATCTTCCTTCCGTGGTAGATGGGTCTATCCCTCCCTTCCTGAACCCCATCCGCTGCCAGGGAGAAATACCCACAGAGGACAGGTGAGAACAACCCCCTGTGTTCACCTCCTAACGGCTCCCTGTCCCCCTGCTTTCTCCCCCAGGACCCAGCCGCCGCCTCCATCTCAGACGGAGACTGTGACGCCCGGGAGGGTGAGTCAGTAGCCATGAATTACAAACCATCCCCGCTCCAAGTGAAGCTGGGTGAGTGTATCTGGGGGGTGAGGGAGATGTTGGGCGTGGACAGGCAAGGTGCGCTGGGTCTGCAAAGAGGTACAGCTCAGGCTAGACAATTCCAAGACTCTAGCCACCGAGTCACTGGCACCGCCAGGTACCGTCTCTCCTGCAAGGCCAAGAGGGAGGTGATAATTCTCTACAGGCGCCCAGAGGTCTAGAGGCATCTCTGGGGTCCAGAAGGCTCCAGGTTTTCTGGGGCATAGCTGCAGGAACCCCAGAGAGAGGGTCAGAAGCCCCATCAAACACTGGACCAGGCTGAGAGGAAGCTAGCTGCCTTAGAAGTAGGCATCAGTTCCTGTGTCTGAGGGCAGAAAGGAGTGAGGCTCCCGAAGCCTGGAACCTGGCTCCTCTCCCCTAGAAGCTGAGCCCCTCTCCCCCTTCCTAGTCAGCCTATCTGGATATCTCCAGATCTTGTTGGCTCCTGATGGAGAAACTTTCCCTTAGTTTCTTAATAAACCCAAACCTCTCCTGGCTTCCCAGGGTCACCCTGCCCTTGGGGGTTTATCTCACGTCCACTCCAAAGTCAGTTTATGCTGCCGCTCACTCCTCTGAGCCACCTCTCTCCCAGTCACTGCCCAGAGCTCCTGCAGCTGCTGCGCTCGCTTTACCTCCCGCCAACACCACCTCTCTCCCTCAGGGACCATCTCACTCACCCAAGGCTGCCATACATAACAGTCTTCTAATTTTAAAAAATGGTTTCAGGAATTCCCTGGCGGTCCAGTAGTTAGTACACTTCATTTCCACTGCTGAAGGCCTAGGTCCAATCCCTGGTCAGGGAACTAAGATCCCACAGGCCATGAGGTGCAGCCATCAATAAATAAATAAAAAATTTGTTTTCACGAGTGAAAGTATAGCTAACACAGTGCACCCAGGAAAGAGTTAACAATTAAATACAGGCCATGGTCTTCCTTCAGAGCTTCTCTGCCATCCCGGCCGCACTCCTGCTCATCTTGCTCCCCAGGCTCCAACTGCCCATCAAATACTGGGCCCTCTGCTTAGTCCTGAGAAATCTGTTCCAAAACCTTGCTCAGCAGCTGCCAGGACACCTTTGCAGAGTCCTGTTATATTATTCAGCTTTTCTTTTTTCCTTTTGACTTGCTTTTCTCCTTCCAGACCAAATCCAGGGAGCCCCTCAGGCTGTTTTTCTAAACAAGAGAACAGTCCTCTCAGTGGAATTTGTTCATCTTCCCAGGACAGGACACCAGACCCAAACTGCAGCCAGTTTTATTTTCTTATTATTATTTAATTTAACAACATAAGTATTTAACAAATATAACTTCTTTACTCTTCCCCATCATTTTCTCCTCCCCAGAGATAATCATTCCAAGTGTTTTGGTTTTGGTTTTGGTTTTTCTAGTTTTATTTTGTATTTAAACACAAGTGGTATCATACTGTCCACATTTTCTGTAATTTTTTTCTTTTTTGTTTTCTGATTAATGTCTTAGAGCCCCTTCTAATATCAGTATATGGAAAATGACTTCTTTTAATAGTTGCACAGTAGTCTGTAGTTTGCTTTTGCAGTTTATTAGCATTTTTTCACCGTTTCCAACAATTCCAACATGCTTTTAAAAACAATACCTTCCCCCCGACCATTGTATTATCACCACAGCTCCTCTAGAAAAATTCACAGCCTTATCCCAGATGCACTGAGAATCCCCACCGGGAACTTATAAGGCAAACTGCACCCCCTAGAGGCTTGGGGTGGTAATGGCAGCTGCTACCTTGCGGGAAAGGAGGTGGAGGTGGGTTTGCGGGCGTGAGATAGATGAGCAGTGGCAAAGAATGAGGGTTAGAGAGTAGATGAGAGACATGGAGGTCGAGAAAATTCCAGAGTCACAGTATCTATAAATGCCCATCCCATCCTTCCTCTCTGGAACTTGTTGTTTTGTGAGGGCTTTCCCCTGGCAGTCCTTTTGCCAGTATCGGAGCTGCTGTGAGGAGAAGGAATGGGTAGACAGGCCTCCTGTAGGGCCCAGGCAGAAACTGACTCCTGGGAGAGCCACACACCAGGCAATGGGTCCCTTGGTTGCCAGTCCCATGAATCTGGTAGGTTCTAGATCCTTGGAGAATCCACAGGCTGACTGAGGAGTCAGAAGTAGTCTCAGCAGAGGGGTCCCTCAGCCTGCTGCCTTTACCCTGCCTGCCCCATGCTGCCCCTCCTGCTCCATAACCTTCAGCGGCTTCTTTTCCTTTTCCATTAAGCCCAGACTCCTCTGCTTGGCATTCAGGCCTTCATGCTCCAAGTCTGTAATCAGAGGGGGCCCCCAGTCCCTTGTGCACAGGACCTAATACATGACTGGTGACACAGATGTTTGCTGAATAAATAAATGACTGAATAAATGTATCTAACTTTTCTAACACGACCTTCCTCCATCTTCATCCCTCCATCCCATCCAGATCCACACTTATTACACTCACTTCTAAATGCACTTTTCTATACACTACCCTTCCTTCCTCAAATGCCCTCCTTTCTACCTCAAGTGGGCTTCCCTGGTGGTTCAGAAGGTAGACCATCTGCCTGCAGTGCAGGAGACCCGGGTTCAATCCCTAGGTCGGGAAGACCCTCTGGAGAAAGGAATGGCCACCCACTCCAGTGTTCTTGCCTAGCAGAACCTAGTGGACAAAGGAGCCTGGTGGGCTACAGTCTAACGGAGTCACAGAGTTGGACACAACTGAGCAACTAACATTTTCCACTCCACCTCAAGGTGTCACCTGCAGGAACCCTGCCATCCTTCTATTCCATCTCTCCCTCTCCAGCCTTTCTCTCGATCAAGCACATGCTAGCTGCCCCACTTGGGAGTACAGTTCCTGGAAGATGGGGGTCAGCCTCCTCCTGTCACCCTTCACTATCTGCCTCAGGTTGGGCAGAGGAAAGCACTGTCTCTTTCAAGCAGCAGGGCCTAGAGTTGGATCCTTGCCTCAGTTCTTAGAGAAGCAAGGAGTTTCACCATGGAGGCCAGCCCAGGCTGTCCTGAGTGGTAAGGCAGGGTGGCCCTGGAGGCAGGACACAGCTTCTTTCCCATGTTCCCCTGCAGAGAAGCAGCGGGAGCTGGCCCGGAAGGGCTCCCTGAAGAATGGCAGCATGGGTAGCCCTGTCAACCAGCAACCCAAGAAGAACAATGTCATGGCCCGGACAAGGTAGGGCCCCGCCCCACCCCCACCAGGACCCTGCCAGCTGGGTCCTGTCTCTGCTGGCTCTGAGCCTCCCCTCTTCCCTCCCTCCTCAGGCCCAGCTCTTCTCTGAGAGGAGAGAGTCTCATTGGATCAAGGTGGCGGGATGGGATGGGGTAGGGTGAGGTGGGGGTGGGAAGGGAGATTGTGGGGTGTGGCCCAGCCCAGTTCCTTGCCAGGTTGGTGTGCTTCAATCACCAATCCAGTCCCCCAAATTCTCCACCCAGGCTGGTCGTCCCAAATAAAGGCTACTCCTCGCTTGACCAGAGCCCGGATGAGAAGCCACTGGTAGCCCTTGACACAGACAGGTGTGTATGGAGACTTCGGGGTAGCCAGGCAAGCCAGAGCTGTGTGGGAGTGGGAATAAACAAGTGGGCTGAACAGGCCACACCTGCTCTACTGTCAGAATGAGGGTGTCCCTCAGCCAGGAGCTCTCTGAGGGTTATTCCCCCAAAGAATGGAGATGGGGGAGCAGAGACAGGAAAGGGGATCAGTGCAATCTGCTGCTGTCCCGGGACAGCTGACCCGGTAGCTGCCCCTAGAATGGGCCCTGAGGCTGTAGTGCCCTGCCCACTCTGAGGGGGGAGCCCTACTGCGGGGCACAGACCTGGCTAGATCTAGACTTTGGGAAAACCCAACAAACCCAGGTGATCTGAGCCTAGGAAAAAGAGGGGCAAGGCTGTGGGGTAGTAGCAGCTTGATTTAGAAGGAGGTTAAAGGTAGTCATGTATTTAGAAGGGTGGGGCTAAGGAACCTGGCTTAAAACTGCATTCCCACAGCAAGCATGGTTTCTGCTAAGATTGTGCTGTTTATTTAGAAGTGTGGGGGGAGGAGGAGGTACTGACTGATTTGGGGGAGGGTAAAGAGAATTTTCTATTTAATGTCTGGAAATCACTTCCTCTCTGCCTTCTCTCCTCTGCGGCCAGTGATGATGACTTTGACATGTCCAGATACTCCTCCTCTGGCTACTCCTCTGCTGAGGTGAGGCCCCACTGCTTCTTACCCTAAACGCACCTTAGTAGGACCACCTCTAGGGGAAGGGGTGGGGCTAAAACCAAAACACCCTGAGCAGAGCAGTGGGCAATAGAATGGGAAAGACTAGAGATCTCTTCAAGAAAATTAGAGATACCAAGGGAACATTTCATGCAAAGATGGACACAATAAAAGACAAAAATGGTATGGACCTAACAGAAGCAGAAGATATTAAGAAGTAGTGGCAAGAATACACAGAAGAACTATACAAAAAAGATCTTTATGATCCAGATAACCACGATGATGTGATCACTCACCTAGAGTGCTGGAATGCAAAGTCAAGTGGGCCTTAGGAAGCATCACTATGAACAAAGCTAGTGGAGGTGATGGAATTCCAGTTGAGCTATTTCAAATCCTAAAAGATGATGTTGTGAAAGGGCTTCACTCAATATGTGAGCAAATTTGGAAAACTCAGCAGTGGCCACAGGACTGGAAAAGGTGGGTGTTCATTCCAATCCCAAAGAAAGGCAATGCCAAACAATGTTCAAACTACTGCACAATTGCACTCATCTCACACACTAGTAAAGTAATGCTCAAAATTCTCCAAGGCAGGCTTCAACAGTACATGAACCATGAACTTCCAGATGTTCAAGCTGGATTTAGAAAAGGCAGAGGAACCAGAGATCAAATTGCCAGCAAATGCTGGATCATAGAAAAAGCAAGAGAGTTCCAGAAAAACATCTACTTCTGCTTTATTGACTATGCCAAACCCTTTGACTGTGTGGATCACAATAAACTGTGGAAAATCCTTCAAGAGATAGGAATACCAGACCACCTCTCCTGCCTCCTGAGAAATCTGTATGCAAGTCAAAAAGCAACAGTTAGAACTGGACATGGAACAACAGACTGGTACCAATCAGGAAAAGAGTACGTCAAGGCTGTATATTGTCACCCTGCTTATTTAACTTATATGCAGAGTACATCATGAGAAACGCTGGACTGGAGGAAACACAAGCTGGAATCAAGATTGCAGGGAGAAATATCAATAACCTCAGATATGCAGATGACATCACCCTTATGGCAGAAAGTGAAGAAGAACCAAAGAGCCTCTTGATGAAAGTGAAAGAGGGGAGTGAAAAAATTGGCTTAAAGCTCAACATTCAGAAAACTAAGATCACGGTATCCAGTCCCATCACTTCATGGCAAATAGATGGGAAAACAATGGAAATAGTGACAGGCTTTAATTTTGGGGGCTCCAAAATCACGGCAGATGGTGAATGCAGCCATGAAATTAAAAGACGCTTACTTCTTGGAAGAAAAGCAATGACCAACCTAGACAGCATATTAAAATGCAGAGATGTTACTTTGCCAACAAAGGTCTGTCTGGTCAAAGCTATGGTTTTTCCAGTAGTCATGTATGGATGTGAGAGTTGGACCATAAAGAAGGCTGAACACCAAAGAATTGATGCTTTTGAACTGTGGTGTTGGAGAAGACTCTTGAGAGTCCCTTTACTGCAAGGAGATCAAACCAGTCAATCCTGAAGGAAATCAGTCCTGAATGTTCATTGTAAGGATTGAAGCTGAAGCTGAAACTCCAATACTTGGCTACCTGATGCGAAGAACTGACTCATTGGAAAAGACTCTGATGCTGGGCAAGATTGAAGGCAGGAGGAGAAGGGGACGACAGAGGATGAGATGGTTGGATGACATCACCGACTTGATGGACATGAGTTTGAGCAAGCTCCGGGAGCTGGTGATGGACAGAGAAGCCCAGTGTGTTGCAGTCCATGGGTCATAAAAAGTCAGACAGGACTGAGCGACTGAACTGAGGTGGAGCCGGTGCTGGATGGGGCTAAGATCTGACTCCGCCTACAGTGCTGGGAGCACAGGGTTAGCAGCGGGGTTCCAACCCAGGTTGGAACAGGGCCCTGAACTACAATGGGGTGTGACATAGGGGTGACACGTTATGGGCGAGGGCCTGAAATAGGGACAGAGCGAACAGAAGCAGGACCCGAGGTGGGAAGTTGCCCTTAGAAAGGGGTGGGGTGAGTAGCAGAGCCAGGTGGAGCCCCAAGAGGATGTGCCTGTAAGGGAGGCCAGAACTGAGGCTGGGGCCTAAAGGAGGTGCAAAGCCTGGGATTTCTGGAGAGCCGGGGATGGGACAGGGCTGGATGTGGACGGCTGGCGCCTCCGGATGGCCCCGAGCCTGACCTTCCTCCCCTTTGTCTGCAGCAGATCAACCAAGATTTGAACATCCAGCTGCTGAAGGACGGCTACCGGTTAGATGAGATCCCCGACGACGAGGACCTGGACCTCATTCCCCCCAAGTCCGTGAACCCCACCTGCATGTGCTGCCAGGCCACGTCCTCCACCGCCTGCCACATCCAGTAGCGGGCGGGGCCGCTGCGGCCGCCGGGGTGGGGCCACCAGGGGCCAGCTTGGACCGGGCAGGGGCCAGCCCCTCCCCTGCTCATCCACCTGCCCCCCGGGGCCCTGCGCCCCCTACAGCCGCCAACCTCGTAACAGTCATTGCTTCCTCCTATGGTAGGACGTGTACCTCTGTGTGTTCATGGAGCCGGAGAAACCAAAACCGGGTCTCTCTCCACCCAGGGGGGCTGAGGAGGGGAGGGCTGTTTGTTCAGTTACCTGGGGGACCTTGCCCAGCATCCTGCCCCCTCCCCGAAGCCTGTCTGGTGGAGGAAAGGGGTGACTGGACTTCGTGGAGGCTAACAGTAATGATTAAGGGGCAGGATCACAAAGCCAGGGTTTGGCTCCACCCCATTGAAGCCAGGAACCCCCAGCACCAGCCAAGGAAAGGGGCTGGGAGGGAGAAAGGTCAAGGCCAACAGGGTCAGGGCCCAGCCCCACAGAGCCGCCTCCACATGCTCCCTTGCTGGCCCATGTACCATTTGCGTTTCTCCCCTCATCTCCAGATGGGAAGTCTGGCAAAGCTGCCCAGCGGGATATTGTCCCCCATCCATCAGATCACTGCCATCTTCCTCCTCTTTGCCCCATTCACCTCCTTCCTTGCTGTCTGGATTGCGTGGCGGGTGAGGTGGGCCTTAGAGACAGCCAGAGTTTTGGTGGTATGATCCGTCCTCAGCTGCCCCTAACTAACACATCTATCTCTCTGCACCCCTTCCCCTGCCCCCCACATTTCTGTTCTGTTCATCTGTCCTGGGCTGGAAGCAGGAGATAAGGCTGGCCTCAAAAGCCCCATTGTGGTCTTACTCTAGCACAAGGTCCTAGAGGCTGCTTCCCAGGAAGAATCTCAAGAAAGCAAGCCTGGGAGAATACAGTGGCAGCAGGTGTATGGTAGGGACGGCTTGGCAGAGTGTGTGTGCACCTGGAGCTGTCAGAGTGTTTGTCTGCATCTCTGGGTTGGGCCTGTCTCTCTAGATGACTGTGGTGGCTGTGGTGGGGAAATGACTGTGTGACCTGTTAACAGTGTGAGAGGCTGCTCAGCAGTTCAGTGGACCGACAGCCCTGGGATGGGGGTCAGAAGTCTGAGTTCTGGTCCTCGCTCAGGCACGCTTCCTCTTACTTCCAACAAGTCAGTTACGTTCTCTGGCCTTCTGTTTCCTCCACGGCATAGTGAGCAGCATCTGAAATTATTTTGAAGGTTATTTCAAACCTGAAGAAATTTCTTCATAGGAATTTCCTTGGAGGTGGATAGGGAGGTCTCTGGGAGTCTTCAAGTATACCTGGGGTCTTCCTGAGCTGCATGTCTGTGTGGAGAAAAGAGGGGGAAGTTCCTATGGTACCTGTGTATGTCTGAATACATGTGGATCTTTGGGGGGATGTGAGTGTGTGTGTCTGTGAATGTATATGTATATGTGGGTATCTATTGTGTGTGTAGCTGTACCTGTGTGTGTAACTGTACCTATGTGTGTAGCTGCATACAGTGTATAGCTGTATCTATGGGGTGTGTGAGAGTCAGAATGTATGTATCTACTGCTGCTTCTGCCACTGTTACTCACTGGTGGAGGGGCGGGGGTTGTGGCCAGAAAAGCTGAGGATGAAAATCAAGAGGGAGGAGGGGACCAAGGCCCTCTCCTGGGCCTGGGCAATGCAGACCTGCCCCCAAGTGAAGAAAAACGAAAGCACAGATGGCCTACACCCACTCAGGTCTCTGCTCCTTGAACCGCATATCCCAGGGCCATTCCTCAGGCTGACCCCATCCCACACATGCTGGCCAGTCCACTCTAATACATACCACTCACATGCTGCAAGTGTGCGCAGGCCAAACCCACAGCCCAGTCCCTGGCTGCCATCTTGGCAGGCTAGAAAGGGGAGAGGGCAGAGAGAAGAGAGAGCAAGGCTGCTGGCTTAGGAGGGTATCCCCTCTCCCTGCACCACACCCAGGGGCTGCCAGCTCCCCTCAACTTCTCCAGCCCAGCCCCACCTCCTCTTAGTTCAGGGACCCTGGTTAGATGATGAGGAAATGCCAAGTTGAGGCAAAGGACAGAGAAGTCAGCTGCAGGACTCACATGGCCCAGACTGGCCCCCATCTGAGCCCATTGCTCCCACCCTGCTCAGCAGACCCACCCCCTGTCATCTGGGCACCAGAGCCGTGCTTCCTACTACCACCACCCCGGGCTCCTTGACTCACCCTTCAGGAACACGGGTACCTCCTCTTTTCCAGGCAGGGCCCCAACCAGGGCTCATTTAGACTGCTGCCTTTGCTGCTGACATGCCGTGTGAATCTGGCCCACTGTTCAACCTCTCTGGCCCTGAGGAACAAGGGGAAAGGCTCCCTCCCCACAAGATATACCTAATCCTCTGGCAGACAGGGGCTTCTCGCTGAGGCCATGTGGTGGAGAGAAGTAGGAAGCTGGTGGCTAGCACCCTCTGGGTGTAGGGAGAGTGTGCAGTTCCCACCTTCCTACCCAGGAGGTTGGAGGGGAGAACGGAGGCCTTGGCTTGCCCCTGCCGCCCTCCCCCTTGTAGATACTGCCTTAACACTCCCTGCCCCCAGCACTGGCTGCCACCCAGCCAGGTTTCTCCGTGCTCACTAATTTATTTCCAGGAAGGTGTGTGGAAGACATGAGCCGTGTATAATATTTTTTTTAACATTTCCATCGCAGTATTGACCATCATCCTTGGTTGTGTATCGTGTAACACAAATAATGATATTAAAAGCATCAAACAAGCTAGCCTCAGCTCCCTACCTGGGGTCGGGGCCAGGGGCAGATGGGCCGGGGAGGGCAGAGAACTGACCCTCTGAACTTGACCCCTCGGAATCTCCATTCCTCTTCACCACAGTGAGAAGCTTGGCCTAGAAGGTCTCTGGGGACCTTGTGAACTCTTGGAAATTGGGCCCTTTTGAGAGGCTGAAGGCAGGAAGAGACTGGGGTGGGGAGTCAATCTTCACCTCCCCGGAGATGGGGCTGAGCCAGATGATATCATAATGGGCAGTGCCCATCGTAGAGAGGGAATCAGGGTGGGGTAGGAGCAAGAAGGCTGTGAGGGAGGGAAGCTGAGAGACCCTCCACAGGAGGGGGTCACAGCAGCTAGGGGTACCTGCCGGGCTGTCTGGGAAAGAAGGGGTGGTCACTGATGTCTTGCAGGAGCCCTTGGTAGGTAAAGCCCACCACGGCGTCCCCCAGACCCCACTATGTTCCTCTTTTCCCAAAAGACCAAGACCCCCGTCAGCACCTACAGTGACTCCTACAGGGCCCCTACCTCCATCAAGGAGGTCTACAAGGACCCACCTCTATGGGCCTGGGAAGCCAACAAGTTTGTGACCCGGGTAAGTGGGAAGCTGGTGTGGGAGTTTTGGGGGAGTGCAGTCCAGAATGTATGGCTGTGGGTGTCTGGATGACTGATGGTGTGGCTGTCATTGTGTGTTTGTAATTATTTGTAGTTTTGTGTGTATATGATTCATTTGCTTAGGCATAGAACTTCTAATATATATAAAGTAGTACAAGACCCTGCCCTTATGGTACCTTGCTACTCCACCAGGATAGGGAATGGAGAGAGACAGATGATAAGAAATAAACAAGATTGTCCAAAATTCTGTAAAGGAAATAAACATGGTGCTGGAAATGAAAAGTAAGAGAGAGCTACTTATATTGAGAGTGATGGAAGAGGTCTCGCTCTCTTTCAAGGTGACATTAAGTTGAGACTGGAAAAGTGAGCAACAACTAGCTCACCTTTGAGCTATGTGAGGAACTGAAAGAACAGGATTCCAGGCAGAGTGATCAGAAAGTGCAAAGGCCCTGAGGCTGCCTGTGGGCTGTGCCTACAGGCATGTTTTTATGCATGCATGTCACAGTCTCCTGTGGTGGAAGACAGGCGGCCAAGTGGGGGTGTGCAGCTTCACAAAATAGAAAGGAGATATGTGAGTCTAATTGTGACTCTGCCCACGGAAGATAATCTGCGTGTACCATCCAACACAACTTTGCTGAGTACTTACGTGTGCCAGGTACTGTATGGTTACAACCATGAAGAGCCAGGCCCTGCCTCTGAGGAGCTCTCAGCAAGAAAGGAACAAAGTGCCCAGTGTGAAACATGCAACAGCAGAGGCTTGTGCTGGTAGAAGAATCAGAAAGAAGACCTCACTCCAGGGACCCGAAGGGCAGGTCTACTAAGAGATCCAGGAGGGACTTCCCTGGTGGGCTAGTCATTAAGAACAAACCTGCCAGTGCAGGTTAAATCCGAGAAATTAAGCTTGTGCTCCACAGCTACTAAGCCTGCAACGAGAGAAAGCTTGTGCATAGCAACAAAGACGCAGCACAGTCAAAAAAATAAATTAATTGATTTTTAAAAAGAGAGCCAGGAGGAGGACACTTCGAGCAGAAGAGATATAAAAAAGGGCAACACCGGGGCGGGGACCCACCAGGTACTAAGGACTAGAGCAGAGAGAGAAACCAGCCCAACGGTAAGAGAGGAGCCTGCAGACCATGAAGAGCCGCAGGTTGTGTTGCGAAATGCAGTCATAATGCTCCAGGTTTCTGATCCTGGGAGTGTCATGCTTGGATTGTAAGCAACTCTGGCCACAGAGGCAGGAGATTGAAGGGACTGGGACTGAGGGCAGGAAGCCCCATGAGATGGTGAAGGATAAGGGGAGAGGATGTAGGTGGGAGATAAGGAGAGTCTGTAGCAGTGAAAAGGGGAATTTGTTGAATAGGAGGACATTTTAAAAATTATTTTTGTAATTACAAAATAAATATATGCTCAATGCAGAAAATGGGGATAACTAAGAGAAGCACAAAGAAAAAGTCCTATAATTCTCGCTACCTAGAATAACCACTGGTAATTTATTACCCTGTGCCCTTTCAGGAAGCAAAAAAAATTTTATGAAGTTGGTGTCATGTTGTATACCATGTTTTGAATCTTGCTTTTTCTGCAAAACCATCTATCAAGTACATTTTCCTGTGTCAAAAATATTCAATAATGTAATTTTAATAACTGTATGGTGTGTTACTTTATGAATGTACCAAAATATAGTTCAGGAATTTTATACTATTGGAAACTTAGATTGCTTATAAAAGTTTGCTAGTATAGTCATTCTTGTACATTCTTTGTGTACATCAACTGTTCTCTTAGGATAAATTCATAGATATGAAACTGTTGGGAGAAAGGCCAAATCCAAGAAACTTTGTTATATTCTTCAAATTGCTGTGATGAGGTCATAATAATCTACATGCCCACCAGCAAGATATGAAAGTGCCTGCCTGCTTTTCCAAATTCAATAGGAGAGAATTTTTAGGAAGTAGGTCAACACATCTTGGTCACCATCTGGATATGAAGATGAGAGAGATTAGGATGACTCCTGGGTTTAGGGCTCTGGAAAACTAGAAGAATGGCAGTGCTACCAACTGAGATTTGGAATGCACATTAGAGAGAGGTTTGGGGTTCTTCTGGGGGCAAAAATATTCAAGGACTTCCAGGTAAAGATGTCTGATAGGTAGCTGGATATACTTATCCAAAGCAAAGAAAAGAGGTCCGGGCTACAGACATAGATTTTGAAATCAACACATAGGTGGTAGCTAAAATCGTAGGAGTAATTCAGATTGCCGAAAAAGAGTAAGAAAATGGCTAAGGACAGAACTTTGGAGAACATCAATATTCAGGGGGTAGGTAAAGGAATAAGAGCCATGAAAGGAGACAGAGTGATAGGAGGAAAAATCCAAGAGAAACCAACAAAGACACTATTATTAGACAAAGCTCAGTTTCAAATGTTGTCAGCACAGAAAGGGATCTCTTGGCTGTAGTAACCCTTAGCCACCTGACTCTACAGCTTCGTTGAGTGGAAAGGAATGAAAGTTAGATAGCAGTGGATTAATAATGAAAGAAAAGGCTTCTGCTTCTGACAGTATGGTGGTCTAAAACTGAAGGACGCTCATGGTTCCAAACAACTAGGTCTTGCATAACAATTAATTTTTATTTTGTTTTGGACTGTCAGTGGAGATGAGTGGTAAGTATACTAAGATGACAGAATTGCCCTGAGAACAAATGCCACTATCAGTACTACAAGCAGAAGTTTGAGCCTTAAACTAGCTGCAAGATGGAGCAACCTAAACCTGTAATTCCCAAACTGAACCAGAAAATCCAATGATCCCTGGCTCCCTGCCCCCACCCCACCCCCACACACATGTATATATATTCTGTGTTGGAAAATATCTTCAATGTAGGTCTCTAGGTACCCTTCAAAGTACAGTCATTCAAATCTGAGCTCATAATAAGAGACAAAAGGAAACAAACCACCATATGACAGAGGCAGTAGAAACAATAAGCAACAGCCTTAAACCTCTAAGGACATAAGATATTGGAATTAACAAAGAATACAAAATAATTACGAGTCTTTAAAAATGAAGTGTGAAATCATCAGAAAGAGCAAGAAATAAGAGATTATGTTCTTAAAAGGACAGACAAATTTTTAAATGAATAGAAATTTTAGAAATAAAAGATATGTATGTTAAAACCAAAAACTCAGTGGATGGGTTAAAAAGCTAATTAGACACAGCTTAAGAGTGTCAGTGAGGGTCTTTCCTGGTGGTCCAGTGGTTAAGAATCTGCCTTCCAGTGCAGGGGACTCAGGTTCGATCCCTGGTCAGGGAACTAAGATCTCACATGCCAGTGGAGCAGCTAAGTCTGCACACAGCAGCTAGAGAGGAGCCCACGTGCCACAATGACGAGTCCACATGCCACAGTAAAGACCAGGCACAGCCAAAATTTGAAAAAAGAAAAAATTGAGTGTCAGCAAAGTGAAAGAATGAAATAAATTTTCCAGAATGCAGCACAGAGAGAGAGAAAATATGGAAGATACATTAAGCAACATGAAAGAAGGGGAAGATCTCACACAACTACTCAGAGTCCTAGGATGAAAGAGCAGAAAGGAGAATTATCTGAAGAGGAAAAGGCTCTGAATTTTCCACAACTAACGAGAAATGAATCCACGGATTCTTAGGTAACTCATTCAAAGCTGTGCAACACCAGCATAAGAGATGACTTTAAAAAATGCAGAGAGAAATTATTTTCAATGCATCTTCCTTTCAATGCCAATAAATAAATAAGATAAAGACACTTACAGGCAAATAAAAATTAAAACATTTACTACCATAAGACCTACTAAAGAATTTCTAAAGGATATACTTTGAGGAAAGGGAACTAATCACAAAAGGGAAATTTGAGATACAAGAAGGAAGGATGAGCTAAGAAATTGGTAAATGAGATAAATTTAAGCAAAACTGTCTACAGAAAATCATTATAATGATTTTAGCTTGTAAAATTTAAAGAAAGAACCAAAATATTGGAAAACAATACCATGTAAATTGTATATTGGAAAACAATATCATTCATGTAAGATACAAGGATAGGAAAGGAATTTTTATAAAAACTGTCATGATTCAATTATTCACAGATGATACAGTTGTACATATAGAATCTGAAAATTATTCAAATAAGAGAATTTAGAAAGTCAAATGAATATAAGTCAACCACATTTCTTTACATCAAAAACAAGTGTTTAGGAAGCATCAAAGAGTTAAACTTAGTAGAAATAAATAACAGTCTATGTAAAACTGTATGGATAATATTATAAAACTTTGAATACTTTAAGAAAATACTTAAATGAAGAGGCATAGCATGCTCTTGGAGAGGAAAAGTCACTAACATAGAGATTCAATACAATTCTGAATAAAATCTGAATAAGATTCCTCGAAGAATTTGTCAGTCTGTTTCTAAAATTTATAGAGAAGAGCCAAGGACCAAGACTAGCTAAAACACACCTGAAGAAAACGAGAACTTGCTCTATCAGATAATAATATTTATTACCAATCTACAGAAATTCATAAAGCATAGTATTACTGAAGTGATATACAGACTGATTAATGGAATAAAATAGACCAGAAATGGAGCCACACATAAATAGAAACAATATGCAACAGAGATGATTGAAAGTAAAGCTATGGAGGGACTTGCCTGGTGGTCCAGTGGCTAAGACTCTGTGCTCCCAATATAGGAGGTCTGGGTTTGATCCCTGGTCAGGAAACTAGATCCCACATGCTGCAACTAAAGATCCCACATGTCACAACTAAGACCAGCACAGCCAAATAAATAAATCAAAATAAATATTAAAAATTGTACATACATTAAAAAAATTTTTTTAAAAAGAAAGTAAAGCTATGGGAAAAGATGTATCAGGATGGGGTAGCTTTGCAAATATGTGGGAGGGACTTCCCTGCTGGTCCAGTGGTTGAGAGTCTACCTTCCAATGCAGGGAATGCAGGTTTGATCCCTGGTTGAGGAACTAAGATCCCACATGCTGCAAGGCAACTAAGCCTGCACACTGCAACTACCCAGCTGGTGCCATCATTGGCGCCTACATGCTGCAACTAGAGAAGCCCCCACCCCACAACAAAAGATCCCATGTGCCACAACTAAAACCCAACACAGCCAAGTAAATAAATACTTTAAAAAATTTGTGGGAGAAGGTAGATTACTCAATGAGACAACTGATTACCCATGTGGATTAAAAATAAAATTGATCCCTAATTCACCCCAAGCACAAGATCCAGTTCCTGACAAATTAAGACTTAAATATAGCAAGTAAAACTGTATAGCTTTTAGAAGAAATTATATATTATTTCCATTATTTTAGATTATGGGTAGATTTCCTAAGTCACAAAAGCACTACCTAAGATTAATAAATTCAGTTATATTAAAATTAAGTACTTATGTTCATCAAAAGTCACCAAAAAGAAAATGAAGATATAAGCCATAAACTGAGAGATGATATTTGCAACATGTAACTGACAAAAGAATATGTAGAATGTATAAAGGATTATTCTCTGGGTTAAGATTGAGCACATGTTTTGACTCCTTCCTAAAACTCCTCTAAAACTATAATAAGTGGACATTTAAGACATCAGTTCACAAAAATAGTGAAAAAGTGGGACAATGACAACAAAATTTCAGAAGCTGGAAAGTGTGATAGTTAAGTAACTGACAACAGTTCTGAGAAAGCTGAATCCAAAGCTAATAGTGGGAAACACAAGGCATAATTCAGTTTAAAACTGCGGAATTTTCAAAAGGTTCAGAAATTAGTAATATTAGGCTTCTCTGAAACTAAGATGGGACAGGACCAAGGCTGAAACAATGATTTGAACACTGTTAAAAAGCAATTAAAGGAACTCCTCTGGTGGTCCAGTGGTTAAGACTCCATGCTGCCAATGCAGAGTGTACAGGTTTGATCCCTGGCTGGTGGAATTTGGGAACTAGGATCCTGCATAATGCTTGGCTTGAACAAAATAAAAAGAAACAATTAAAACCACTAACTCCCTCCTCTACTCCATGCCATAGGGTGACTACTTGCTCATCTCTGCAAAAGTCAGAAGGCTTATTTTCTGGCAAGGATCTCAGGACTGGGAATTCCAGACCCAGCTAAGGTCAGGGTACCATATTAAAAACAGGTGAACCTCCATATGCTGAATACTAAAACCCCCACCAGCCCTATTCTCCACTAGGTTCTCAAAACACTGGCAGCCAGGTACAACTCTCAAGCCAAAGATTGAGAGTCTTTTCGGAGAGATCTGATCAACCCAAGGGAAAAGACTTACAGATACTGACAGAGTTTGCAACAAATAGTCTAGCCAGACCAGCCTACAATGATGCCCACCCACAGCTCAGAGCCTTCAGTTAGTCTTTATAATCTCCTATTAATGAACAGACAAACAAAGATAATAAATATCTGAGGAAAGCCTTAAAGGGAAACACTGAAGATATCTGTGGGTTCTTTTAAATGACTACGTGTATGTGTGCACGCGCACACGTACGAGTGCACACATCTGTGGGTATGTGAGCGTGTCTGAGTGTCTATGGGTCCGTGAGCATGTCTGACTGTGTTTGCATAGATGTACATCTGTACATGTGTCTATGAGTGTATCTGGGTGCACAGATCTATGTGTCTGGACTCGCATGTGTTTGTGTGTGTGTAAAACTTAGGAGAGTACTAAGTCTTGGGGCCCCTTCACCCATATGGAGTATGACTGTGCGGGATCTGCCCACAGAACAAAACCTCAGTTGGCATGCAGGACCCAAGAAGCCCCTCAGCTAAGGGATTTTCAGGGGTCTAGGAGCCCCTGCCTTCTCTCCCTAGGGGAGAAGGCAAAGGCACCCCACTCCAGTACTCTTGCCTGGAAAATCCCATGGACGGAGGAGCCTGGTAGGCTACAGTCCATGGGGTGGCGAAGAGTTGGACATAATTGAGTGACTTCACTTTCACTTTTCACTTTCACACATTGGAGAAGGAAACAGCAACCCACTCCATTGTTCTTGCCTGGAGAATCCCAGGGATGGCAGAGCCTGGTGGGCTGCCGTCTCTGGGGTCGCACAGAGTCAGACACGACTGAAGCGACTTAGCAGCAGCAGCAGCAGCAGGAGCGCTAGGAGCAGCAAGGTCTCACCCCTGGCCAAGAGAAGCCTCTGCTTTTTAGATCACACAGGGGAAGTGTGGTAGCAACGTCACCAGCCCAGCACCTTGCTGCCCCCCATGATGAGGAAGTCCTTTCTGGTATTTGACTTTGCTGGGTGGCCCACCTCTGTAACCCAGCTGACTTTCATCCTGGATCCCTACAGAGACATGGGCCCACAACTAACCTGGCAATCTACATTTAGCTGAGGAGAAGGGAGCCTCCAAAGGGAGACCTTGATCTGGAATTTGGGGTGATAGGATAAGATGAGGTGAACCTCAAGAAGCAGAGGGACCTAGAGTCTGAACCAAGATCAGGGGAAAAGCCAGGCTAGGATGAAGAATAGCACAACGTGAATGATGTCAGGGTCAAGCGTAATACTGGTGTCAAGATGAGAGCCACAGTAGAATTCAGCTCAGGCTGGAGTCAGAGAATTCGATTTTTAAAGTAGGTGCCCCTCTGGCCCCATTCTTCATCTCCTATAGGGTGCCAGATTCTTCAAGAGTCCTCCCTGTCCTAAACACCTGCCTAAGGCAGCCAGCTCCCAGGGCAGCCAGCCTGTCCTGAGGCTCCAGGTTCCACCATAGGTCTACTACTCTGTCGAGGGAGACCCAGACCCTGAGCCCAGGCAGCACACAGTCTGGAAGAAAGAAGACAAGACACCTAGCTCTGCCCTTAGAAGTCCTAGTCAAGGAAAGGACAGGAATGAGAACATCAGGAAGTCACTCTGACTGAGGGCAAACGTCAGGTTCCGAGTCCTTAGATGGAAGAAAGGGTGACTCAAGCAAAGCTGGCCTGGATATCCCTCCAGCATAGAGGGAGAGGTGGAACACCCACCTGGGCTGACCTCAAGAGCTAAATCTAGGTCCAGCAGGATACCAAGGCTGGGGTCTCCATGCACCTAGCCATCTCTTCCCCTCTCCCCTTGCCCAGGGCCTGACTCAGACTGCACAGCGCCATGTGGATCCTGACGCCCTGCAGAAGATGCTCAAGTGTGCTGTGCAGGACTACAGCTACAAGGGTTCCATACCAAGCCACCCCTACTTCCCTGAGAAATACTGGCTCTGTCCAGAGGAAGGTAGGGCCTTACCGCTCACCCATTCAGTGACCCCAACAAAGACCCTACACCTGAACCCAACTTGAATCCTGACCTCCACCCTGGTCCTTATCCCCATCCACAACCTGGCCTTCTATTCTTATCTCCCCCATTCTAACTTGAGTCCCAACCATCTGTCCTGACCCTGACCCTGACCCCTGACCCTGGAGAAGGAGATCCAGGCTCTACCTTTTGGGAGCTCCCAGTCTGTGCCAAAGAACTGGAAGAGGCCTTGGTCTTATCCCTAGAGTAAGGGAGGCTGCATTAACCTCCTCCAAACAAATTCCTTCATGTGTATTCTGGGTGCCATCTTCTCCCATCTTCTGGGTGGCCCTGCCCCACCACACCTCTCTCCCCTCAACCTGGAAGACTTTTCTAATTTTCCTCTGCCTAAAAATTATCTCTTGCTCCTCCCCCTAACAGCCAAAATTCTTGAAAATAAGAGTCACTCCTTATGCCTTATGAGAAATCATCTTTCTCATTTGGTTAGATGTTTATTATTTGTCTCCCTATACATTCCAAAAGAGCAGAAAGTCTTGTTTTATTTAGAGCTGGGCCCCCTCCATCCAGAATAGCATCAGGCTTCCTAAATATTTGTTGAATGAACTGATTAATGTTCAATTGAAATTGGGAATCTGCATCTCCTACACTTACACTTAATGTTATTAAAATTGATCTTGTATGGTTCCAGTTACCTCATCCATGGGACTCTTCAGTCTTTTCCTTATGAGACCTACCTTGTGCATTTCACTCTGACAACTCTCTACTTTATGAAACTCCTTCCCTCCATCTGTGAAAGGAAGATGTGAAACCCCACGAGCTTCTCTGATGCCTCAATTTCCTGGGTCTCTTGTCTAATCATTCTGGAAACATAGGGTTTCTCGGGGTGCTGATCTGAGCCCTCTTCTCTCATTTCTCTCCTGAAACCATTTAATTTAACCCACAACTTTAATTACTGACAACTCCAAGTCTTTATTTCTAGCCTTGACCTCTCACCAGAATTCCACTCTCCTTTAGCTGATTATGATCAGATTTACCTAAATGGCCCCAAACACTTCAAACTCAGTATGTCCAACCATCCAACCTGGACCCCTCAGTACACACTACCCCACATGTACACACACCTGCTCTTCCTCTGTGGCCCCTAGACCTGCTTTCCTAATCTCTCAGGTGTGTTCCTTCACACTGTTAGTGGGGTGGATCATAGAGGAACTTACAAGACAGACTTAGGTAACTGGGTGGGTGCAGCTTTGGAGGGTTTTTACATGGGGATTTTCATTTATGATAAGTGCCAAAGTTTCTATGTAGAGATTCAATTGTAGGATTTCAAAATGAGGTAGGAAGACCAATAGACTAATAGCAATAATAATCACAGTAATAATGATGATGATAGTCTTCTGTGTGCCAGGCATTGTTCTCAGTGTTTTACATATGATAACTTATTTAAATCTCACAACAACCCTATGGGGTAGATAGTATTATTAGTCCCATATTAAAAGTAAGGAAACAGAGACAAGATGAAATTAACTAGATCAAGATCACACACAGTTAATATCTGGCAGAGCTGAAATTAGAACCACAGGAGTCTGTCCGCAGAGTCCATTCTATTAACCATGACATTATTGTCTCCTGGCTTAGGCACTGCGGAAATACAGGAGTAAGATCATGGGGGATTGGAGGAAGGAATAGACTCAAGTGATTTTAAGGAGGCAGAATAAGCAGACTTTGAGCCTTCATGTGGAAGATGAAGGGAAGATTTGGAAGGAGGCCTATTTCCAGGGTTTCCATGTTGGCTGATTCAGAGAGGGTGGTGCTAGGATGAAAAGTAACCAGCTCAAAGGACACAGACCCCACTCAGAAGCTTGCTTTAGGTGGGATTCAGGCTGCATCTCAGTATCTAAGACAAATGTGGGGCCAGGATGGGCTTTTCTGGTCTAAGGGAGATTAGTGGGAGTCCAGCTTTGTGGTAGGGATCAGAGGAGAGACATTTAGCGGCTCCCCAGATCCTGGGATAGAATAAGGAGTAATCCTAGAAAAAAAAATTAAGGAGTAATCCTGTCTTATATATCTCCATCCCTGTGATCAAGCAGACAAATGCAACCCAAACTACCTGTGTGGCAACCCAAACTACCTGTGTGGCAACCCAAACTACCTCTGCAGTAACCGGTATAACACATGGAGGATGGGACCTTACAACTGCTGGAACAAATGTACCACATACCTTCCCCGGCTGCCTAAGGTACCTACTGTGCCCAGCAAAGATGCCTGGGGTCTGGGATGGCACCCTCACCATCTGCCTCCCAAATCACAGGGTCTGACATTTCACCATTAGTTTCTCATCCCTTTCCCACCAAGGTTCCAAGGCCTTTTCCCACTTGTGAGACTAGGGTTTATATTTCCTAGGAAACAAGGGAGCTCAGGAGTGAAGCTGTGCTGGGCCCTTGAGTCCCAATCTCTAGGAACTGGGTCTCCAGGGTCCCAATCTCTGGCTAGGCTGTGTGGAGACAGAGGCTGGTGCAAACTCCTTGACATGCTACCTTCCTGAAGCTTGCCACCTGGCCCCTCTCTAGTGGTCTGGCCAAGGAGTGAGTGATAGGCTGAGTCTACCTTCTCCTCTCTTCCCTCCTTTGTGATGATAACAAGGACAAAAGGAGGCAGAACAAGGCCATCCAGAGACAGAGCAGAGAGATTCAGGACAGTCTTCCAAGGAGATAGGAAAGAGTCCGGACATGACCTCAGGCATCAAGACAGAAGGACTATGAGAGGATTGCAGGCTAGAATAGGGGCTCTTAGCTGTAGGTTGATGGCTGACCTCAGGTTGACTGAACCCTTCTGAATTAGAACTTACTCAAGAATCAGAATTTTTCACAAGATCCTTAAATGATTCTGATGGACAGGCAACAATGCAATATTTAAAAACTCCTTTTAGAGAGACACGGTGACACAGAGTCGGCTAGATAAGGAGGGATCAAATCAAAGGCAAACGCGGAGACAGTGATGGCAGGGACCCAGGTCCAGACCGGGTCCACCTACAGCTCCCCTTCCCCCACCCCCATGCCCACCCCCCAGGGAGGCGGAATAAACTGCGTTGCCCGGAGACAACCCCAAACACTCAGAGCGTTGAAGAGTAGAAGGCGCGGCCTGGGATTAGTCTGGGTGTTCTGGGAGAACCCACCAAGGGAGGAATTCTTCCGGGTCAGAACTTGAGGCAGCGTTTATGCCACTTCCAGGAGGCCGGGATGGAGACAGTGGTTCGAGGAATGCCCTTGGTGTATCCTCCTAAGCCGGAGCGACTCAATGCCTACGGTAACGGAGGGAAAGCGGAGGGAAATGGGTAGACCAGAAGGCCGGAGGGATGGAGCCTCGAGGTATAGAACAAATGTTGAGGGTCTTGACGAGGTTGTAACCCTGTTTCGGTTTGTGTCTCCATCTCTTCCTGTCTCTGACCTCCTCTCTGGCCGTTCCTATGACTTTGTGTCTGGGTCTTCTGGGCTCGGGGCTCGCGGGCTCAGAGCGCGAGGTAGTGGTGAACATGCTGAACTCGCTGTCACGAAACCAGCCGCAGCCGCAGCCGCAGATCACGCCCCGCTGCGGGTGTGTGGACCCGCTGCCAGGCCGCCTGCCCTTTCAGGGATATGAGAGCGCTTGCTCGGGCCGCCACTACTGTCTGCGTGGGATGGACTACTCCGTCTCCGGGCCACCCTGCACGGAACGCCGCCTGCGGCCTTTATGCACAGAGCTGCCTACTGTAAGGTTCGCAGGGCCGCGCTGTCGCCGGGCCCCGCCCCCAAACAAGCCCCGCCCCCAGAGCCCAGCCCTACCCCTTCCCGCCTCCCCTGCGGGCTTGGCGTCCCGCGCCACTTCTAGCCTCTGCCCGGCCTCTGTGCCAGACCCCACTCCGCCTCCAGCCCGCGCGGTTCCCTTACTGGGCGCCTCCCTGTCCATTCCTAGGGCCTCATGGCCTGAGCAGACTGCTGAGGCTAGAGACCTGCGCCAGCTGGGCTCAAAGTCCACCTGGCTCTTGTTTGTCTTCTGGAAGCTCCGCTGGAGAGCTTCTTGGAGGAACAAACCCCTCGCACCAATTTCATCCTGTTCTCTCTCGCTCGCCGGCCCTGCCCCCTACCTGGCCACCAGGCCCTGGAGACGCAGGTTCTAGCTTGCGGAGCGCCACGTGTCCTCAGAATAGTGTCCCCTATTCCTGGGCCTCGCGGATGGTACATCGGCAGGGTTATCGTTGGGTTCTGAGAGGGCGAGGAAATGGTGACCGCGTGGGTAACAGAAGGGTCCTGGCCTCCTCGGAGCCCCGTACCACCTCTGGAGATAGACAGCCTCGCGTGTTATTGTGGAGGAAACTGAGGCTCGGGCGCTCAGCAGAAGCTCAGATTGCCATCTATCTCCCTGCACCTGGCGTTAGACAAGGCGGGCTGAGCCTGCGAGAACTCCAACATCCGCGTCTGCCTAGAGAGCTGCGAAAAGGGGAGGGGGTCCTGAACCCTGTCCCTAACCCTGTGGAGACACCCCGTCCCTCCCCAGGCTGAGAGAGCCTGATGTATTGAGCGAAACTGGGTCTTATCACTCACAAGGGTGTGGAGGAGGGAGAAAGTGCTTAAGCCTCAGAAAATCGCTTCGTCGATAAGCGAGGATCCAGGATCCTCAATGACTGGACCCTCCAACCCTCCCCAGAGTACAGCGTTCTCCGTGGCCAGCCTGGGCGGCAGAAACCAGGCCTTGTGGGGAGAGGGACTTCCAGGTGTCTTCCCGGAGGCAATACTTCGAGGAGATCTTGAAGGGCCAGGAGGCTGGAGGGGAGGATCTCCGAGCCGTAGGACAGATACCTGAACAGACCAAGACACGCTGCTCAGGGTCTTGGTCTGGGCTGGGGTGTGGAGAGAAATCAAAAGGCCCAACTCCTTCCTGCCCACCGTTTCTCCCTTCAGGAGTGTGTCTCCCTGCGAGCACCGACCCGGAATGCAATGTGCTGTTATAACTCCCCAGCCGTCGTACTACCCCTGTCCGAACCTTAGGTAAGTCTGGCGCACACACATGCAAATTCGCACCCACAAAAGAAGCTGTAACCTTGAGTGGCGGGGGACCCAGGAACTAACGGAGGTGAGCTGTTCGCTGTAATGCACCGACGGGAAGATGACACAAGGGGGCGCTAGTGCCATGGGGAAGTCAAATTGGCAACTAAATGAGAGCCCCAGGAGAGGGCATGGAGATTGGCATTGAAGAGTTACAGGTTGGCAGTGGGGCTTCAGTGGGGCTTAGAGTCAAGAGATCAGGGTGTTAGGTTCAGGGCTTGACTTAAAGGGTTCAGTTCAGTTGCTCAGTTGTGTCCGACTCTGCGACCCCATCGACTGCAGCATGCCAGGCTTCCCTGTCCATCACCAACTCCCAGAGTTTGCTCAGAACTCATGTCCATCAATCCCGTGATGCCAGCCAACCATCTAATCCTCTGTCATCCCCTTCTCCTGCCTTCAATCTCTCCCAGCCTCAGGGTCTTTTCCAATGAGTCAGTTCTTCCCATCAGGTAGCCGAAGTATTGGGGTTTCAGCTTCAGCATCAGTCCTTCCAGTGAATTTTCAGGACTGATTTCCTTTAGGATTGACTGGTTTGATCTCCTTGCAGTCAAGGGACTCTCAAGAGTCTTCTCCAACACCACAGTTCAAAAGCATCAATTGATGCTTTTGAATTAAAGGGTAGGAAATCAATGTTAGGGAGTGGGTATTGGGAATAAAAAATTTAACAGTAGTACCTGAGGTCATTGAGAATTGGAGTCAGATGTATGAGGGTCCAAAAGGGCTGACCCATCTCTCCCCACAGATGGGACACAAGTCACTTCAAGAAGACTGGTGGCTCGCAGAGAAACAACTATGTTGTCCACCCTGAGTTTGTGTCCGAGACCTATCCTGACTACCACTGCTGGTAGAAGCCCGGGCTGGCCGGGCCAAGGGGGCTGAACAATAAATTAATTCTTCACCCTAAAGGCTGCCTGCAGTGTCCTCACCCAGCAGGGCTGGCATGAGGAGTCAGTCCCTCAGGCCTCTGCCACACCTCGTCAGCAGAGATGCAGTTTCTCAAAGTCATCATGCACTGAGCCCTCCCCACCCCATCATCTCAGTAGTTCCCATGGGTGGCACTGAGTGCCCCCCTGACACATAACAGTAGCTCTATGAGGGGCATGTCCTCCTCCTTTCCATTCCAGAGCCCAAACCAACGGGCCCACCTAGCCACTCAGGAGGTCCCATTCACCTCCCATCCCAGGAGGGCACAACTGACATTTCCCCAATATCCTCCAACCTAGATGTCCCATCACCTCCATATCTCAGTGGACCAGAATCCTCCAAACTGCAGTCAAAGCCATGTCCCTTACCCAATCTCATGATCTCTGTCCCCAGAGTCTCTGTCACAGCCACCCTAAAGTCTATACAGAACCCCTTACTGCCCTCCCTGACCCAAGTCCAAGGGGTGGGTTCCAGAACAATTTTGGAAGATTTCATGACCAAGAAGTCTTTCATTTCAAGTCACACAACAAAGTCTGTTTCTCTGTCCCTCAAGAAGAAGGTTTGGGGTGTTCTGGAGTCTCTAGGGTCTTTGGTATTTTTCACCCCATTCCTCCTGGGTGCAGGTGTATGCTGGGGCACACCCACCTCCTCACAGCACAGGCACTTGTAAGGGCTGTCACCAAGGGAAGTGGGTGGGGGAAGACTTTGCAAAATACCAAGCAGAATCTGGTCTTCCCAGTCCCTAACCTCAGACACTGCTGGTCTGATCCGCTGGGAACTGACAGATCGGGCCTCCCGGATGATGGAACAAGGCTACACTCCGTGGGGTCCTTGATTGGATCCAACCTGCATTGAACCTCTGGTATCTTCCCAGAATTCCCCTTCCCTTTTTATACATGGGAAAAGAGCTGATGAGAGCGTTATACCAAGACGGCCTCAACCTGCCCAAACCTGGAGGAAAAGGAATCCCGAGAGCCAGCTCTGCCCCATTACCCTAAGGCTCGCGCCTTCTCATACACATCCCAAATTTAGCCTTGCTGCTGCTGCTGCTGCTGAGTCGCTTCAGTCGTGTCCGACTCTGTGCGACCCCATAGACGGCAGCCCACCAGGCTCCTCCATCCATGGGATTTTCCAGGCAAGAGTACTGGAGTGGGGTGCCATAACGTTCGGCAGCTGCACTTTCCTCCAGAACTACACTTCCCAGCAGGCCTGGGGCAGAGCCCCGCCCGCGTGTGGGTGAGCAACAGTCCACCAGGGGCGGGCCTGCAGGCGAGTGGGGCGGGGACTGGGGGGGGCCCGGTGAAGAGGGTGGTGAGCCGGGAAGCACCAGGCAGGCGGCTGGCCTGAGCTGCCCCGAGCTGGGCAAAGAGCAGGCGGGGGGAAGGTAGGGTCTAAGAGGCGTGGCCTCTAGTCCTCGTGACAATGTGGGAGGATGGTCCGACGCCAGCGGCGGAGCTGGACTTCGAGACTAGGCGAGTCCAAACGACCGGGGCGTGGCCGAGCAGCCAGGGGGCGGGGCCTGAGGACGGCCTCGGCAGTCCCCTGCGAGGCAGCGCCCCGGGTCGCACCGTAGCAGCTCAACTTCTGCGAGCTTGGAGGGGATCTGCGGTAGCCTCCCTTCACCCCCACTTCTGGGGTCACTGCCGTGAGTGAGCCCCGCGGGAAAACCTTGGGTGGAGGGTGCTGGGGGAGAGTATTTCCTGCACTTTCTCTCCTACAGACGAGTAGGTGGGGTGAACCTGGACACCTAAGCTCCTTTTTGGGCCGCGGTCACCAGCTGGCGACCGGCCCCTTGACCTCAGTCTGTCCCTTCGGACATTATAGCTGCAGCATTGGCAGTGGGTGTAGGGTATTCCAGGCTGTAGGCTCAGTCACTCGATATCCCTGGATCCCTTTGCTGCGCAGGACGGGAAGAGGGGCCCGGATCGAGTTGCCTTTGACATTTCCACCCCCACCCTACCCCTGGGAATTGTGTTGGACAAGCAGCTCAACGTGGAATGGCCTCCCCTCAGTTGTGTTGGGCCTGACCCTCCCGGTTAGAACCAGCTAGAGGCTGGAAGCCAAGACTGAGGTTGACCGTCAAGTGGGGAGAGGCTTGGCTAGGGCAAACCCCCACCTACCAGCCTTAGCCTGTGGTTGGCCAGATGGCGGAGGCAGCCGATTACAGGGGTCTCCAGGGCCACCGTTAACACCGGAACCACAGTCCCTGTACCAGATGCCGTTAAAATTGCCACTTCCCAACCCCAAGAAGCCTTTCTGGAGCCAGCAGCAGCACCAGCCCTTGGGAGGACAGGCCTCACCATGCCCACATCCACCCAATGGAAGCCTGTCCCACCCCTTTGGCCACAAGACTCCTTTTCTCTACTGTATTCAGATAGCCAATCATTGTCTCCCATTCCTAAAACTTACCCTGTGGGGGTTAAACTGGGATTTTGGACTCAAGAAACCTTGCTACCTGAGTGACTTCAAACCAGCTCCTTTTTCTGTTTGGGCCCTATTTCCTCACCTGTAAAGTGGCACCGCTGCTGTGCCCCCTGTTCAGCATTATTGTTAGGGTTGGATGCCATGGTGGCATTTAAGGAGACCAGCACAGAACCTGTGGGTTTCTGTCCTTCACCAAAGAACCTCCGAATTGTAGTTAAGTAAAGATTCTTAGAACCTAAGTGTTTGAAAGGTTTTTGAGGACACCTTGGTGGCCTCTCCATGCCTCCAGGGGTCAGTAGATGGGTCGGCATAATATGAACGTTTTGAGGATGAGCTGTCCCTCTTATATTAGATACAGACCCTTTCTCCCTAGATGCCCAGAAGGGACCTTGATTATCTTGAATGAATTTTGGCATCCTGGTCCGCCAAAGCCTGCTTTGGGTCTTGCTTAGCTTAAGGGCTTAAGGGTGTCCATGGTGGCTCAGATGGTAAAGAATCTGCCTGCAATGAACCCAGGGTTCGATCCCTGGGTTGGAAAGATCCCCTGGAGATGGGCATGGCAACCCACTCCAGCATTCTTGCCTGGAGAATTCCATGGACAGAGGAGCCTGGTGGGCTTCAGTCCATGGGGTTACAGAGTCAGACATGACTGAGCGACTAACACTAGCTTAAGGGCATCAGCTAAAGGCTACTACCTACACTTTCCAGGACTTTTCTAACCTATGCCTACAGGAAGGGAGTCCATAGTGGGGTGGGGGAATTTTGAAGGCTAAATTGTGTAGGATGAGAGGAAGGGAGTAAGAGGCTGTTCTAGACCAGCTGGAACTAACCAATTTCGAGAGTTAGGGGAAGGAGCTCGGAGAATAAGGCCCCAAGATTGAACCTCACTGGTAGGGGGTGGGGGAGGATATTGTTGGGAGCTGTATATTGACATCTGGGATCAAACTTCTGATCTGCATCTGGCATTCTTGATAATGTCTTTGGGGCGTGGGGGTAGGTGAGAACCCTGAGCAGTTCTGGAAAGTCCTTGGAAGTCTCTGGGGACTTGGAAACAGACACTGGCATCTGGGAGGAGTCTAATTACTGTTTGTCAGTCTCTTCTTTCCTCCCCACCACCCCCTCAACCTCCAGCTGGAGCAGGTGGGCAGCTGGTGGGCTGGCAGTGTATATATATCTGTGTATGCACCTGGTTGGTGCTATTTCTTTGTTGGACTCTGCCCTGAGGGCTGGGACAGAAAGGGTCAGTAGGCTTGAACAGCAGGTTGGGACACACCTCCACCTAAGTTTGTATTTCTCTGCAGTCATATCTGAGTCTTTAGCATACAGTATGCGTAAGTGTATGTGTGTAGTAGTGGGTGTCTGACTGCCAGAGAGTTGGGGGTGGGGAAAAGAAATTGACCCAAGATGGGTGGGTGAAATTTCCTGAAGCAGGTGGCCTGAAGGATTTAGGTTAAGGAAGGAATGAGGTTGGTAGTCACAGGATAGGCCTGGGTAGAAATGGAATCAGAAGGACAGTGAGACCATGTATGCCTTGAGCCTCAATTTGCAAAGCTTAGTCTTCTGAACATCATAGCGGTCTTGAGCAGCTCCCTGAACTAGGGAGAGATGTAATCTGATAACTGCTTTAGAAAGATCAGGTTAGTATCTGGGAGCAGAAGGCCTTGGGGGGAAAGGAAGTTGAAATCAGGGAGGCCTATTGAGGAAGTGTTGCAGTGGTACAGGAGAGAAATAACAGTGCTCTCTCTAGGATAGGAGCAAGCAGGACAATGGGAGAGTGCTGGAGACAAAGCCAGGAGGTAACCGACCCACAGGTGTGGGTGCTGGGAGCAGAGCAGGAAGGCGGGCAGGGACAGGGACTCAGTGGTCCTGATGGCTGAGAGCAGAGGGGAGTTTGAGAGCAAAGAGAGGGAGATGTAAGAAGCCACCAAGCCCTCATACTAGGCTCCTGAACCTTTCCTAATGTCCAAAACTCACCCTGCCCCATCCCCCACGCCAAACCAGGCCCTAGGACTGAGTGTGGCTTCAAGTATCTTGTCTAATCTCCAGATTTAATATGACTTCTGACTCAAGATTAAATTCCATGTCTGAGCTGTTCCCCTTCCTTTCTCCTCTTCCCCTCCTGCATAGGAAAACCAGCCTACCACTGTGTTAGAGGTGTCAAGGAGCTCACAGGCTTATCTCCCTTCTCACATCATGGCCACCACTCTGGGAAACTAGGCCTTCTCCAGATCCTTCCCCTTCTCATCATCCTGAACAGCCCCCATGTGTGATCCAGGGAGGCCTGATTAATTCTGTGATCCTGGACAGCTCCCTGACTCTGTCTGGATTTGTTCCTCCACCAGGAAAATGGAGATGCATGTCATCTGCCCCTCCCCTTTCAGAAACTGAAAGTGTTAGTCACTCAGTCATATCCCACTCTTTGAGACCCCATGGACTGTAGCCAGCCAGGCTCTTCTGTCCGTGGAATTTTCCAGGTAAGAATACTGGAGTGGGTTGCCATTTCCTTCTCCAGGGGACTTTCCCAGCCCACGGATCAAGCCCCGGTCTCCTGCACTGCAGGCAGATTCTTTACCTTCTGAGCTACCTCCCCTCTCAGAGTCCTGACTAATTTTGGCAAGCAGGGTGCCCATGAGAAAGGGTAGGTAAGGTGCAGACAGAATATCCTGGTAAGAGTAAAGTCCTGACGTCCCAGTATACAACTGCCCAAAATACACACTTGTCTTACAGAAGCAAATGTAAATACTATGGAATGAGAAGGCTCAGTTCCACCTCTCTCTTCCCCTTCCTGAATCAGGCCGGCCAGGTTCAGATTGGCTTTGTCGGGTGGCCCCCCTGCCCGCTCCTTCCTTAACCGGGGGCTGATGCCCCAGAATTCTCAGGAGAATTCCCAGGCCTACCCCCGCCGCCGCTCTGGGAGCCACACAGATCGTAAGACTCCTGAGACCGTCACAGCCGCAACCATGTACACCTTCTTGCCTGACAACTTTTCCCCTACCAAGCCCAAGCCGTCCAAAGAGCTGAAGCCGCTGCTGGGCTCCGCGGTGCTGGGGCTGCTGCTGGTGTTGGCCGCAGTGGTGGCCTGGTGCTACTACAGTGCCTCTCTACGAAAGGCGGAACGCCTGCGCGCGGAGCTGCTGGACCTCAACCGCGGTGGCTTCTCGATTCGCAACCAGAAGGGCGAGCAGGTGTTCCGCCTGGCCTTCCGCTCGGGCGTCCTGGACCTGGATTCCTGCAGCCGCGACGGCGCCCTGCTTGGCTGCTCTCGCACAGCGGATGGGCGCCCGCTGCACTTCTTCATCCAGACCGTGCGACCCAAAGACACAGTCATGTGCTACCGCGTGCGCTGGGAGGAGGCGGCTCCGGGGCGCGCGGTGGAGCACGCCATGTTCCTGGGCGATGCTGGGGCGCACTGGTACGGCGGCGCCGAGATGAAGACCCAGCACTGGCCCATCCGCCTGGACGGCCAGCAGGAGCCGCAGCCCTTCGTCACCAGTGATGTCTACTCCTCCGATGCCGCCTTTGGCGGCATCCTCGAGCGCTACTGGCTGTCGTCGCGCGCGGCCGCCATCAAGGTCAATGACTCGGTGCCCTTCCACCTGGGCTGGAACAGCACGGAGCGCTCCCTGAGACTGCAGGCGCGCTACCATGACACGCCCTACAAGCCGCCAGCCGGCCGAGCCGCTGCACCCGAGCTCAGTTACCGCGTGTGCGTCGGCTCGGACGTCACCTCCATCCACAAGTACATGGTGCGGCGCTATTTCAACAAGCCGTCGAGGGTCCCAGCACCCGAAGCCTTCCGGGACCCCATCTGGTCCACATGGGTGCTGTACGGGCGCGCGGTGGACCAAGACAAGGTGCAGCGTTTCGCCCAACAGATCCGTCAGCACCGCTTCAACAGCAGCCACCTGGAAATCGACGACATGTACACTCCTGCCTATGGTGACTTCGACTTCGACGAGGCCAAGTTTCCCAACGCCAGTGACATGTTCCGCCGCCTGCGCGACGCCGGCTTTCGCGTCACGCTTTGGGTGCACCCGTTTGTCAACTACAACTCTTCCCGCTTTGGCGAGGGCGTGGAGCGGGAGCTGTTTGTGCGCGAACCCACCGGCCGGCTGCCGGCTCTCGTGCGCTGGTGGAATGGCATAGGCGCAGTGCTCGACTTCACCCGCCCCGAGGCCCGCGACTGGTTCCAAGGACACCTAAGGCGGCTGCGCTCGCGCTACTCCGTGGCCTCCTTCAAGTTTGACGCTGGCGAAGTCAGCTATTTGCCCCGGGACTTCAGTACCTACAGGCCGCTGTCTGATCCCAACATCTGGAGCCGGCGCTACACGGAGATGGCGCTGCCCTTCTTCTCGCTGGCCGAGGTCCGCGTGGGCTACCAGTCCCAGAACATATCGTGCTTTTTCCGCCTGGTGGACCGCGACTCGGTGTGGGGCTACGATCTGGGGCTGCGCTCGCTCATCCCCGCGGTGCTCACTGTCAGCATGCTGGGCTACCCCTTCATCCTGCCCGATATGGTGGGTGGCAACGCTGTATCTGAGCGCTCAACCAGCGGCGGCGATGTGCCCGAGCGCGAGCTGTACGTGCGCTGGCTGGAAGTGGCCGCCTTCATGCCAGCTATGCAGTTCTCCGTTCCACCCTGGCGGTACGACGCTGAAGTGGTGGCCATCGCGCACAAGTTCACCGCGCTGAGGGCCTCGCTCGTGGCGCCACTGTTGTTGGAGCTGGCGGGTGAGGTCACTGACACGGGCGACCCCATCGTGCGCCCCCTCTGGTGGATCGCGCCGGGCGATGAGACGGCGCACCGCATCGACTCACAGTTTCTTATCGGAGACACGCTGCTCGTGGCACCCGTACTGGAGCCGGGCAAGCAGGAGCGGGACGTCTACCTGCCCGCAGGCAAGTGGCGCAGCTATAAAGGTGAGCTTTTTGACAAGACACCAGTGCTGCTCACGGATTACCCCGTTGACCTGGACGAGATCGCTTATTTCATCTGGGTATCCTGACCCAGCCCAGGGCCCAGAAGCCTGGCAGCCCTAACCCTAGTCTTCATGTAGGCCTTTAACCCTCAAAATCACAACCGTACCGTCTATCCCCCAGGAAGTCCCCAACTTTATACCACCCACTAAGTGGGTAATTGACCTAAATGTGCTGGAACTGGCTCCTGTAGGGGCGGGGGGGGGGGGGGGGGGAGAAGACATTGGAGCAACACCTGCCCCCCTCCCCCACGCACAGTTGTTAGAGCCCTCCTCTCCACAGGCACTCCAGTCTACAGAAACTCCTTCCCTTGGGTGGGGGCAAGAGAGCTCAGAGGAAAAAAATCAGCTCTCTGTAAAACACAGTTGGGTATTAAACGCACAGAGAGGGGAACTTCCTGTGGTGGTCAGGTGGTTAGGACTCCATCCTTCCACTGCAGGGGGCTGGAGTTCAATCCCTAGTAGGGGAACTAAGATCCTGCATACCACAGTGGCATGGCCAAAACAAAAACAGAAAAGCACAGAAAGAAGCCTCACCTTCCATCTTTGTCCTTCTGAAGTGGTGGCTTGGTCCTCTTGAAGGTCCCAAAATAGCCTCCTGCCACACTTAGAAAGGGCACATTCTTGGTGTTGGAAAGTGCCAGGCCCTGAGTTCTCAGCACTTGCCTGAACTGTGGCTGACCTGGTCCCACCCAGCTGGCGACAAGGGATGGAGGTACTTGGCCAACTGACAAGGAGGCAAGTGGTCCCCTCCCAAAGGCCGGGAGGACAGAGCCATCGTCATCGTCCCTCATTTGTGAAGAGACTCCTAACCCCCTCCTTAGACATCTGTGTACACACATGGTTCAGCCCTGGGCCAGGGCTACTGCCTGATGGGCAAAGACTCACAAGGCCATGCAGGCCAGACTTGGTGCCTTAACTCAAGAACCTGTGTGTGTGTGTGTTCTGTGTGTATGTGTGTGTGTGTGTGTGTGTGTGTGAGAGAGAGAGAGAGAGGCACCTCGGGTCCCTGGATCTATGGAATTAACACAACAATACCTCTGAGGTTGCATAAGCCTGGAGGGAAGGGGCAGGGAGCAAACTTGAGGTTTTGATTTTCAACCTGGTCCCTTCCTAGGTGATGTCCCTGGGACTCTAGTAGAAAATAAACAGCCCTGTCTAGATTTCTCAGCTGCCTCACTCCCTATACACATGGCAGAAGTGTGGCTTAAAAGGGAGGGACATTAGGGAATTCCCTGGTGGTCCAGTGGTTAGGACTGCATGCTTCCACCACAGTGGGCGCAGGTTTGATCCCCAGGCCAGGAATCCCACAAGCTGGGTGGGAAAATAGGAGGGGGGGAAAGACCAAAATAAAAACCAGGGAAGTGGGGAAAGGATGTTTTTATTTTGGTGGTGGTGTGCTTCAGCACACAAACTACCGCACACAACGACACCCACAAATATACACACAGGGTAAGATTTTTCATTTTAGTTACTTTTCTTTGCTAAGAAGAGCAGCCAGAGAGTTTTTTCTGCCTTTGCAGCTGAGTCTGAGGAAGGAGTGGCTTGCCAGCAGTGGGGAGGTGGGAGATAGGGCAGGGTTCAGCAGAGACGGGGGAGCCTGGTGGGCTGCCATCTATGGGGTCGCAGAGAGTCTGAAGCGACTTAGCAGCAGCAGCGGCACCAGCTTCCCTTAACAGCTCTGACAGCAGAATCAGCCCCTCACCCCCTAGGGAATGCATCTCTTTGCCCACTCCTCCACCCCCTCGATTTTCTTTGTGAAGAATGCTAGTGAAACTTTAGGAGCACTCACCCCTGATTCTACCACTCATCTACAAACTGTGTGGCCTTGAGTAAGCTGCTTAACCTCTCTGAGCCTCAGTTTCTTCATCTATAAAATGGTGATAATAATGCCTACCTCCCAGGTTGTTGTGGGAATTACAAGCACAGATGTATGTAAAGTGCCTGGCACAAGTAGGTGCTCAATAAAAGCTATTATAATAGTTTTTTGGGTTTTTTTCTTGCTTAAAAACAACATGAACTTTTTCCAGGCTCCAGGTCCCAGCCCAGCTGGCTTGCTCTAAGCCTGCATGTGATACCCTCTTCCCAAACCTCTACACACAGCACTCAGTTGAGCTCTGAGTTTGGACCTGGGGGACACTGTGGTTCAGGAGAAAGGCAAGAAAAGAGACATCTGAAGTGGAATGTCAGGAGCCAGGAGTCCCCAGGAGATGGGGAGTACATGGAATTATCTTCCCTCTCTTTTTGGGCAAGAGCATTTACCAGTCAGTATTCCATGATGAGCCTTCCTAGGTCCTGGTGCACAGCGGTGGGATATGTAGAAGGAAGAAACCTAAGCTGGGTCCTGGGAAGTTTCCTGAATGGCTGGAGAGCATGACTCACATTTAAATGGCCCTCCACTTCAGACTATGCAGTCTGAAGCAGTTGACCTAACCTTTCAAGCATCAGCCTCTTTATCTTTAAAATAAAATTTCTAGGACTCATTGAGATGTGTCTGTAAAGTACTTATGCAAAAATTGGCAAGAAGTAAGTGTTTAGTAAATGGTAACTCCTATTAACTCTTGATTGTAAACAAAGACTGAAGGAAAACTGCCTAAAACTTGTGCTGTATCCTACTGGGTAGCCTCTAGTCACATATCACTTCTTAAATTTAATTTTTAAATAAATGTAATTAAAAATCCAGTTCTTCAGGCATGCTAGCCACATTTCAAGTGTTCAAAAGCCATGTGTAACTAGTGGCTCACATGTTGGACAGTTCAGATTACAGAACATGTAGCATAAAGTTCTGCAGCCCAGGACCAAGCAAGTGTGTGCTGAGATGGCATGGGAGGGTGGGGCTAGGTCAAGTAATCTGGAGGGCCTAAGTCATCTGGCCTGGAGGAGGAGTATCCTTTAGAAGAGCACTGAGGGAGTTCCCTGACCGTCCAGCAGTTAGGACTCCACACTTCCATTGCAGGGGGCCAGGGTTCGATCCCTGGTCATCAGAGAACTAAGATCCCACAAGCCATGTGGTGTGGCCAATTGAAAAAAAAAAAAAAGTCAAATGTTAAGAATTTTAAGAAGGCATTGAGGGCAGGCAGCTCAGCTGGAGGAGGGGACACACCATGCCCACTGAGCACTCACTGTGTGCTAAGGCAGGGCCAGAGGGCAGAGTGCCCTTGACTGGCCACATCCCAGCCAAACGGGCCCTGACTTGTGGTTTGGTTTCTAGTCTGGCCTCTGCCATTGATCTCATTAATCACAAAAGCACAGATGAATGAATTAAAACACAGAGAGGGAAGAGGGCATTGACTTGAGTCACACAGATTAGTCCCCAAGGCTGGACTGGAACCTGATGTTCTGTATTGAGATACCTAGAATCTGCCACCCAGGCTTCACCCATCTTTCAACAGCTTGGCCCAGCTCCTGTCTGTACACATCCAAGGTTGTGAAATCACAGAAATGTATGTCTTTGAAGCAGCCACCCAATGGGTCCAATTCTAGACCAAGAAGTGTTTCCCTTTCCCCCACTGACAACAAAAAAGAGAGGTTCAAGAAGTCTGGGGTGGTGACTGGAATGGTAGGAACCGTGAGAAAGAGCTGGTCTTGGGGTGGGGAGGGGAGGGACCAGGACTGAAAGCTTCCTCTACGCATTTGCTAGGATGCCAGAAACTCTGCCCCCACGGAGCCTTGTCCAGCCCACCATCCCTGCCAGCACCTCTTGTACATTCCATGTTTGTCTTTCTGCACATCGGGGTGGGAGGGAGGGCTAGCCCCCCTCCATGGAGCTTCCAGCAGCCTTGTTATGGCCAGTTTCCCACTGGTCTTTTCTGTACCACTGAGGGTGGGGGTGGGGAGGCTGGTATGCAGGAACGGAGAGCTCCCTTCTCCAGGAGTAATAGAGGGGAGCTTGAGTGGACACTGCAGAATATCTGGGACTGGGGACTAACACTCCCGTTCTGTGACCGTGTGCAGCCTTAGAGTCTGCCCCAGTTTCCCTTCCAGCACTATATGAGTCGGCTGAACTCTGGGCAAGTCCTTTCTCAAGACCAAGATTTGAATTTTCTGGGAGGATCTTTGCTCTGTTCTCCCAGATTTGGGCAAAGGATCCCTCACCCTGGTTGGCTACAGAGCAAGTAAGTCTTCTTTTTTTGGTTCCCCTCACCAGGAATTCTGGTTCCTTTTCTCAAATCCAGGGCAGTATTAACTTCTCCATCTCCTGGCCACTACCCCATGTCAGATCTTATCAGTTCTAGCCTGGACCATTGCAGTGGATTCCTAACTCTGTCCACTCTTGAACCCTTAAATTCAATCAGTATAGCAGGCAGCCAAGGAAATCTTTCTGAAATTCAATCAGGTCATTTAGGAAAAAATTCAAGCTCTGATGTTCAAGACCTCTAAGATCTAAATTCTTCTCACACTTCTGTTTTGCTCACACACACATGCTTATGAGCATATTTTGAAAATCATTTGAAGAGATACTCCCTTCTGTTCTGGGAACAGCTGCACAGCCCAACCCTATGAGAGGAGGCCTGCCCAGACCAGCCTTGAAGAAGACTGCAGCAGCAACTGGGTGATTTCCTTTCCTGCCATTGTCCGACTCAGTGGGACTTCTGCTGACGCCCTCCCCTCTTTGGTACACACCCCAGCTCCCAAGGAACAACGTGGTTTTTATCTTCAGGCTAGCTATTTTATTTCATCATGCCCAAGGATCTTTCCAGCAGCTTGAGGGGAGGAGAGAATTTCTTTTTTTCAAAGTACTTTACCATTTTAATGGACTATAGGGGAAAAGAGAAACTGAAATTTTTGTTAAAATGAGGCATCAGTAACATTATATTAACTTCAGGTATTCAATGTAATGATTCATTATTTGTATATATTGCTAAATGAGCACCACAGTAAGTCCAGTTAACAGCTGTCATCAGTTACAAAAAAAATTTTTTCTTGTAATGAGACCATTCAAGATCCACTCTCCTACCTGCATTCAATACATTACAAGATCCACTCTCCTACCTACATTCAATACAATACAGTATTAACTATAGTCACGACCATGCTGTTCATTACAGCCCAAAGACTGTATTTATTTATTTTATAACTGAAAATTTGTACCTTTTCACCCCCTCACCAATTAGGAGAGAGGAGAATTCTTGGCCTTATGAGGTTAAGCCCTGAGTCTGAGGGTGGGGTTGGGGGAGTGGGGAAAGCTGAAGAGGAAGAGGCTCAGTCCCTGGGCGGTGAGGGGGGGGTCCCAGTCTGAAGAACAGGAAGAGATTGTGCCTCAGTACTCAATATCCTAGTGCTGTCTTTCCTCTCCATAGCCCCTTTCCCCTCCTCAGGGGGTCCTGTTGAGAGCTTCCTATTACATAATCTGAGGTGGAGGCAGGGTAGGAGGGGAAGGAAGCGAAGGGGGAGGGTTAGAAGGAACGTGGAGAGCAAGCTTCGCTGGACTCTGTAGCACAGCCCAGCGAAGGGGGGCAGCAGTGAGGTTGGCACCGCCCTCTAGAGCTTAAGGGACCCGCTGGATCACTCAGGGAGCAGTCAGCCTCTGCTTCTCACAAGTGGGGGCCCGACTTGGGGTCCCACACCAGCACCAGTATTTCAATTTAAATTATACAATTAAAATCACCCCTATAGCTTCATGCCTTTAGGTCTTCAATTCAGCAAACAACTGCTTACTGTGGGGGTGTAAGATACTGCTTCTGAGAGTCAAGAGGGCATTTTGGTTTTCCAGAGCCTCTATCAAAGGCCCCCAAGAGGGGGCAACTTAGGACGATCCTCGTGGGGATTAATTTACTAGACGCTTCTTCACCCCGGGATGGGCTTCCCTGGTGGCTCAGAGGTTAAAGAATCTGCCTTCGATGCAGGAGACCTGGGTTCAATCCCTGGGTCAGGAACCCCTGGAGAAGGGAATAGTAAACCACGCCAGTATTCTTGCCTGGAGAATTCCACGGACAGAGAAGCCTGGTGAGCTCTAACCCATGGGGTTGCAAAGAGTCAGACACGACTGAAGACTTAACATTTCACCCTGGGGTGGTGCAGGTGGTAGTTGGGAAAACCAGTGCAACTCCAAGAGAAGCCTCTTTGGGTGTAGGTGGGGACAGAACCGTGTTTACAGAATGAGTCGTTGTCAGGGAAAGCTCCCAGGAGGAGATGCTCTGGAACCTGGTGGGAGGGCCTGAGACTGAAGGGGAAATTGCAGTCTTAGTCCCATGACCCTTGAACAAGCCCAGGCAGCCAAAAGCAAAGTGGTGATGACAACAAAGCCCACTCACCTGTTAGATCCCAGTCTCAGCTCTGCTCTCACCCTCCCTCATCCACTGCCCATTAACATCCCCTAGTCACACCTGTCAATTCTTCCCACAAAGCAAGCAGCTGAGTGCAATTTATCCACCCCCTTCTCCAAAGTACCTGTTTTAATGGAAAACTCTGTAAGGCCTAGAAGAATGACTCCAAAGCTACACAAGATATTCTAAAATAAAAGTCCCCTCGGGCACCTAATTCTCAAGGACCTCACATATAGACAATTGCCAGGGCCATCTACCTCCTTAAGCCTTAATATTCCTAGCTTAAAAAAAAACGAGCAGCAGAATCAGGTCATTTTCCAGGTCCCTTCGAACTCTGATGTACAAGCGTTGAGCATTTTGAGATTCCACAGACTCCCTCAGACTCCCATGCTGAGAGCACAGGGCTGGCCAGCCCTCATTAAGAGGCAGCCAGTCTGTGGTTTGGCACCACTGCCCAGCAGGCATTTATTAAATCAGTAGGATGTGGTCCCTGCTGGCCTGGAAAGAGAACACTAAGCTCCAAAAACTTCCTGCAGCAGGCCTCCTTCAGGGAGTGCCGCTCAGAGGGGTGAGGAACAAAACCATTCAGGCCCCTGGCAGGGCTCCAAGATCCTGTTCACTAGTACTTCTGCCCTGTCTGCACGGAGAATCGGTGACTGAAAACATCTGGAAGCCTGTCAGAGACCCGGGCGACTTCTCTATTTTGTCTGGGGGTGCCTGTTCTTGACCCTGGTAATCCAGGTTGACCTTTGCCAATGCCCCTTCCCAGCCAATCTTCCGCACTTCATTGGGCAACAACCCTCAAATGAAATCCACATGAACCCAGCTGCTAACAGCTCCTGGAAGGGCTATAGGATCTAACACCTTCCCTGCGTTCCGTGAGCCTAGTAGCAAGGGAAAAGAGGGCCAGGGCCTAACTCTTGCGCCTCTGGATCTTCCAACAGAATTGTGGAGAAAGGGAGTAGGTAGGAAGAGAGGAACAGGAATGAGCAAGGCCTGCTAAAGGTGAAGACCGCAGTAGGCGAGGATGGCACAGGGGAGTGACAGGGCTGCAGGTGGCCCAGCAGAGGCCCCAGGCTCATGCCTGCTCCTCACCAGTGACCTCAGTCACACTGACACCACGCTGACTGTGGGAGTCAGGACTGGGCTGGGAGGCTGGAGTGTGTGTGTCATTGACCTGGCGGCCCAGGGCTCCCTGATCCTCCTGTCCCTGTTGTGACTGGGGATCTGTTCCAATGTTCTCTGGGTCTCTATTTTAGGAAATACTTACTGAGCACCTGCAACATGTGTCCCTGGTGCCAGGAAAAGATACATTAGTGAGTACAATCGTACTCCATTATCTGCGGAGAACTGGGGGACCCACTATGGATACCAAACTCTGCAGATGTTCGAGTCCCACTGTGGGTCCTCAGCATCTGTGGATATGGCGGGTAGACCCAATTCCTATGCTCCAGTCCCACTCACTTGTATGTCCATTCTGATAAAAGCCACAACATCTCAGGCACGTCGGTGGGGTGTGGTAAGAGTGCTTGGAGGTTCAGGGACAGAAGAGCTACCCTGGTCATGTTGGGTCTCCCTGATTCTGACTCCCTCCCTCAGCTTCTCTGGGGTACAGTGGTTGGACCCAAGGTTCCCTCCGGCTAAGGTTGGAGCTCTGATCCACTCTAGTTTTCTCCACTGCCCCTCCACGCCCAGGGCAAGAGTCCATGAAATAAATACAGCAGGTTAGAGGGAAAGAGAAGCTGCTTGAAGTTTATTCATAAAGTATAAGGAGGCACTCACTGGACCTTGGCTTTTTTTTTTTAACTCCTCCTTTCCCTTCTTTTCCACCTAGCAGAGATTCTTGCTTGCTCTCCTCTGAGAGTCCTCAGCTGATTTTACTAGCCTCTCTGCTCTCTGCTATAATGAGCCAAAGACCAAGGAAGTGAAATGAAGTGAAGGCAGTTCATCTCAGAAGGCCCTGAAGGATCCTACTGAGGCAAAAGGCCCGACTCTGGTCAGTTCAGGTCGCTGTGGAGCAGAGAAACTGGTGTCCTTCTTGGAGTGCCGCCTTCATCTCCTCAAACTGAGCCAACTGGCAGGCATCCTCCAGCTCCAGCCAGCGGTAGGCCTGGTGCTCGTGGGAGAGGCGGACCTCCACATCACAGTCCTTTACCTCCGCCAGCCAGTAGATGACGATTTTAGGCTTCTCTCTGGCCACGTAACTGAGCTCCCTTCTGAAGCCCTCAATGATGGTCAGCTGGGCTGCTTCTATGCCTGCTTCTTCCTGGGTCTCCCGAAGGGCTGTTTCCAAGTCACTTTCTCCTGGTTCCACATGGCCTGGTGAGGAAAAAAAGAAGAGGAAGCGAATATAATCGTCGACAAAGCTAGATTTTCCAGGTCAGATGATTTAAAGCTGGGGTCTCTGGTGACTTTTCTAGGTGTTGCTAGGCTTTGGCAATATCCTAAACTGGCAGGGAAAAGGGTACAGGGCAGGTAGGGTATGGCTCTGTGGTGTCTGGGCAAGCCCCTTCCCGACCCCATCTTCCCTACAGAGAGTGAAACAAACCATATATTTGGCAAGTCTGGTCTAGAATGCTGCTCCTCGATGTGGAAATCGGCCTCCCCCAGACCTCTGCTCTATTTTTCTCTGGAGCTCTCTTCATCCCATGTTCTCAGGGAGACCCTTCCCTGGGAGACCTTAACGTGACTTTCCCAAGGAAGGGTGGTCCTTTCTTGCCAGGTGGGAGCTGGCTGAAGAGGGAGTTCTTCGCTTATAGCCCACAGTGAGGACTTAACATCGTATACAGTTGGTGCCTGAAGTCCCAGGGCCAACAGTCAGGGTCTAAACCCTATACCAAGGCATCGGCAGCTGTTTCCAAGTAGCTATCAAGGCTCTTCCAAATTGTTTTCATCTTTCTGAGTAAGGCCAGATTCTAGTTTCATAGGGAAAGTCCTGATGGGAACTTAGACTAAGGACAAGCCGAGAGCCAGTTCTAAGAAAATTTGTTGGCAAGGCCCAAACTCAAGCAGACAACTGCCAAGAAACTGTTGTAAGAGAACTTGAAGCTCTGCAGACTGGGAGCAGCCCTCGGCTTTGCCTCCAGGCCCTCCCTGCAAATTCTCAGCTTGCCCAAAGGGGCCAAGAAGGCCTGGGAGGGGTCTGGCAGCCTCGATCAACACATGGTTTCAACAAGTTGCTGGGGGCCTCCTGGTTCGGGAGCTCCTGGGAAGCAGGAATTCTTAGCTGTTCTCTTCTTAGCTCAAAGACAGGGCTACATCCTAGTCTCCTCCTTCCCAGGGGTCCCCAGAGCAGCGCCCCAGTCAGCTGCTGCTGCATAGCTCCCACAGAAAGCGTCCAGGAGTCTGGACTTAAAATTCCATTTCTGTCCATGGCTGCTGGGGGATTTTCTCTGGAAGCACCTCACATAGCCGTGGACACAAAGCCAGGCAGGTACTGCATCAGGGGAGGCAGGTGGGAGGGATGCTGGAGGGCAGAGAGGTGACGCTGATTCGGGATGCCTGACCTTCCCTCAGAACTGTGTGCAAACCTCTGAGCACACCCCACGCAACAGCATCTATTTAGCATTCTGGCCATCAGTGCTAAGACTGTAACTTCTCCCTCGCCTAAGGCAGGGAAAATTCAGAGATTTCCTTTGAAATCTTTCATCAAGAGGCACCATGCAGTGTGACTCAGGTGATCAGGAGGCAAGTGTGAATATTCCTATTCATAGTATTGGTGACACCTCTTTTTTTTTTTTTCCCACTTTGTTTCTCCTCAGTGGAACTCAAAAGTGCCAATTGTTTTTCCTGTTCCCACTTCCTTGTTCTCCAGCCCTAAGATGTTAGTCGCTCAGTCGCATCCGACTCTTTATGACCCCATGGACTGACTACGGCCCGCCAGGCTTCTCTGTCTATGGAATTCTCCAGGCAAGAATACTAGAGTGGGTAGTCATTCCCTTCTCCAGGGAATTTTCCCAACCCAGGGTTTGAACCCAGGTCTCTCAAACCGCAGGCACATTCTTTACCATCTGAGCTATCATAGAAGCCCTCCTCCAACCCTGGAGAAGCCTTGTTCACCTCCCCCCCACCCCACTTTCCCTTAAAGTCTCTGCTCCCTTCTGTCTGGGGGCTGTTCACTTTTAACCTGTAGCCCAGTAATGACCTGGCCCCAGGGTCCCCAGCTGCCAGCCCAGTGCCTCTTCTTCCCCACCATTCACTGGAGAGGCTGACGCTCTGGTGACCGATACAAGAAAACCTGGTATTCAGCCACAGAGTTCTATTTCAGTTCTTCTCTGGCCTGGCATGTAGACCTTGTATGCAGAAAGGGCCAAGAGTTTCTGCCCACATACCCACCTCCTGCTATACAATCACTGGGAAGCAAGTGTTGTAGGGTGCCTGGCAGCGTGGATTTCTGAACAGCACTTGGCATTTCCCCACAGCCCACCCCCTGGCCTCCCACCTTTGGGAGGAGTCCAGTGATGAATGCCATCTGATGCCTGTAGCAGTAGAAACTCAATGGCAGTGCTGTCCACCTTGGGGATGAGGCGTCTTCGGAAGATGATCAAGCCACATGCTCTCAGGGCCATGGTCTATCTGAAGGCGTAACAAAACATGTGCCAAGTTACACAAAACAGGAAGATTCATACTGAGGAGGCTGGAGTGGGGCAGCACTCTGGTGCTGGGGAGTCACACAGACCAGCTAACAGTGACCTCGTCACCTAAATGCTGAGGACCAATGCGGGGAAGCCAGGAGTCAGAGACAGGCCTTTGTGTCTAACTGCAGGCCCCGGCCTCTAGCTGGTAGTGTGGGTCTGTCCCAACTCTTCCGGGTCTCCCTGCCGGAGCAGGGCCCATGTGTGTATGTAGAGATGGGAGATCCTCAGGTGCAAACTCAGCAAAACTGGAGAGATGCTGGGAATGGGAGAGATGCAGTACAATGTCATCATCAAATCCACAATCCCATTTCCCTCAGCCTCCAGCTTGAGACTCTGGAGCAAAGAGACCCCAAAGTATGGTTTCTTTGTATTTTTTAACTTCTATCGTTTATTTATTTTGGGGTATAGTTGATTTACAAGGTTGGTTAGTTTCTGTGTACAGCAGAATGAATCATTATACATATATCTACTCCATTTTAGATTCTTTCCCATATAGGCCATCACAGAGTATTGATTAGCGTTCTCTGGGAAACAATGTGGTTTCCGATGGCTTAGAAGGGTCACTTAGGAATGGTGGCTTAGTGTTCTAAACATTTATTTGTTACTGATTTTTTTCAGTCTTTTATGTTTTGGAATGTGATACATTCACATGGTCCAAAATCCAAAATATAAAGGAGCACCCATGGTAGAAAGTCTCCTTCCCATCCCATCAGAAGCGAACTAGCAGAGTGGTCAAGAGTATGAACCTGGAGCCTGGGTTCAAGTTCGAGCTCTGCCACTCATTCACCATGTGATGAGCTCCTAAGGCTCAGTTTCCTCAGCTGTAAGACGGGATAATGATAGCTCTGCTATAAAGGGTTGCTGTGAGGATTACATGACTTGACTTTGTCAAATGGTTTAGAACAGTGCCTGCTGATTAATAAGCACTCAGTAGACTTCAATATGCACAGAAAAATGTCTGGAAGAGGATACACATCATTAATACTGTTTTCTTGAGGATGAGATTATGGGGAAACTTTCATTTTCTGCTCCATATATATCTGTATTATTTGGAAATTTACAGAGAACATTAACTTTATAATCAGCCATACAATAACAACAGACTTTTTTAGTCTTCTTTCCACTGCAGGAAAAAATGTCAACAAGAAAAGACAGGAGGGACTTCCCTGGTGGTCCAGCCTTTAAGACTCTGAGATTCCACTGCAGGGGGTGTGGAACTAAGATCCTGCATGCCATGCGTGCAGCCAAACACACACATACACACCAAAAAACAAAAAAACCTAGAAGATCTTTTCAGTAAGGCTCTGCTAAAGAAAAACTTGTGGCGTTTGTTCATGCAGCAAATATTTATGGAGCACCTACTATGTACCAAGTACTGTGCTTGGTCTTTGCCCTCACATGAATATAGAATATAGTTTATAGTCTAGTAGGAGAGGAAGACTTTAAACAAATAGTTAAGCAAATTTAAAAACATTTGTCAAAAAGGTCTGTGTTCCAAAGGGAAAATGTATGATTGGAAACTTGGAGGGATCAAGGTATGCTTCTTACACTTGATCTTAGCCAAAAGGCCGAGAAGCAATAAGGAATGCTTCCTGAAGGAAAGGTATTTGAGCAGAGAAGTAAAGGATGCATAAAAGGTAAACTGACAAAGGGAAAGAGGAAAGTGTGTTCCAGGTGGAGGGAACGGCATGGACAAAGGTTCCCAGGTGAGAGGGCAGAACTGAAAGAAAACCAGGGGTCTAAAGTGCAGTTGAGGTCTGAGAGACTGGCCCAGGCAGGGAGAGGCCCAAGCTGCAGGGCCTCATCTGCAGGATTCCAGGGCCAGAGAAGAAGCTGGTGCTCCTGGGTGGCACAACTGACGCTGAGAGGAGTGGCTGGAATAGGAGTTGATGATCTCCATGGCCCCCTTGATGCTGCTCAATCAAGATGAGCTTCCCTGGCGGTCCAGTGGTTAAGAATCTGCCTTCCAATGCAGGGTTCAATCCCTGGTTGGGGAACTAAGATCCCATGTGCCATGGGGGAACCAAGTCCATGTGCCACGACCACCAGGCCTGAGCTCTGTGGAGTCTGTGCCCCTCAACAAGGGAACCCCTGCACCACAATGAAGACCCAGTGCAGCCAAAATAAACAAGAATTAAAATGTGTTTTTTAAAAAATGAGGTAGAGACAAATGTGCTGCTTGTAAAAAGATTTTCAGACACACTAAGTGGAAAAAGATTGGCTCATAACAGTACGTAAAGTGTGGATCCTTCTGAGTTTAAAATTCATACATAAACCGGTATCAGGGCTTTTGTTAAATGTGGTGTTCTGTTCCCTGGTCTCCCAGGGAATAAATACATGCTGAAGACTTTATTCTGGAAGCCAGAAAGAACCCTGTCACCAAAGAACTAGTGAAGAAAGATTTCAAATTACTGGCTACAGGTTTAGGTAAGAACAGGTACCTGATCCCAGGCCTTCCTATCGTGATGCTCAGAAAGCATCAGCAAGTTACAGGTGTAGGGTACCTTGCCCCTGCTTTGAGTCGAGTCCCATGAGATGGATGTTGGGACAAGCTTAGGCATCCAAGGCTAGAGGGCACAGTGCCCTGCCTAGGACAGGAAGCCCCTGGGCATTCTTTCACACCACTGCTGTCACCAACACAGCATGAGGAAACAAAGATGCCTCCATGGGGGCCAAGAGAGACAAGCCTGCGGTGGCCATGTGGCACCACTGGGGAGAGGGCAGCAGGCCAGTACTGTCCTATGGGGAGGAGGCTTAGGTTAGTGATAAGGGTGCACCCTAGCAAAACTGTATCTCAGTGGATATCTGTATTCAACGGTGACCACAGCTAACAGCCAGACCAGAAGAGCTAGGATCAAGAGCCAGGATCAGACAGATGTTCACTTTCTACCTGTGCTCTGTACCCAGAGAGGACAGAAAGGCAGAATTCCTGCTCACCCTCCAATCATGGCTTGAGCCAGCTGAACTCTACAGTTTCTCCTTCCTTCCCCATCCATGCAACCATCTCCTTATCCTTTCAGCAACAACTCAGATGTCACCTCTTCTGTGAAGCCTTCTGGCTTCTAATCCCTCCATCTTCTTGGCCTTTAACATGGCCTGAATAATCTACTACTGTCATGTTTGATAAGAGAAACAGAATACTATAAGAATTCAGGGTAGGGAATAGACCTTGTCCAATCAGGAAGTTGATGGAGAAACCCATGTACCTCTGTCACCTCTGCATCTGGTGTTAGGCCTGAAATCTCTGTAAGCTGGTGATGCCAGCAGTTGGAAAGGAAAGCTGACTGTGAAGGGGAAGACAATAAGGAAAACTGGAACCTGTGAGAACAAATTGACTTCTGTCCACTGTCTCCAAGCTCATTGACTTGGATGACTTGCAGGAGAAGCTGGCGCCTTTGCCACAGAGCTGAGCATACAGCCAACCCAGGACTCAGAACAGCTGAAGGAGGCGATGCAGCAGGAGTTGGGGAGCTGCGGGTCTGGGTGCTGTCCTGCACCCTAAAGTGAGCCAGCAGACCAGAGTGTCCAGAGGTATGTCCTGCAACCATGCCCAGGATCCTGCTCTGTCCTTCACAGTGGACTGGCTGCTACTTCACTTCAGCCTTCCAAATCTTGCACAAAATTCTCCTGAGGTCAGCCCTAACCTGGAACTATCCAGGAAGGGACCCCTGGGAAACTCAGTTCCAGCTTAGCTACAAAGCCATCACAAGCATGCACACCTAGTATGGTAAATCTCTGTACCTCTGGCAGGTAAGAGCCAGACTGTGAGCTATCTCCTGGGACCCAGCACAGCAGCTCTCAACAGATGTTCATTGACTCAACAGAACTGTCTCCCCACCTCCCACTCAAACAAATGCTCAGGTTATATTCTGGGACTTTGGGAAATAGCCCAGTGTTTTCCTGAAGAGTGCCATTTACATAAAAGTCAATGGAGCTATTGTTGGAGGTTTTCTGTTTTTCTGGAGACCATGGAGCTGAAACTATCCTGGGGTTTTAAAGTATTCAGATTTCTTTCTTCCTCTCTCTCTCTCTCACAGATACACATATACACACTCACTCTGGCACACAAACTCTGAGTGGATTGAAACCTCAGGGGGTTAAAGAACACACCATCTAATATGCAAATATACCTGCAGCCAGATTGCGGAGGTGAGAACTCCAGGCTGACAGCAGGCAATTCACACTTCAGCAAAGTGGCAAAGTGCCTTAGGTGGTTTAAAAAAACCTGAACAAACCCCCCCCTCAATGTCATCAGAAGGTTCCAGAAGCTAAGGAAAAGTGCTCTTGGCTTTCTCTGTAGATACAATTCCCTCACTGCCTAGGAGGTTGAGGACTTAGGTGCCAAAAAATAATTCACAGATAAATGTCTATACTGATGTGTTGTGGTCCAATATTTTCATCAAATTAATCAGAGTGCTATTGCAAGCACAGCTCAACCACAGGAGCCGTCACAAATGTACCTTTAAAAAGAGCTCTCCAAATCCTCCTGCAACCTGTTCCTCCTAGTCTAAAATCCCTCTAGCAGAAACGGTATTTCATCCCACCATGTTATCAATTAAGAATCTACCCCAGGCAAAGTTTTTTATCTTTTATAATGCTCAAGACAACTCTTCACAATAAGCATTGTTACCACCAGTTGAAGATAAGGAAATTCAGATTCAAAATGTTTAAAATACTTGCCCAAACACATAACTGGTCTGTGAATGCTGAGATTTGAATCTAAGTAAAAGTGAAAAGTGAAAGTATTAGTCACTCAGTGGTATCTGACTCTTTGCAACCCCATGGACTGTAGCCCTCCACGCTCCTCTGTCCACAGAATTCTCCAGGCAAGAATACTGGAGTGGGTACCCATTCCCTTCTCCAGGGGATCTTCCCAACTCAGGGATCTAACTTGGGTTTTTTGCATTGCAGGCAGAATCTTGACCATCAGAGATACCAGGGAAACCAAGTCTAACTTCAAAGTTTGTATTTTTTCCATTATACAACTTTGCTTACCGCGAAAGAGCAGGGCTTAGGGCACAAGTGGCCCTGAGAGAGGACACGAAAATGATTTATTAAATCGCTTCCAGTCCCCAAATTCCCACACTTTGATCTACATTCATATGGAGGATTTTAAAGATGTCTAACTGAAATCCTATTCACAGACGTTTTAGTTAGAGGCTGACATAGATGAAGATCCTGTTGCCCAGAGACAACCCTGAAGGGGTATAGTCTGATGCCCTTAAACTTTGTCTCTCTGATAAAGGTTTCTATGCCTCTGCTTTTTTTTTTTTCCTTTCTTTTCTGGGAAGCTGGAGCCCATAACCACACGTTCAAAACCATACCCAGTGTAGCCTGAGGGTTCTCAAGCACCAAGTACTGGGGACACGCTTGATGCCAGCCTTGGACAAGTACACAAGTAACTAACTTGGGGCACTAGAGTCCAGGAAATTTGCCCAGGCCACTCCACTATGAGGAGGAAGGTCAGCTCTGCCTACCTACAAGCAGCTAGCTATGTGACTGCTCAGCTTCTCTTCACATCCCACATCATAATGGTCTCTTTTCCAATTCTCCTAGTCCCTTCTTCCCTTTCAAAGAAGTGAACAGAAATAAGGCTCCCATCCTTGAATAAAGCAACATCAACAAAAAGATAAAACTAAAAAAGAAAAGAAAAAGCCCCCAACTACCATAAACTGATGAGACAAAGAAAATGTTCCCTCAACCTCACCTTTACCTGGACATCTGCCACTGTTTCAGAGACTAAGCTGCTGAGTCATCTTGCTATCTTTGCTGTTTGGCTGAGGGAGGAAATGGGAGATTTCACCTGTAATGACATGAATACTGGCTTCAAGGATGAAGTCAAAGTCAGACAAGGTTGGGACAAAAATCATTTCTGGTGAAGGAGAACTGTTAAGTGGCCTGTTAGTGCCATCTGCTGTACAATTCTGGAAAGCAAACATGGGGAATTCTAATACTAGAGCCTGAAATGATTTATTCTCTCATCTAATGTCCGTTGAGTGTGTTCCATTCGACAAGCAGTGTGACAGGACTGAAGAATAGACAGGAAGCTGAATACTAGTGGAAGTGGAAGATATTTAAACAGACAAGTCACCAGATGTGTTTTGTGCATCACAAAGGTATGTGTGAGATGTAAAGACGGCAAAGAAGGAATGATTATCTTTAGGTCAAGGGGTACTCCGTAAGAGTTTTAAAGGATGACTAGGAGTTTGCTTGCTTGCTAAGTCACTTCAGTCGTGTCTGACTCTTTGTGACCCCATGGGCTGTAGCTCTCCAGGCTCCTCTGTCCATGAGATTCTCCAGGCAAGAATACTGGAGTGGATTGTTATTTCCTCCTCCAGGGGATCTTCCCAGTCTAGGGCTTGAACCCCCTTCTCTTAGTCTCCTGCATTGGCAGGAGGGTTCTTTACCACCAGCATCACCTGGGAGGCTTCCCTGGCGGCTCAGACGGTAAAGACTGCCAGTATTCCAAGTATTTTCATCTTTTCTCAATCAAAAACAGAACGAACAACACAGAAAAGCATGGCTGGCTTTGCAGTGAGAAAGACTTAGCTCCCTAATTCAACAGCATGTTATTTTGAGCAACACACTTCTCTAGGCCTCATTTTCCAAATAAGGAAATACCAACCTACTATTAACAGTTGTTGTAGAGTTTAAAATAAATAATGTATACGTAGGGTCTGACATATCAGAAGTACTAGATATATGTCATACTTAACCCCTGTATAAAACGTCATCAAAAAGCTTCTCTGTTATGTTTTAATGGCATGCTCTTAGCTTTCATTAAGTTGAATAAAAAAAATGACTTTTCATATTTTCTGCAAAACTGTCAGTGAACACACTGTTCATCACACCATGTACATCCCTGACAGCCCCACAAGATGTTTTAATATAGCTACTAGGAAGAAATTTCACTCTTTTGAAGAATGGATTGTTTCCTTAATTATTAGTTATTTAACTGACAAGTTTTGAACTAAATTGGCCACTCAATTACAGTACATCTACTGGTTCCATTGGCTAATATATTTTCTTATTTCTAGTATGAAGATAATAGCTACCACTTTTGGAAGTTACTACTTGTCAGGCATTTTGCCAAGTGCTTTACCTTCATTATTTCACTTAATTTTCACAACAACCCCATGAGGCATTACTCCTCCATTTCAGAAGAGGAAAAAGAAAATTACAGCTCAGTGATGAGTCTGGGTAGGGACTCAAAAGCAGATCTGCCTATCCTGGACTCTACACCAGCTACATTTGGCTATTTGATTGCATTCAACTTATTTAATGTCATTCATTTATTTTCCCCCTTAAGAGATATAATAGATACATAAGGTCCAAACTAGGCCACAAGAAAAAAAGAAGTTTTTTAGGTAGTAGGACTCTCCTGTGACTTTCTTTACTTCTGTTTTAACTGTCACGATAGTATCCATTCAATAAAGGAAGTAATTTGTAAATATAAAACCTCTCTTGGAAAGTAGGCAGAGTTTAAATAGTAATAACAAAGTTAAAACTGAGGCCCAAGGAAGGCAAGGTATGGCGCTCGGATCGCTGGGCCCCACACCCGGTACTCTGGGTTTCCGACGACCTTCCCGATCACCACTCGTCGCGGGACAAACAAGGCTCGCGGGGCCCCCGGAGGGTCCCTCCCTTCTCTCTGCAGCGGCTGGAGTCTGGCCTGCTCGCGCCCCACAGCCAGCTGGAGAAGGGCAAGTCCACTCCTGACCCTACAGCTACCGGAGGTTGGTCAGCTACAGACTCTCATTGCACCGAGACTCAGTTTCTCCACGGAGAACTAAACCCAGTAATCCCTCTGTAAGGCTACTCACCCCAAGTAGAAGGAGGCAAAAGGCGGACCTTGGGCGAGACTGGCAGTCCGTCGACCAATCCCAAGAGCTGGGTTGCGCTTTGGAAGACCAACAGCTCGGGGCGGAAGGATCCTGGACCCGCCTCAAAGGTGCGTTTCTCTCACTTAGAACATCGCGAGATTTTCATTACAGTGGAACGATTGGTTGAACGACGGAAATGGAGAGTTACGCCCACTGTTTCATCGGGTTTCTGATTGGCCTTCGAGAAGAGAAGGCGGTTCACGTCCACGAGTTCCCTCGATGCTCATTGGTGGACTGTGTGGGACAGCCGGAGCGCGGGCGTCGGCGCGGGCGTTCGAACCGGCGCTTGGCGGCGTTGCCATGGGGATGAGGCCTGGCCGCAGGCTCCAGCTTGTGAGCAGAGAGGGCTCTGGTCGCCCTCCTTGGGGCTCTCTCCTCTCAGCGTTATCTTCAGTCTTCAGACAAGGTTGACTGAGGAGGAATTTGGAAGCCTCGGAGGTGAGAAATGGCGGAAGAGAATCAAGGCGGGTTGGCCTGGTCGAGAGCCTTAGTGCCTGCCCTCGCCGGAGAGGGTGAGCAGGGCGCCCGCCGAGCGCGTGAAGAGGCGGGCAGTTGTAAAGGAAACCGGGAGTTGACCTCTCCCGGTCGGCCATTCACCCACTCTCCTACCCTTCTTCCCCACTTCTCCTGTGAAACCTTTTCTGAGTCTCGGAGTCTTGCTTTTGAACCCATAGCCCTGATTGGAACCTCTCTCAGAGCGCTTCTGTTCTGCTTTGGGTTATTTGTGTACTTCCGTGAACCCCGTTCTTGTCCCTTCTCTCATGTAATTCTGAAGTCTCTGAGGCAAGGCAAACATCTTACATATTTCACACATAGTAGATTTTTCAGGAAATATTTGTTGAGTTGAATTTAAGTCACCACAAATAGATTGGATTTCTCTCTATGCCCTGCCCTGTTTTTCCTCCCATACAGAGATTATTTTTTAATTTTTATAGAACTAGGAGGAGGGTGTTCTAATCTCATAATGCACAAAGACCTGAAAGTTCACGGTTAATCTTTCCACTCTGTGAAATGGAGAACGTTTTCGTTGCTTACTGGAACTCTTCCTACCTCGTGGCTTTTAGTCTTGGTCTCCCAGTGTTTTTTATTGAACTTTGTGTTAGTGTTGCTTAAAACCATTCTGTTGTTGCTGTATGCCAAGAGACATAATGTCAGTTTCTTAGTGACCCACAGCTATTGTCACATTTTCAGTGTGTTTTGGAAAACGTTTTATTTAAATCCTTTTCTCTTTTGTATTTGTATTCTGCTTTTAGTCTCCTTCAGCACATATAACAGCTGCTCTGGTAGCCTTTCCATTTATCAGGTGTCCCTGATAGAATTGCATTACCAAGACTGTTGTTTCATTTTTAACTCATAAGACTATATATGTTGCCATTATGCTTTGCTGATTCTTATATCAAAATCATAGCTCAATGCTGACTTTAATAAAAAGATTGAAAAAAGTTAGTTATAGCAGCTCTGTTCTTAATTACTTTCCTATGACAGTTCGAATAAAACCCTATAGCTAAGCCACAGACCTGTGACATGTAATGGAAACCCGACTGGGGATTCAGGGTTTGGTCTTGGTTCTAACTCACTCGCTATGGCTGGCTTTGAAGGTCATTTAGCTCTTTTAGATTTCTCTTTTTCCATCTGGAAAATCAAAAGGTTAAATTAAGATTAGAAGTCCTGTGGCTCGATTATCAATTTAGTCAAGCAGTTGTTGCCAGGTAGATATCACACACTCAGCCTTCCAAAGACCATACAGCTGGAGGTAATAGCTACCATTATTGAGCATTTACCATGAGAAAAGCACTGTATCAAGGCCTTTATATAAATATTACATTTTTCTTAGCATAGTACAGTAATGTACTACGCACATAATGTACTGCCCACATACCACTTCGTTAAAAACTTCTGGTTTCTGTTGTAAATGAAAATCATTTTAACTATTCATAGTATGGCCTTGGGCAAACTAGGGTATGGTTCTCTCATCTTCCAGTTGAGGAGAAACAGCAGTTTCTTTCTCTGGGCTCCAGTTTTGTTGTTTGTAAAGTGAGTTGAAATATTCTTCTCAGATCTGTTTACTTTAATTGATAAATTAATCCAGTTTCCTGCACTGGTTCAGCAAGCCTATTCATAATTTGTTCAGAGTAGGGCATCAACAGATATTGTTAAGTGAGTGATGGATTTCTACTTGTACTTTGTTGTAATCATTATATACTTCCCAAGATGATGTCTCAAGGACTTTGATGTTCATCATCCTATTAAACAAGAAGACTTTTCCATAAGCATAAACTAATAGGTACCATTCATATTGGAAAAATTCAGTTTTCCACCAGTATGTCTTTTTTCCTGTGTAGGGAAAAACCACGTGTCAGGGTTCCCCCTCCCCGCCAAAACAGCTCTCCATGACACCAGCTGGGTGTTCTACAATTTACCTCAATCCAGCACTGTTTACCTGGAGGTAGTGTCAGATCCTAGAGGTTAAGGGCTTAGTCCCCCAAGACTGCTCCCATATCACTTCAGATACCAGTTACAAGTAGTAAGCCCTCAGATACCCACAACTTCTGTTAGATTTGACTATGAATTGGAGGTTCCCAAGCCCCCTCCTCAGGTTCAATTAATTTGCTGCAGCAGCTCCCAGAACTCAGAGAAACGCTGATGTTGACCAGTATATTAAAGGATATGATAAAGGATTCAGATAACAGTCAGATGAAGAGGTAGACAGGGGAGGTTTCAAGTGCAGGAGCTTCTGTGCCTGTGGATTTGGGATGTGCCACCCTCTCAGTATTGATGAATACGCCCACCCAAAAGCTTTCTGAACCCTGCACTTTTGGGATTTTCACGGAGGCTTCATCATACAGACATGATCAGTTATTAACTCCATTGCCAGCCCTTCTCCCATCTCTGGAGACTAGGAGCCTCCAGAGTGGCTGAAAATTTTAAGTTTCTCTTTGTGGTTTAGTCTTTCCATCCAGGAGCTGACCCAGAGTTGCCACTAAGAGATACTCCTAGTGCTGTTATCACATGGAAAATTACAAGGGTTTTAGGAGCTCTGTGCCAGGATCTCAAGGCAGAGACCAATGTATATCTTCTATTCTTAGTCTTTGTTTGTTTGTTTTTTTGAGTGCTTATGTTATTTGATTGCTTATTTAGCACTTTATTACATTATCCCAGTTAATCCTCACAAAAGCAAAAATCTCTTCCAAGTCACTATCATTTTTTGCCTGTTTAACAGTAGGTGACTAGATGAAAGGTTTTTATTACTGTAACCATAGCTTTGTCCATAGCAGTTCCTTTGTGTGATAGGAACTTCTTTCATTTTCTTGCTCAGAAGCAGTGAGTCAAGGCACTGCCAACTCTGCTATAGTTTTCCTAAGTAATCAAACTATGCCTGATATAAAAGTTTCTACTACCTGTGACTGCAAATGGTATCAAATGCTTTTTTATACTTTTAAAAATAGTGTAGGGATATTTATGCATTGAATAATTATTGAATGTTTATTATTCCCAGGACTCTTTAGGTTCTAGGGATAAAAAGATTAATAAGACACATTCCTTGACCACAAGATGATATTCTAGTGAAGAAAATAGACATACTCATAGATAATTATAACAGAATGTAGCTTCAATAATAGAAATATGCAAAAAGTATGATATGAACATAGAAGGGAAATCCAACCGCATCTGGGGAAACCAGAAAAAACTCATTTGTGTTTTAATCAGTGGGTAAGAGAAAGTTAAAATGAGGTTTGATGAGAGTCAGAGGAGGCCATTTAAGAGTACAGCGTGTATAAATGCAGAGATAACAGTCTAAGAAGTTGACTGAACTAAGGAGGGAGGTGGGGAGAGGAATGAGCTAGACTGTAGAGCTTTGTTGTTTTGTCTGACTCTTCCGCTGTCCCCTGGACTGCCATACACCAGGCTTCCCTGTCTTGTACTATTAGTTTGCTCAAACTCATGTCCATTGAGTCAGTGATGCCATCCCACCATTTCATCTTCTGTTGCCCCCTTCTCCTTCTGCCCTCAATCTTTCCCAGCATGAGAAGCTTTGTAGGACATGCTAAGGAACTTGGATTTTGGCCTTTAGATAGGATGCCACTGAAAGGTTTTAAATAAGGGAGCAGCATGGTCATAACTGTGCTTTCAGAATAACGATCTGGTTCTCTAGTGCAGTCGATGGCTTGGAGGGGGCAAAACTGGAGATGAGGACAGCAATTAAGAGGCACGTGATGATCTAGGTGAACCACCATCTGAGGCTGAACCATTTCTGTGGTAGTAGGAATGAGGATATCTAAGGGGAGATGTGACAGATACTTGGGAGATTAAATTGACTGGACCTGTTGATTAGGTTTGGGATTAAAGGGGAAGGAGTCTAAAGATGCTTCCCTGTTTAGCTCTGAGTGTCTAGATAAGTGGTATTTTTTCACTTACCCCACCCCAGCCCCCACTTCTCCAAGGCACAGAGAAATGGAGGAACAGATCTTGTGGGGAGTTAATGAGTTTAGTTATTGACTGATAGTTTGGATGTTCACTCCTGAGGACATTTCGATGGTGATACCTGCATATTTTTGCTGCAGGTTGGAGGCAAAGATACTATAAGATGGTTAGTTTTATTGTGAGGTGAGATAAAGTTACACTGAGATTCTGAAAGTAGCTGGTTAATAATATTACACGATATCCAGGCCAAAACGACTAGTAGAGATTTCACAAGCAATGGGGAGTAGTAGTGTGTCTATTACAGTCTTTTAAGTTACCTGCTTATGTTGAGATTTGATTGGTTAGAACTAGTGGTATAGAATTGTGTAGCCAACATGCAGATATCTGATTGCTGTCAAAACAAATTCATATAGCTGTTTTTAATAAATTTATGGATTGGTTTCATTTATATAAAGCGAGGTGATGATAATTGCCATCTCTCACAAAAAGTCTTGGAAGATTAATCAGGTAGCATAATTAATTCAGTTCAGTTCAATTGCTCAGTTGTGTCCGACTCTTTTGAGACCCCATGGACTACAGCACGCCAGGCCTCCCTGTCCATCACCAACTCCCGGAGTTTACTCAGACTTATGTCCATTGAGTCAGTGATGCCATCCAGCCATCTCATCCTGTTGTCCCCTTCTCCTCCTGCCTTAGTCTTTCCCAGCATCAGATCCCAGTGAATGGAATTGTTTTAGTTGTCCTTTGTTTTCTCAGCATCATTCCTTTCGAAATAATTTCTGGTGCCATTGTGGTAACAGTTCCCAAGAGAGTATAACCCTGAGTAAAAGAATCTCTTATCATCTTAGTAATTTATAAAAACTGTAATAGTTACTTTTCCTACAACAATATCGTTATCGAAAACCACGACTATATATTATATAAAGTTATGTGATAATACAAATATAACTATGTTGTAATAGCTATTAACCATGTGAGATGTATTTTATGATAAGTATTTTATAACTGCAAAATGGCAACAAATCTGAACGTGACCAGCATCTATAATTGGATTGTACATGTGCGCTGTTGCTTCAGTGGTGTCCGACTCTGTGCAACCCCGTGTGTAGCCCACCATGCTTCTCTGTCCATGGGATTCTCTAGGCTTGAATACTGGAGTGGGTTGCCATGCCCTCCTCCAGGCATCTTCCCAACCCAAAGATCAAATCCATATCTCTTACATCTCCTGCATCGGCAGGTAAGCTTTTTACCACTAGCACCACCACAATTGGATTAGACCAAGATTTAAAAAATAAAACACTGAGTTTAAAGCCAATATTGGTTACCACCTGTTGCAGGGAATTCTTTCAAAATTAAACCTCTATATTTAGAGAGAGCAATACTTGCACTGTTTTAAAATAACTGAGTCCAGCAGTTTTGTTATGCTTATTTTTAGGTGATTGCTTCCATGCTTTGCAGCAAACTTAGAAATTTTAAAGAGTCATAGGGGGGCTCTTGAATGAAATTGCAGTAATTGCAAAGCATTAGCTACTTAACCATAAACCTTGAAACTTTTTTTTTTTCAGTTGCAAAAATAATCTTTCACAAAGTACTTTTGGGTATAACTCATATGATTTATATCCCAAAATTCACATCTAGCCTTAAGAATTACATTAGGAATCATATTCTTATTGCAGCTGTTGTTTTAAGCAGGTGTCTAGTATCCCTTTCTTAAGACCAATGGTCTATAGATAGAACAATATCTGGAACTTGAAATAACTTAATTCCCTTGTTAGAGGAAGAGTATATACTCTGTTATCCATCTTTTAACCTCCCACTGGCAATATTGAATTCTTGTGTTCTTAATTAGGGATCTTATGCCTATTGTAGGGTATACAAATGTCTTAATGCAGTTTCATTGAGAATATTGGATTTGTATTGTATGTAGTTACTAACAGTATTGTGTGACTTTGTGTGTGACTTTTAAAGTGGTCATTATTACCTAGGGCCAGATGGATTGGTGGTTTAGTACTACACATACTAAAAAGGCATATACTAAAAGGCTTTGAAACTTTAAATGGGTAAGTTGTATGGTATATGAATTATATCTCAATACAGTTGTTATAGGGATATGTATTTTTTAAGTGGCTATTGTCACAATTTAGGGGAACTCAGATAAAGAAATACTTCTTGGCAGTCAGAGCTATTTTAGTCCTTGTATAATATTTCACATCACCTCTATATTAATGAGAGCATATAGTATGTTCTAATGCCTGCTGACCTGCCTATGTAGTCCCTTACTTTCAGAAACAGTATATTCATTTAAAAAATATATATCTCAGTAAGTAGAAAGCGGAAAATTAAAAAAAAAAAAAAGAAAGAAAGCGGAAAATAGTAAGGTGTTTGAAAAGACCACTGAGGTTTAGCCTGTCAAAGCTGTGTGACCTTAGGCAAGTCACTTAATCATTCAGAGCCTCAGATACCACATAAAATGAAGGTGTTGAAGCAGATCCTAGTTCTTAAACTCTGATGTACACAGGGCTAACCAATTAATGGAAATGTATAAAGGAATGGGGAGCAGGGGGACTATGGTGTATAGGGTAGTATATGTCCTTCTAAAGAGTACAGCCATAACTTAATTTTAATTGTTCTTGCCTTTTAAATATTGACATTTTAAAAAGTTTTAAACATTCAAGCCAGACTACAAGGTGTGAGGAAATCCTTCATGGGCTTAGTATTATAGACTTTGTTGTTGTTGTTTAGTCTCCCAGTCATGTCCAACTCTTTGCAACCCCATGGGCTGCAGCATGCCAGGCCTCCATGTCTTCCAACCGTCTCTCAAAGTTTGCCCAAGTTCATGTCCATTGCATCAGTGATGCCGTCCAGCCATCTCATCCTCTGATGCCCTAGATCAGCTATAGACAGGATGATCTCTATTGATGGGGAAAGCGCTAGGATTCTTTTTTTCCCCCTTTATCTTAATATAAATATTATGTGATACATTCCAAAGGGTATTATGAAGCATATATATGTAAGTTACAAAGCATAATACAAAATGAATAAATGCCTAAGACCTAGCGGATAATATCCTGTATTCTCTTCCTGTTCACCATTTTCTTGCTCTTCCATCAGAAATAACCTTTATCCTACATTTTCTATTTTGATGCCTAAATAATGCAGTGGATTTGCTTGCTTTTGAAGTGTTAGGAAAAGGGACATTGTTTTCTGGGATTTGTTTTTTTCCTCATTATGTTTCTGAGATTTGATAAGTTGTTCAGTATGTTTGTTCTCTTTCCACTACTGTGTAATGTTCCGTTGTTTGAATATACCCAAGTTTGTTTATCCTCCTGCCAGTGGGCATTCAGGTTATTTTGTTTTTGGCTTTTGTGAACAGTGCTGCTCTGAACATTTTCTGTGTGTGCCTCATGAAGCTCCTGTGCAGAGGTTTTTCTAAGGAATATACCTAAGAGTTGAGTTGCTTGGTTGTAGGCTATATAAACACTCAACTTTGTGAGATAACGCCACACTGTTTTTCAGTGTTCTTTACCCCCATAATCCTTTGTTCTGAATGTTCTCCATAACTCTCCCTTCTTTAATTTGTTTTCTCTCTGCCACATCTTTTTCCCCTTAGTGAAGATAACCTGCCTCATTGCCCCTTATTTTCTCTTTCTGGAAAGCTTTATGTTCTCTGCCATACCATTAAAAATGTTTCCTCTAACATAATCGAATCATATTTAGAAGTAAATATTACTCTTTTACAGTTACATTATAAATAACTTCCTAAAAGTGCACTTAAAAGGCTTTTCCATGCGGAATATTTATTTTAAAATTTAATGGTCTTTTAAAGAGCTTTGTAAGTTGTATTTGTCAGGTTTGATCTAGGATTAATTATATTTAAGTTCTATTTACTATGTGTGTGTTTTTAATTACCTCACAAATGATCTGGTTATTTCTAGCATTTGTGAAATTTTAGTTGTTTCTGGGGTTGCTCAGCATAAATAATTTGAAATTTTGTTGTTGAATGGAGTGAATTTTTTTAAACTTGAGAACATGAGTTATTTCTGAATTAACTTTGAATATTTTTCTTTTAAAAAGTCTGTGACACACAAATGTTACCAACTTTTGTTTTTTCTACCATGAAAGTTACCCAAAGCCACATTTTACTTTCCTCTTCATTGTATTCTTTATAACAAAAATAAATACCCCTTTAAAGAATTATTTAGTTAAACATTATAAAAATAACATTATTTGATACTATGAAATACATGGACAAATGAATCAGATTTTCTTTCTGTTTTAAACAGGGTGATTTATTTAAAATAAGTTAGGGTACACTTCCTAATATTCTTAATAAAATGAAACTGGCTTTAGTTTATGCATTATTAGGTTTATATTGAATTACTTCTTAAAAACTATGGCCATAAACACCCACCTGGAACATATTCAGAATGCTCTTCTAATTTATTCAACAAAGCTCTTGAGATTTTCATTCTGTGCTACACGAGTCTAAAAAATAATTCATCCTGTACCTTCTTAACAGCTGTTAACCACAGCCTAAATTTCCACAGAAACTTTCAATACATTTTCTTGATTTCTTCCGTGATTAATTTTGTTTTTGTTAATTATAGAAGTAAATGTTTTAGGAGAAATGCTTTTCTCTTTTAGATGCTAGTGTAACATCTAAAATTTAATGATATCGGGGGGTTTTTTTGGAGTGGTAAAAATGTTCTAAAATTAAATTGTGGTGATGGTTGCTACAACTCTGTGAACATACTAAAAAATATTGAATCATACACTTTAAATGAGTGAGTTTTATGATATGTGAATTATATCTCTAAAAAGTTATTAAAGTTTAATGATGTTCTGGGGGGTGTATTGACCCTTTTTTTCCTTTTTCTCTTTGATAATTTAAGTATTTGAAATGTAACATGAATTTGAAAAACTGAAAATAGCTTGGCTGCTTTAGAACTTGGGCGATTTCCCCCGTTTTTCTGATTGACCAGGAATATATAGACCTTAGATTTGGGTTGTCTACTTTTATAGTGAGCAATAACTTATTGGAAATATTGAATAATCTTAAGGGACTTCTGTGATGATCCAATGGCTAAGACTGGGCTCCCAGTGCAGGGGCCCTGGGTTTGATCCCTGGTCAGGGAACTAGATCCCACATGGTACAGTGAAGATCCTGTGTGCTGCAACTAAGACCTGATGCAGCCAAATAAATAAATACTTTTTTAAAAAAAGAAAATTGAGATTTTGAATTGACATTTATACAGTCAAGCAGCAGTAGATTGTGATATTTTCTTCAAATTTGTTTCACTATTCATTTTTCTGTTAAATTAGACTGATTTAAGAAAAATTTTCCTTATTAGCAGATGTCATTTAGGTCAGTGAAAAAAGAGCTATGAAAAATAGTATAATCATTTTAACTTTTTCCCGAAGACCTAAGAAAGGAAAAATCCCCCAAATTTCAGTCTTTGTATATTAAATAGATTTAAACTAACAATGACACTATACGATTTTATTTTATGAAAAATTGCAGAAAATACACTCGCCATAGTGACAGAAAGCAGATCAAAGATTAGCTGGGACCATGGGTGGAGGAGAGTATTGACTCCCAAGGGGCACTGGGAAATCTTTTGATGGGACTGTCTTGGTTGTATTGGTGTTTTGATGTATTTGTCAGAACTTATGAAACTGTTCTAAAATTGGTCTAGTTTGTTATACATAAATTATACCTTAGTATTTTGGTATGTAGCATCATCTAATATCTCTATATAATATATAGTAACTAAGTGTTTGGACTTTCCTGCTGGCGCAGTGGTAAAGAATCCCCCTGTCCATGAAGGAGAGGAAAGTATTTGTACAGTCGTTATCGATGAAATAATAAGTTAATAGAAGCCTACACATAGTACTACTATTACTTAGTGTATTTTGCAAGTATAATTCCTCTACTTCCATATCTCTAATCTCTTACCTTTTGAATCTCTTACATATTCAACTTTTTATAAATCAAATAATAGAAACCACCTTTTAATAGTTCTAAAAATCTTTCATATGATGTATCTGTTTCTAATAAGTCAACACTTCTTACAAACCAGGCACAGTGACCCAGTGCTGAGTAAGAGCATGGCTCCATTTTTATGGAGTACTTTAAAATTTTCAAGTTAGTTTTACATAAATATTTTATCACATCCTTTGAGAGGGGGAAATGAAACTCAGAGAAACTAAGTGATTTTGCCCAAGGTTACACAGCTAAATGACTGAGAGTTATCTGATTCCAAGTTCAGTTTGAGGCAGTTTAGGTGGGTAGAGTTACATAGTTTAGATAGATGAATGAAAAGTTTGAGGGGACATGTTAAATAGTTGGATCTTATCCACATCCTGGAATGTGAATCAGCTTCCTTAATTGTGTATAAAGTTGCATGAATTCCCCTTCCAGTTTATTTTCTCTGCCACCAGGATAAGAAAATTTGAATTTCTGCCAACTGGATTTCTTCCAAGACTCTATTTCTGATTGTTACCCCAACAGCTGAGACCTAGCATTCTCTGGGTCACAAAGGAGCACTGTGCATACTTGTGGCATTGAACATGAGTGGGCCCTCATGTAAAAATCTGCCCATCTGGCCTCCATTGGGTTTTACTGATTTGCAGGACATTTTCCTGGTGGTGGCAGCTGTGAGAGATACCATGCTGCAGCACAGATCTGCAGGAGGCAGCTATTCTGCTGAGCAGGGTACATAGTGGGCCTCTTAGGGGAGCTGGCGGGGAGCTGTCTTTGCAGCTGCTTTTGACGGAGGCAGCATGGAATAGTGCAAAGAACATGGGACTAGCCACGAGAAGACCTAAGTTTGAATCTGAGAACTGTTCCTTGAGAGCTGTGTTAAAACTTGGGCAACTCACTGATTCATTCTAGTCTTTTTCCTCCTGAGTAAAATGAGGGTGTGACATGTGCATTATGGATGAATCTCATAATCATTATGCTAAATAAAAGAACCCAGATACAAAAGAGAATATATTGTATACTTCCATTTACATAAGCTTTCAGAAAAGCAAACTTATATGTAATGACAGAAACGTCATACAGATCAGTTCAGTCGCTCAGTCATGTCTGACTCTTTACAACCCCATGGACTCAGCACGCCAGGCCTCCCTGTCCATCACCAACTCCCGGAGTTCACTCAAACTCATATCCATCGAGTTGGTGATGCCATCCAGCCATCTCATTATCTGGCATCCCCTTCTCCTGCCTTCAGTCTTTCCCAACATCAAGGTCTTTTCCAAGGAGTCAGATCAGTCGTTGGCTAGGGCCAAGGACAGAGGGTAGGATGGAGTGCAGAGAGATGTGACGAATCTTCTGAAGGTGATGGAAATATTCTGTATTTTAATTGTGGTGATGGTTTTACAGGTGTTTACAACTGTCAGAACTCATGGAATTGTACCCTGTCGTGCACTCACACCCAAAAGGAGATTTTGAAGCTGTTTCAGAGCTTAATAAGAAAGAATTGAGGGAATTCCCTGGCAGTCCATGGTTAGGATGCCACACTTCCACTGCAGGGGACATAGATTCTATCCCTGATAGGGAACTAGGATCCTTGTGTCTTGTGGTTCACCAAAAAAAAAAAGAGAAAGAATTGAAATAGATTTGGATTATTTACCATGGGTACAGGAGGAGAGAAAAGCAAACCAGTGAAGTTATAGCTAATGTAACAGGAAAGCTCAAACACTAAGCAAAATCAATAGTCATCCACCTTGACTTCTAACTCATCTTTTATCAGTTTGCTATTTTTATCTGAATCTTTATAAACTATTAATAGTAGGGGATGTTTAAAACAGACAGATTTCTTAAAATACTTAATTTACTAAAAATTTTTATCTATATTCCATTGTCTGGTCCTTCCACTTCTTAGTGATTATTATATCCTGTCACTTTTATATTAAGGAACTACACTGACATCCTCATTGTCACAGTGCAACAAAGGTGTCGGTGGTACATTTTTAACTTCAGTATGTAAGAAGGGCTGCAAGAAATAAAATGGAAATGACTTGCCCTTCCCAGCCCCCAAATTCTCATCTTGTTTTCTATTAATGATTGTAAATGCCTCAACATCCTTCTTAATAAAGCTTAAAGAAGCCACAACTAAATTTTGGAGTTGACACTGAAGTCAGAAATTGACCTAGAGAGAATATTTAGTAACTCAAATATACAGTAGTTCAGTTCAGTTCAGTCACTCAGTCGTGTCCGACTCTTTGCAACCCCATGAACCGCAGCACGCCAGGCCTCCCTGTCCATCACCAACTCCCGGAGTTTACCCAAACTCATGTCCATTGAGTCGGGGATGCCATCCAACCATCTTATCCTCTGTCGACCCCTTCTCCTCCTTCCCTCAATCTTTCCCACCATCAGGGTCTTTTCCAATGAGTCAGTTCTTTGCATCAGGTGGCCAAAGTATTGGAGTTTCAGCTTCAACATCAGTCCTTCCAATGAACACCCAGGACTGATGATCTTTAGAGTGGACTGGTTGGACCTCCTTGGAGTCCAAGGGATTCTCAAGAGCCTTCTCCAACACCACAGCTCAAAAGCATCAATGCTTCTGTGCTCAGCTTTCTTTGGATGTCCAACTCTCACACCCATACATGACTATTGGAAAAACTATAGCCTTGACAAGACAGACCTTTGTTGACAAAGTAATGTCTCTGCTTTTTAATATGCTGTCTAGGTTGGTCATAACTTTCCTTCCAAGTAAGCGTCTTTTAATTTCATGGCTGCAGTCACTATCTGCAGTGATTTTGGAGCCCCCCAAAATAAAGTCGGCCACTGTTTCCACTGTTTCCCCATCTATTTGCCATGAAGTGATGGGACCGGATGCCATGATCTTTGTTTTCTGAATGTTGAGCTTTAAGCCAACTTTTTCCACTCTCTTCTTTCACTTTCATCAAGAGGCTCTTTAGTTCTTCTTCACTTTCTGCCATAAGGGTGGTTTCATCTGTATATCTGAGTTTATTGATATTTCTCCCAGCAATCTTGATTCCAGCTTGTGCTCTTCCAGCCCAGCGTTTCTCAAGATGTACTCTGCATATAAGTTAAATAAGCAGGGTGACAATATACAGCCTTGACGTACTCCTTTTCCTATTTGGAACCAGTCTGTTTTTCCATGTCCAGTTCTAACTGTCGCTTCCTGATCTGCATACAGATTTCTCAAGAGGCAGGTCAGGTGGTCTGGTATTCCCATTTCTTGAAGAATTTTCCACAGTTTATTGTGATCCACATAGTCAAAGGCTTTGGCATAGTCAATAAAGCAGAAATGGATGTTTTTCTGGAACTCTCTTGCTTTTTTGATGATCCAGCAGATGTTGGCAAATATGATCTCTGGTTCCTCTGCCTTTTCTAAAACCAGCTTGAACATCTGGAAGTTCACGGTTCACATATTGCTGAAGCCTGGCTTGGAAAATTTTGAGCATTACTTTACTAGTGTGTGTTTTGAGTGCAATTGTGCAGTAGTTTGAGCATTCTTTGGCATTGCCTTTCTTTGGGATTGGAATAAAAACTGACCTTTTCCAGTCCTGTGGCCACTGCTGAGTTTTCCAAATTTGCTGGCATATTGAGTGCAGCATTTTCACAGCATCATCTTTTAGGATTTCAAATAACTCAACTGGAATTCCACCACCTCCACTAGCTTTGTTTGTAGAGATGCTTCCTAAGGCCCACTTGACTTCACATTCCAGGATGTCTGGCTCTAGGTAAGTGATATGCAGTAAGTAGTGTCTATTCTAGATTAGCTACTTGTGGCTGTATAGAATTCTTCCTATCTCCAAAAGGAAGATAAAAGCCAATGTGGTTGTGCTCATTCTTTTCCCTTTTTTGCTAATGCCCAGGCCCTCTCTGCTTAAGACAGGCATATATAACCTTTAGCTGGATGTGGGACAAAGGGCAGTTACTTCCAAAACAGAAATACATATTTCTTGAAAAAAAGCTGATTTTAGATTTCGGCCAGGAAATATGAAGCTTTCAAAGACTAAGAAAATTGATTAAAACACTTGAAATATATAAAAACCCATGAGTTAATAGTGAATTTGAAAACCCCCCCCAAAAGAAAAAGAAAAGCAAAACTCCAGAAGAACTCATTGGATACCATCCAAAATAACTAGCCACTACTTAACTCTGAAAATTAGAAATTAAAAAGAAAGGATACTCTTATGCCTGCCTTCATGTGCTAACTCTATTTTGGATAATCAAATAGCCCTAGTTGTTGACAGAAAGTTTTTCTTTATAGGAAAATTCCAAAAAGAGTGATAGATTCAGAAAACCACCATTTTGCAATCCCAGTGAAATGATTGAGGCAGATAACAGTCATCAGTGGACGAAACCATTGGATTAATTGGTTGATAAGATTGCAATGAAGGAAATCAGTCTGCAGTTTGCAGACATTGAATGTATTCTGGTGTGATATACTATGAAGCACATGGTAACACCTATGAAATATTTTGCCCAAATTGTGGAACTTGATTCAAATATAGAGTTGCCAGCTTAAGCCAGCATAAAATAGGACACTTAGTTAAATGTGAATTTCAGATGAACAATGAGGAATTTTTTTAGTGTAATATATCCCATACTTAGGACATATTTGGTTTCTGTGTTGTCAGTGGAATATAAAGGAAAAAAGAAAGAATGGGGTACTGCCCTGTGAGGAAAAAAGGAGACATAACAATGAAATTCACGATCCTTGTTTTTATTCTGATTTGAACAAAAAAATACTTTTGTAAAAAGATACTTTAAAATATATATGCATTATATATTTAAATATAAATAGAGATTTTCTTTTAGATAATTGGGTAAATTATATTATGGACTGAGTATAAGATACCAAATAATTATTTTTAAACTTACTAGGTTTTCTATATATAGGTCTTTAGTTTCTTTAGGTAGATATATTCCTAAGTATTTTATTCTTCTCGTTGCAATGATGAATGGAATTGTTTCCTTAATTTCTTTTTCTACTTTCTCATTATTAGTGTATAGGAATGCAACGGATTTCTGTGTGTTGATTTTATATCCTGCAACTTTACCATATTCATTGGTTAGCTCTAGTAATTTTCTGGTGGAGTCTTTAGGGTTTTCTATGTAGAGGATCATGTCATCTGCAAACAGTGAGAGTTTTACTTCTTCTTTGCCAATTTGGATTCCTTTTATTTCTTTTTCTGCTCCGATTGCTGTGGCCAAAACTTCCAGAACTATGTTGTATAGTAGCAGTGAAAGTGGGCACCCTTGTCTTGTTCCTGACTTTAGGGGAAATGCTTTCAATTTTTCACCATTGAGGATAATGTTTGCTGTGGGTTTGTCATATATAGCTTTTATTATGTTGAGGTATGTTCCTTCTATTCCTGCTTTCTGGAGAGTTTTAATCATAAATGGATGTTGAATTTTGTCAAAGGCTTTTTCTACATCTATTGAGATAATCATATGGCTTTTATTTTTCAGTTTGTTAATGTGGTGAATTACATTGATTGATTTGCGGATATTGAAGAATCCTTGCATCCCTGGGATAAAGCCCACTTGGTCATGGTGTATGATCTTTTTAATGTGTTGTTGGATTCTGATTGCTAGAATTTTGTTAAGAACTGTTGCATCTGTGTTCATCAGTGATATCGGCCTGTAGTTTTCTTTTTTTGTGGCATCTTTGTATAACATTATGTAAGAAACAAATCACCAGTCTAGGTTCGATGCACGATACAGGATGCTTGGGGCTGGTGCACTGGGATGACCCAGAGAGATGGTATGGGGAAGGAGGTGGGAGGGGGGTTCAGGATTGGGAACTCATGTACACCCGTGGCGGATTCATGTTGATGTATGGCAAAACCAATACAGTATTGTAAAGTAAAATAAAGTAAAATTAAAAAAAAAAAACAACTTACTAGGTATAATAATGGCACTAGGGTTACATAAGAAAATATCTGTTTAGAAAATTTAGAAGTGAAATGACATATCTAGGATTTACTTTTAAAATATTTCAGGAAAGGAAAGAATAGGAGAAGCAAGTGTGGGAAATTTTGATAACTGAAGAATCTATGGGTGGATAAGATGAGAGTTCATGGTACAATTCTGTTTACTTTTGTGATGTTTGAAATTTTTTATAAGGAAAGTATTTTAAAATGCTATAGGTAGATCACTATGCCTGCTGTTTGCTGGGCACTTAGTAAATGCTTTACAGAATCTGTGTACTGCATAATGAATACATTTATAGAGTACTTTTTTTAAAAAAATTATTTTTTGATTGCAGTGGGTCTTCATTGATGTGCACGGGCTTTCTTTCATTGTGATCAGTGGAAGCTACTCTCAAGTTGTGGTGCACAGGCTTCTCATTGAGGTGGCTTGTCTTGTTGCAGAGCACAGACTCTAGAGCATGCAGGCTTCAGTAGTTGCAGATCTTGGGCTCTAGAGCACAGACTCAGTAGTTGTGGTACACAGGCGTAGTTGCTTCATGGCGTGTGGAATCTTCCTGAACCAGGGATCAAACCCATGTCTCCTGCATTGGGAGGCAGACTCTTAACAACTGAACCACCAGGAAAGTCCCTGTTTTTTTTTGTTTTCTTATGGATCTGGGATGGGGCTCAGGTATCTATATTTCTTAAAGTTCCTGGAGTGATTCTGATCATTATCGCAGAAGAAGGGAGGAGCTGGACTTTTTGTGACATGGAAAGAAATGTGATACAAAGCGTATCTATTTTAAAAAATCTTATTGGAGTAGATTTACATTGTTGTATTAGTTTTTGGCGTACAGCAAAGTGGATCACAGCCTTGTTGTCGTGAAGGGGCTTTCATAACTCAATAAAGCTATGCGCCATGCTGTGCAGGACCACCCAAGACGGCCGGGTCATAGTGAAGAGTTCTGACAGAACATCCAGTGGAGGAGGAAATGGCAACCCAGTCCAGTATTCTTGCCGTGAGAATATGAACAGTATATAAAGGCAAAAAGATATGACACTGGAAGATTACCTGACCCCTCAGGTCGGAAGGTGTCCAGTATGCTACTGGGGAAGAAGGGAGGGCAATTACTTATAGCTTCAGATAGAATGAAGCAGCTGGGCCAAGAGGAAACAACGCTCAGTTGTGGACGTGTCTGGTGGTGAAAGTAAAGTCTAATGTTATAAAGAACAATATTGCCTAGGAACCTGGAATGTTAGGTCCATGAATCAAGGTAAATTGGACATGGTCAAGCAGGAGATGGCAGTGCTGAACATCAACATCTTTAGGAATCACTGAACTAAAATGGATGAGAATGGGCAAATTTAATTCAGATGACCATTATATTTACTACTGTGGGCAAGAATCCCTTAGAAGAAATGGAATAGCCCTCATAGTCAACAAAAGAATCTGAAATCCAGTACTTGAGTACAATTTTAAAAACAACAGAATGGTCTTATTTCGTTTCCAAGGTAAATCATTCAGTATTACAGTAATTCAAGTCTATGCCACAATACTGATGCTGAGGAAGCTGATGTTGAATGGTTCCATGAAGGCCTATAAAACCTTCTAGAACCAACACTAAAAAAAAGATGTCTGTGTAATCATAGGGCATTGGAATGCAAAAGTAGGAAGTCAAGAGATAACCCGGAATAACAAGCAAGTTTGGCCTTGAAGTACAAAATGAAGCAGGGCAAAGGCTAACAGAGTCTTGTCAAGAGAACATGCTTGTCATACCAAACACCCTTTTCCAACAACACAAGAGACAGCTCTACACATGGACATCACCAAATGGTCAGTACCAAAATTAGATTGATTATGTTCTTTGTAGCCAAAGATGGAGAAGTGCTATACAGTCAGCAGGAAAAAGACCAGGAGCTGTGGCTCAGATCATGAACTCCTTATTGAAAAATTCAGGCTTAAATTGAAGAAAGTAGGGAAAACCACTAGGCCATTAAGGTATGACCTAAATCAAATCCCTTATTATTATGCAGTAGAGGTGACAGATAGATTTAAGGGATTAGATCTGGTAGAGAGAGTGTCTGAAGAGCTATGGACAGAGATTCGTAACATTGTACAGGAGCCAGTGACCAAAAACATCCCCAAGAAAAAGACATGCAAGAAGATAAAGCAGTTGTCTGGGGAGGCTTAACAAATATCTGAGGAAAGAATAGAAAGAAAAGGCAAGGGAGAAAGGGAAAGATTTACCCAACTGAATACAGAGTTTCAGAAAATAGCAAGGAGAGATAAGAAGGCCTTCTTTAATGAACAATGCAGAGAAATAGAGGGAAACAATAGAACGGGAAAGACTAGAGATCTCTCTGAGAAAACTGGAGATATCAAGGGAACATTTCATGCAAGGGTGAGCACAGTAAAGGACAGAAACATTAAGGACCTAACAAAAGCCGAAACATTAAGGACCTAACAAAAGCCGAAGAGGTTAAGGAGAGGTGGCAAGAGTACAGAGAAGAACTATACAAAAATGATCTTAATGACTTGGATAACCACGATGGTATGATCACTTACCTAGAGCCAGACATCCTGGAATGTGAAGTCAAGTGGGCCTTCGGAAGCATCACTATGAACAAAGCTAGAGGAGGTGATGAAATTCCAGCTGAGCTATTTCAAATCCTAAATGATGATGCTATTTAAATGCTGCACTCAATATGTTAGCAAATTTGGAAAACTTAGCAGTGGCCATAGGACTGGAAAAGGTCAGCTTTCATTCCATTCTTAAAGAAAGACAATGCCAAAAAATATTCAAGCTACCATACAATTGTGCTCATTTCACATGCTAGCAAGATTATGCTCAAAATGCTTCAAGCTAGGTTTCAGCAGTATGTGAACCAAAAACTTACAGATGTACAAGCTGATTTTTAAAAAGTCAGAGGAACCAGAGATTAAATTGCCAACATTCCAGAAAAACATCTGCTTCATTGACAACACTAAAGACTTTATGTGGATTACAACAAACTATGGAAAATTCTTAAAGAGACGGGAGTACCAGATAACTTTACCTGCCTCCTGTTAAACCTGTATGAAGGCCAAGAAGCAACAGTTAGTACCAGTCATGGAACAACAGATTGGTTCAAAATTGGGAAGGAAGTATGTTAAGACTGTATATTGTCACCCAGCTTATTTAACTTCTATGGAAAGTACATCATGTGAAATGTCGGGCTGGATGACTCAGGAGCTGGAATCAAGATTGCTGGGAGAAGTATCAACAACCTCAGATATGCAGATGAAACTACCCTTATGGTAGAAAGCAAAGAGGAACTAAAGAACCTCTTGATGAAGGTGAAAGAGGAGAGTGAAAAAGCTGGCTTTGAAACTCAAAAAACTAAGATAATGGCATCTGGTCATTTCATGGCAAATAGATAAGGAAACAATGCAAACAGTGACAAACTTTATTTTCTTGAGCTCCAAAATCACTGTGGATGGTGAGTACAGCCGTGAAATTAAAAAACGCTTGCTCCTTGGAAGGAAAACTATGAAAAAACCTAGACAGTGGATTAAAAAGCAGAGACATCACTTTGCTGACAAAGGTCCGTATTGTCAAAGCTATGGTTTATCTAGTAATTATGGACGAATGTGCGAGTCAGACCATAAAGAAGCCTGTCAGTTCAGTTCAGTTCAGTCTCTCAGTCGTGTCCGACTCTCTGCGACCCCATGGACTGCAGCACGCCAGGCTTCCCTGTCCATCACTATCTCAAAGAATTGATGCTTTTAAACTGTGGTGTTGGAGAGGACTCTTGAGAGTCCCTTGGACTGCAAGGAGATCAAACCAGTCAATCCTAAAGGAAATCAGTTCTGAATATTCATTGGAAGGACTGATGCTGAAGCTCCAATATTTAAGCCACCTGATGCAAAGAGCTGACTCATTGGAAAATATCCTGATACTGGGAAAGATTGAAGGCAGGAGAAGAAGGTGGCAGAGGATGAGATGGTTGGATGGTCTCCAACTCAATGTACACGAGTTTGAGCAAACTCCAGGAGATAGTGTAGAACTGGGAAGCCTGGAGTGCTCAGTCCACAGGGTCGCAGAGTCAGACATGACTTAGTGACTGACAGCAGTACAAGGGCTCTTGACTAGGCCTATAAGTCACATAGTGTCATTTCCACCACTTTCTGTTGGCCAAAACATGTCACAAGGCCAGCCTAAATGCAACAGAAGTAAATTTCATCTCTTGGTGGAAAGCCCTGCAAAGAATTTTTCTTTTTTCATCTACCACAAATGGAAAAGGGCAGGATGAGTTTAGAATGTGCTTTTTAGCCCCTTTGACCATTTCCTCCGAAGTTTGTTACTCAGGGTCCTTTAATTAAGACTTTTACCTGGCCCTGACCTCTTTTTCTGTTTCTCCTAGAAGGAAGATAAAATATAAATTAAAGTGAAAAATAGAAAAGCTTTACTAAGAACTAATAGAATTTTGAAAACTCTGAACTATTAAAAAAATTTTTTTAGAGAAAATGTAGTTTACTTACCTTTCAATATTCTTATGAACTTGAACTTGATTAACAGTGATACGAAGAACTCCCCAGGGTCCTGACTTTAATAATAGACTAGGATTATGTGTTATTACCACATCATTTGTTAGTATTTAATTAAATAGCTTGTGTTAAATTTTTTAAACATTTTAATGTGTAGCCATTAAAATTTTTGACCATGGTATTAATTTCCTAGGTAAATTCTTTTATTCATGTTCTGTATATAGGTAGACATCTACAAACACCTGCCTTTTAGAATGATCTGAAAATCCTGAATTAGTAGATTCTGAATTAATGATGTTTTTACCTCTTTATTCAACTAACTTCTACCAGTACTCAGTATATACAAATGTGATTTTCTCTGAATTATATTCATGATCTTCTCTGAGTCACTATTTAATTCTGCTTTCCATTTTGAAATAGTTCTTAGCCTTTGTTCGTTAATCATGGGAAACAGTTGTGCGACATGCCTTGACATTAACTTGAACATCTAAAATTAGCCCTGTAACAATCAGCAGTTGGGGAGAAGGTTTCAGTAGTTTGTGGTATATGTGAAGTAGATATTGCAAGGTTGGAAGGAACTCCCTAGAATAAGTAAGTGATTTGTGTTATGTGTATGTGCATGTACCTATGTGTATACATAACTGAAAGTCTCTTTTTATTAAGCAAAGGACAAATTACTATAAATGCATTATAAGCATCTTTATACATTATGCTGTTTAATCATTTTAAAAGAAAAATGTATTTATTGAGAACCTGGAATGCTGGAATAGATTTTGCTGCATATTTCTTTTGTGGGTTTCTTTTCTTTTTTTTTTTTTTAAGGAATAATTGTATTATATATAGTATATTTCAAGTGAATGAATTTTTTTTTTCTCCTCAGAGTTTATAGAAACAAACCTATTCACAAAAATGACATCCTGGTTGTATGAATGTCTTTGTGAAGCTGAACTAGCACAGTATTATCCTCATTTTACTGCCCTTGGCCTTCAGAAAATAGATGAATTAGCCAACGTTACAATGAAGGACTACTCCAAATTGGGAGTCCATGACATGAATGACCGCAAACGTCTCTTCCAACTTATCAAAATCATTAAGATTATGCAGGAAGAAGATAAAGCAGTCAGTAGCCCAGACTATCGTCTTCAGACAAGCAATCTGTGTGTCAAGCCTCAGAAATCCAGACCTGGCCCTCGAAGGCAACTGCATTTTGATTCTCCTGCTGACAACAAAGACAGAACTACCAGCAACAATCAGTTTGAACTGTGTGATTTATCAGATTTTTCTGCAAGTGAACAGAAGTCTAACTACATAAAAGTACTGGAGCACATGCTACCAGATAATTCCCAGTACCATATACAAACAGGAATTCTGAATGCCACAGCCGCTGATTCCTACATACAAAAAGAAGCTAAGACTTCACCCTTTTCATCTAATCACTTTTCTCCAGTACAGGGGAATTGTGATAGTTCAGTTATTCAAAGAGTCTCTCATGTTTCAGGGTATAACTATGGAATCCCTCATTCCTATATCAGGTAATAACTTTTTATCTTTTTCTTTTTTCTGGAGGGAAAGGAGCCTTAGGCAAGGGCAGGGTTCTCTATGAGCAGAGGAGACCAACTACTCCATATTTACAGAAAATAATAGTGAACAGCCTCTGTGGTGATAATGCAGATACCTTGACTGGGGGAAATTGATGAAGAATTTGGACTTTCCAGATGGGAGAAAGATGATTGTTCATGTGCATCAAGCTACTTACCAGGGTCTGCTGCAGACCTGTTTTTATTATAGCATGGCATGAGGTATCTAGTGCATCCATGAAGGTAAAAGAGTTAACTTTCCTCTGCAGTAGAAAAAAAATTTACAAAATCCATAGGATTTTTTTTTTTTAGATTGTCAAATTAACTTCAACCAGGGGTCATGAAGCTTAGTTTTAAAAAAACCACTGTTTAATTCAGCTAGTTGAATTAAATAGGTCTTGGGAGCAGTTGATTTACCTGCAAAATTTGAAATATGGTCCTGATTTTGAGTGCTTTTTACAATTCCAGTCCTGGAAGAACAGATGAGTTTGGTCATTGCAAATAGTAAGATACTTTTGATAGCATTTACAGTTTGGGAGCCAGAGTGACAATAAGTTATTTTCACTTAGTGCTGTGAGTTAGAATTTGAAAAAGGTCCCTAAGAATTGAAATATCACGTAATCCCTAATACTAACCTTGGTATAATAGAAAATACGTTCTTTTAAAAATAATGTGTATGGCCTGTTTTGTTATTTTAAAAGTTATGGTTGGTGAGTTATGGAGAAACAAAATACATTCTTAAGCCACTTAAAAAAAAAATAAGGGCTGTTATTCATACCTTAAAACAAAGTATTTCCATATGGTCTTATATTGGCTAAGGTTTCAGAGGATTTCATAACCAACCAGTTCTTTTATTCTAAAAGAATAGAGAACCCAATTTTAAAGGTAAAAATGTCTTCAGTAATTTGAAATACATAAATGAATTCTATAGTGTTTCTGAAAATAAAATTTTTTTTGGCTTGGTTTAGCAAAGCACAGAGCATATAGTATTTTTTTCTTCTTTTAGTTGTGAAAGGACTAGATTGTTCTATGACCATCAATACCATGATTGTTGCTGTCCTGTTGGTTAGCTCAGCGGTGAAAGAGCAAATACTTTTTTGAATGTTAGTCTTTTATTGAACAACATATAAAAATCTAAATTGGAATTATTTATAAATAGAATGAAGATACGACTTTCCATTATTTATTTACATAGAATGGATATTTTAGTTTAAATATTGCTGCTTTATTTATTTCACATATATAGAATACCCCCTCTGCCTGTCCTGATTCTAGATATAAAGATCATTAGAATATCTGGAGACTCTGAGACTCTTAGGGGCAGGGTGAGTGGGAAGTCAGACAACCATAGAGTGAGCTAAGTGCTCTCACAGAGGTTTATACATGGCAGACCCAGGACGAAAGGTGTTCAATTGAGCTCTCTCACCTTTTGTATCATCTTACTCTCGCCATTCCTTATTATATTAGAGAAATGGAGGTTAAGAAAGTTCATTGTCCCAATAATTCTCAATATTGTCTTCTCCCCTAAATTCTAAGTAGGAGCCAGAGTTTTAGAACCCTGAGAAACTCCCTCACCAACTTGAAGCTTCCTGTTAGTGAGTCATCCCTATCCGAAGAGCATTCTCTTTGGATACCTCAAATTAGGTAAGTTCAAAATAACTTATTGGACTCTGAATTTTAATAAAAGTCTAAGGCATTTAGAGGACTGGTTGCCCTGACTTATTTAAGATCGTGAATAGACCTAACTCTAGCTGTGTTAACTTTGCATGTCAGACAGATATAGTTTATTTCTTCTAGGCAGTACTGCACATTAAAACTAGAGCCTTAAAAAAAAAAAGCTAGAACCTTTTTGGAGAAGGCAATGGCACCCCACCCCAGTACTCTTGCCTGGAAAATCCCATGGACAGAGGAGCCTGGTAGGCTGCAGTCCATGGGGTCGCTAAGAGTCAGGCACGACTGAGCGACTTCCCTTTCACTTTTCACTTTCATGCATTGGAGAAGGAAATGGCAACCCACGCCAGTACTCTTGCCTGGAAAATCCCAGGGACAGAGGAGCTTAGTGGGCTGCTGTCTATGGGGTTGCACAGAGTCAGGCACGACTGAAGTGACTTAGCAGCTTAGCAGAACCTTTTAGGATGCTTTAAAAATGTGTTTTATTCTGAGAAATTCTCAGTGGACCAGTGTTTAAGACTCTGTACTTTCACTGCTGGGCTTGCGTTCAGTCCTGGTTGGGGAACTAAGATCCTGCAAACCCCACAGCATGGTCCAAAAAAACCCAAAGAAAGTTTGGTTTTTTTCTTATAAAAAATAAAACACATGCAAAAGAAGAGAAAATAGAACAATGAACCCCCACATGCCTGTCATTTACTTTTAATGATCGTCAGGATTTTGCCATACTTCAAGCCAAAATGGTTCTTTTTTTAGATGTCTACTATACATTGGTTAAAAAAAATAATAACATATTTCAAAAGCCTTGAGTAGTTTTTTATGCATCATATTAGAAATTTTATTTCCTCCTTTTTACTAATTTAGATCCTGGCAAAAAATAATTTTCCAGCCAGTTGGAGGTCTCAGAAAATTGAAATTGATATGAAACAATTATATAGTGAAATATCCTGTGTAAAATCTATTATAAAATGCTGTTTAGGGGTTATTAATCAAATTCTAAAGTGTAAAGGAAGGGAATGATTTGTCTCTCTCAGACATTGTAAGTATATGTGCCAAAGGCATTGGTCTTGGTAAAACATCTACTTTCAAGGGTTCTCTTTTCTTGTTACCTTGCTTAAGAGGCATTTCTACATAGGTAAAGTGGTCAGTGCTTAGATGTATCATATATGCCACCATTAGGCTCAGCTAGTAAACCTGATGGATTTTGTACTCTTAACCCAAGGAATATTGCCTCTCTTCTGGATGTTAAGGTAGATGAGCTCACTGAAGACAGCCAGAGAAGAAATGTGTCTGAATAGAAGGATGAATTAGTGGTGGACAGCACCAGTCATAAAATTGTCCTGGGAGTAGGATCGTATTCTAACAAATAAATACATATCAGGGTAGGCAAAAAAAAAAAAAGGAAGCAAGAAGGACAAAGGGAGGGTCAGAATATACCTGGGAGAAACATGGGGGAAATACATTGAAACTTACCACCAAATTCAAGGTGTTTAATAAACCCAGGTAGGATAAAAAAAAAAAATTATATTGAATGGTCAAGAAAACAGTAAATGTACAATAATGAGGATTGAAAAGAAGCAAGAAATTTGCATTTGGATGGGATTGAGTAGAGATGGAGATAGAAGTAAATCAGGAGGATTTAGAGCTAATGAAAGAACTTTCTCAGTGTCAGCACTTTAGTATATAACAAATATTGTGTGTATATGTGTGTGTGTGTGTTTGTATTACACCTAATTTATAACAAAATATACTGATACTTTGACCTCTTAGGTAGCTTTATTCTGTTAACTAAAAATTAAAGCCCACTTATAAACATATATCAGACAGAACACTTCAGAAAAAGAGAATCCTTGGACTGAGATGGAGAAAATCAGAGTTTGTGTTCGAAAACGCCCTCTGGGCATGAGGGAGGTACGTCGTGGAGAAATCAACATTATTACTGTGAAAGATAAAGAAACTCTACTTGTTCATGAGAAGAAAGAAGCAGTTGACCTCACACAGTATATTCTACAGGTATGATACTTTCCTTCGATGGAACTAACATTATCAAGTGTCAAGTTTTTTGTTTGAGTAGGAGTACAAATTCTGAAATTCAGTTTTTAGATTTGAGTGTTGGCATTCATTCTATGTGACACTGCATTAATCACTGATAACACTTAACCTTCATGTTTAAAAAATACAGTGCAGTAGGGGATAACGCAAGCATAATTCCTCCTCTCTCGTGCAATAGAGTTGCATTATACATTCACTTTCCATGCTTTATGTGAATTTAATTATACCTATTTAGTCATAAAAGAGCAAATGGGAGAATGAAAAGAGTTTAAATAATGAACTGCTGGTAGGAAGGACAGTCACTGAGTTGCCCCAGACCAACTGTGAGATGGTCACCCAATCTCCGTTCTCTCCTGTCTCTCAGTGTGAACTTACTCTGCTGAGCGCAAGTCTGAAGTTTAAAGATGGAGAGCAAAATGGCCCCAGGTTGCCAGCCAACTGCTTATTTTGATTCTTAATTATGTTTAGGCATAGAGTTAAGTTGGTAGAAATTGGGTTCCTGAACAGGCCACTTTGTATAAGGTAGATTGCAGTGAGTAAAGATAATCCAGGAATGTGATTTCACATTGAACATGTATGGGTTTAAGTAAAACACTGGTAGCTCAAACACATTAAGAAACGTTCACTCCCTGCCAGGATGATTATGATTAAGTCCAAGAACAAAGAGTTTGATATTGAAATGAATTTATTCCTGGCTCTTAGGTACCCTTTCAATAAGTCCTTTAGTCTGTTATGAAAGCAGCATTCCATTGATGGAAGATATTATAATTTAGGCACTCTTAAAATCATGAAGCAATTAGGAATAATCTATTAAGATCTGGGAATTCAGAGTTTCTCTTACTCTGAATCTGCCTCCCTGAATGTTCATATTATGTCCATTCTATTCTGTCTCTTGCTTCAAAATTCAGTGACTAAGAGTCCCCTGGTGGTCTCATGGTTAGGATTTGGTATTTTCACTGCTGTGGCCTGGGCTCATTCCCTAGTCAGAAAACTGAGATCCTGCAGGCCAAGTGGCATAAGAAAAAAAAAAGTACAAAGCCCAGTGATTAGTAGGAAGGAAAAAAAAAGAGAGATGGTGAGTAATCTGGTGTGCAGACAATTCACCTTGGTCAGCTGAGATTTTACTCTACTGAAATAAATCCTTTAACACTGAAGTCAGGTTGTTAATCCTCTCCCCTCTTTAACACTTGCATTGTTCTTTGTTTTTTTTTGCTTACCAAAATTGGGTTTCTCAGTAAGGCGAAGCAATGCACAGAGTCTTTCTATGGGCACTAAATTACTAGGCCACTGTCTAACCAACTCAGTCACTTTAACAGCCTTATCGATTGCTGGTCAGTGCACAATCTGTTAGCTCTAGGTGGGAGGTATTTATATTGAAGATAGTCCAAATGACCAATTAGTTGTAATGCTGTCTAGTTCCATGGCTACTTATAGCCATAGTAATAGCCCTATCCAGTCACCATCTACCCAAGACTGCCTTAATGATGCTTCTGTCACAGTAATTCCCTCAAGGAGGCATCATTTTATCTTTTGTATTTTTCCATTATCCCAAAACACAATAACCTTATTTCTTTGTCATTACCATTGGTCAATACTTATTGAATATCCATAGTTTCCATAGCTCTTTCTCTGCTGTTTGAACTTTGGACCTTTGCTGTCATAGGTCAAACTCCTTACTTGTCAATGCTTATAATATGTGTTGAGAGGCCTTTTTTCTCCCTCTCTTCCTTAAGTAGAAAGAAGAAAAGGGAGGTTCATAGCAAACATAGCAAGTAAATATTTATCCTAGATTCTTTGGGTTTTATTTTTACTCTTATTCAGGTATTCAAACAATTGATTTATTTGTCTTTTAATTAAATATCTTATCCTTTCAGATCTTTTGTTACTTAATATATGTGATCATATACATACATTGTGCTGTCATACTTAACCATTAAAGTTTATGATAGCAACATAATGAGTGAAAAAAAAAAAGGAAACAGAGCTGTTTCTTTCATCCCCAATTTCTTAAATAAAGGAAAATATATATAGATTAAAAAAAGATGGTACTGAAATATATCAAAGTCAGTAGTGGCCATCTCAGGGTTGTAAGATTTATAGATAATTTGATATTCTTATCTGTTGTAATCCATGTTTTTTTCTGCAATCAGCATTATTACTCTTATATCAATAAAATCAGAACTTTTGAATAGGATATAGATCATGCTATGAAGAATGTCTCTAATCTCATTTTGTCCTTGAAGACAATCGATATTCTAAGTGTATCTTTCCAGAGATATTTTAGAAATACATTTATAATCTGAAAAAAAAATTCTTTAAAAAATAAGCTATGCAACTCTTATCATATCAAGGCTAAAGTGATTTTTTATTTTTTTGGCTGTACCCAGAGCAGCTTGCAGGCTCTTAGTTCCCCGACCTGGGATTGAATCCAGGCCACAGCAGTGAAAGCCCAGAATTCTAACCATTAAGCCACCAGGGAACTCCATGAAGTGAATGTTAATCAAACTTCACTGATAAAATATGGTCAAATCAAAGTGCATGTTCCCATATCTTTCATGAGAGATTCTTACAGAAGTATTAGAAAAATCAATACTTAAGTTCTATTGGAAGGAAAAATTGTTGTTGTTGTTCAGTTGCTAAGTTGTGTCTGACTCTTCGCAACCCAATGGACTACAGCACGCCAATCTTCCCTGTTCGTCACTATCTCCTGGAGTTTGCTTAAGCTCACTGAGTTTGATGGCATCACCAACTGGAATCAATGATGCCATCCAACCATCTCATCCTCTGTTGTTCTCTTCTCCTTCTGCCCTCAATCCTCCCAGCATCAGGGTCTTTGGCAGTGAGTTGGCTCTTCTCATTAGGTGGTCAAAATATTGGAGCTTCAGCTTCAGTATCAATCCTTCCAACGAGTGTTCAAGGTTGATTTTCTTTAGGGTTGACTGCTTTGATCTTGCAGTCCAAGGGGCTCTCAACATTCTTCACCAGCAGCACAATTCAAAAGCATCAATTCTTCGGTGCTCAGCCTTCTTTATGGTCCAATTCTCCCATTGGTACGTGACTACTGGAAAAACCATAGCTCTGACTATTATGGACCTTTGTCGGCAGTGTTGTCTCTGCTTTTTAATACGCTATCTAGGTTGTCATAGCTTTTCTTCTAAGGAGGAAGCATCTTTTACTCTCATGGCTGCAGTCGCTGTCCACGGTGATTTTGGAACCCAGGAAAATAAAATCTGCAACTGTTTCCATTTTTCCCCATCAATTTGCCATGAAAAATCAATCTTCAGTTCTATTAGATGGAAAGATACTAATTCCTTTAATGAATAAATGCTTTCAAAAATGTTTACCCAAGAGCACTTATAGAAAGAGGAGAATAGCCGTATACTCAGTGAAATAAAGGAAAACCAAAACCAGTTTATTCCCACATTTATTTCTCTTCATTTTTAAAAGTTTTCTGAGAAATGCCAAAAATTCTTTAGATACCATCAGTTCAGTTCAGTCTCTCAGTCGTGTCCGACTCTTTGCGACCCCATGAATCACAGCACGCCAGGCCTCACTGTCCATCACCAACTCCCGGAGTTTACTGAAACTCATGTCCATCGAGTCGAAGATGCCATCCAGCTATCTCATCCTCTGTCGTCCCCTTCTCCTCCTGCCCCCAATCCTCCCAGCATCAGGGTCTTTTCCAATGAGTCAACTCTTCACATGAGGTGGACAAAGTATTGGAGTTTCAGCTTCAGCATCAGTCCTTCCAGTGAACACCCAGGACTGATTTCCTTCAGAATGGACTGGTTGGATCTCCTTGCAGTCCAAGGGACTCTCAAGAGTCTTCTCCAGCACCACACTTCAAAAGCATCAATTCTTTGGCGCTCAACTTTCTTCCCAGTCCAACTCTCACATGCATACATGACTACTGGAAAAACCATAGCCTTGACTAGACGGACCTTTGTTGGCAAAGCAATATCTCTGCTTTTCAATATGCTATCTAGGTTGGTCATAACTTTCCTTCCAAGGAGCAAGCGTCTTTTAATTTCATGGCTGCGATCACCATCTGCAGTGATTTTGGAGCCCCAAAAAATAAAGTCTGACACTGTTTCCACTGTTTGCCCATCTCTTTCCCATGAAGTGATGGGACGAGATGCCATGATCTTCGTTTTCTGAATGCTGAACTTTAAGCCAACTTTTTCACTCCCCTCTTTCACTTTGATCAGGAGGCTTTTTAATTCTTCACTTTCTGCCATAAGGGTGGTATCATTTGCATATCTGAGGTTATTGAGATTTCTCCCGGCAGTCTTGACTCTAGCTTGTGCTTCTTCCAGTCCAGCATTTCTCATGATGTACTCTACATATAAGTTAAATAAGCAGGACGACAATACAGCCTTGACATACTTCTTTTCCTATTTGGAACCAGTCTGTTGTTCCATGTCCAGTTCTAACTGTCGTTTCCTGACCTCCATATAGGTTTCTCAAGAGGCAGGTCAGATGGTTTGATATTCCCATCTCTTTGAGAATTTTCCACAGTTTATTGTGATCCACACAGTCAAAGGCTTTGGCATAGTCAATAAAGCAGAAATAGATGTTTTTCTGGAACTCTCTTGCTTTTTTGATGATCCAGCGGTTGTTGGCAATATGATCTCTGGTTCCTCTGCCTTTTCTAAAACCAGCTTGAACATCTGGAAGTTCACGGCTCACGTATTGCTGAAGCCTGGCTTGGAGAATTTTGAGCATTACTTTACTAACATGTGAGATGAGTGCAATTGTGTGGTAGTTTGAGCATCCTTTGGCATTGCCTTTCTTTGGGATTGGAATAAAAACTGATCTTTTCCAGTCCTGTGGCCACTGCTGAGTTTTCCAAATTTGCTGGCATATTGAGTGCAGCACTTTGACAGCATCATCTTTCAGGATTTGAAATAACTCAGCTGGAATTCCATCACTTCCCCTAGCTTTGTTTGTAGTGATGCTTTCTAAGGCCCACTTGACTTCACATTCCAGGATGTCTGGCTCTAGGTGAGTGATCACACCATCGTGATTATCTGGGTCATGAAGATCTTTTTTGTACAGTTCTTCTGTGTATTCTTGCCACCTCTTAATATCTTCTGCTTCTGTTAGGTCCATACCATCTGTGTCCTTTATTGAGCCCATCTTTGCATGAAATGTTCCCTTGGTATCTCATTTTCTTGAAGAGATCTCTAGTCTTTCCCATTCTGTTGTTTTCCTCTATTTCTTTGCATTGATTGCTGAGGAAGGCTTTCTTATCTCCTTGTTATTCTTTGGAACTCTGAATTCAGATGCTTATATCTTTCCTTTTCTCCTTTGCTTTTCGCTTCTCTTCTTTTCACAGCTATTTGTAAGGCCGCCTCAGACAGCCATTTTGCTTTTTTGCATTTCTTTTCCATGGGGATGGTCTTGATCCCTGTCTCCTGTACAGTGTCACGAACCTCCGCCCATAGTTCATCAGGCACTCTATCAGATCGAGTCCCTTAAATCTTTTTCTCACTTCCACTGTATAATCATAAGGGATTTGATTTAGGTCATATCTGAATGGTCTAGTGATTTTCCCTACTTTCTTCAATTTAAGTCTGAATTTGGCAATAAGATATCATACTTAACTATAAAAACATACAGTGATTGCTGAGCAAAGAAAGTATTTGTCTCCTTGCTTAAAGACCTGTTTATGAGTTAGGTATAAATCATGTCCATTAAAATCGGATTTTAGAAATGTATTTTGCTGTTTATTATTGCCATTTTCAAGCCTAATCAAAAGTATAATGAACTGCCATCTACCTATGACCTAGCTTCAAAGTTAGATTTTACTGTTCTTAAAATCAGTCACATGTTTCAGAACACTAAAAGTTCACAGATCTCTTTGTCCTGCTTCACAGCTTCATGTTTTTCTCACCTCCTAACTTTTGGAGACTTTTTTTCTTTCTTTTTTTGGCCACACTGTGCAGCTTGCAGGACCCATGCAGTAGAAGCTGGAGTCCTAACCACTGGGCTACCAAGGGATTCCCTGGAGAATTTTTTCTATTGATAAATTTGGCTTTGTGACTCCAATTTCTTCTCAAATGACTTAACAAATTTCCATTCTAAAGTAATGTATATGAAACAAAATCATACTTGGGGTACAGTGACCCATAGTAAACTGGCTTAAGCCCATTTCCACCAGAGAAGCAGCTCAAGACGCAGACAGACCTTGTTTTTTAATTAGGGAAAAACCAAAGCTAGAACATAGACCTTTGTAAAAAGAACCTTCTATGTTAGTGTTCTAATATTGCTGAAAGATCTCAAATCTAGGGGATTTGATGCTCAATGGATGAATGTAGACACAAAACCGTAACACTTGTATGAAGATGTAAAGTGCTGAAAATATTTTTCCTGTTTCCTTTCCATTTTTTAAAAAAATCTTAATTGTGCCCTGTACTGCAGTTGTTAAAAGTTTTGTTTATTGCAAAAAAAAATTTCCCCATAAAATTTTGTCTTAACTGAATATTTAGAGTAGGCCTAAAAGGTAGTATAAAATATGACTTCATCTCTCATTCATCATGTGTGGATTGCCATTATGATACTACAGTCAGACTTGAAATTATTAGGATTTTTTACCCAGATATAGTTGGGTTGCCAACATAGTAAGCCACTAAATTATGCAAATAATAGTGCTTGCTGAACTAACACTTTCCAGACCCAATCTAGTGGGGTCTCCTACCTCTCCTCTTTCAGATTACCATGGTTTTTCATTTGGGAATAATCTTGGATTCCTTTCTCTCCCCAGCTATCACATCCAGTCAGCTGCCAAATTTCTCATGCACTCATTTCTTTTTATTTATATTGTCATTGTCTAATTTAGACCCTTCTTAACCTAATCTAAAATTCCATGGATGGAGAAGCCTGGTAGGCTACAGCCCATGGGGTCGCAAAGAGTCGGACACGACTGAGTGAATTTCCTTTGCTTTCTTTCTTTAACCTAACCACTAGTGTTCATGTTTCCAATCCATGCACAATATAAGGCAGATTAGTCTTCCAATAAAATGGCTCTGCTCATCCCTCTCTTTTGCAAAGTTTTTTGCCTTCCCACTTGTACTAAATTAAATATAAGCATTCCCTCCTCTCCCTTAATGCTGGTGTCCCAAGACCCCTACAGTATAGTCCTAACTCCTTATTCTCACCTGCTATTTCACTTTTCTACCTGCCAGTATCCTGTATTTCAAACACAGTAAATCCTCCCTGTTTTCTAAACATTCTTTGTGCTTTCCTGCTTTGCCTCTTTGCTTATGTTTCCCGCATGCTCAGGCTGGGCTATGAGAATAATCTCCATAGAATTCAGTAATTCAGTTCCTCTCCTAGACTTAAGGAGGATTGGCTCACTGTTAACACTCATTAATTTACTTCCCTTAAGAGAGAACAAAAATCGTGTGGCTTAGTTTTTATAGTATAAGAACATGTCTACAGAGATCTCAAGTAAAACTAGGCCCTGTCATTTGACAGTTGATAATTGCTTATTATCTCTAACTTTGTCATGGACAGTTACTATTAGTTAAAAATGTATTTCCACCTTTATCCTGTGTCAGCTAAAATAGTGATGAAGGAAATCCAGAACGTATCTTTCTCTAAAAATCAAATTTCTTTTTCAGCATGTTTTTTATTTTGATGAAATCTTTGATGAGGCGTGCACTAATCAAGATATTTACATGAAGACTACTCACCCACTCATTCAGCATATTTTCAATGGGTATGATAGAAATTATTTTCTCCTCTTGCCTTTTATTTTCTATTTTCCATAAATCATATTTCTTTGTAAACATTACTTATGCTTTTCTATTATTTTGAATTAAATATGAAATTGTGTTTTGACCTAATGAATTCAAGTTAGACTCTTCTGGAAAATTCCATGTCTCTCCTTATGGGATTCACAAAACATTTAGAAATAGTCAGAATTTTCATTTACATTGATGATATTGATTCTCTGTGCTTAGTGGAAAAATATAAACTGCCAACAATATTATTTTATCAAAGTCCTTAGAATAAAAAGATGTATGTGCTTGTAATTATGTAATTAGTTTGAACTTTTGCTGATAGGAATTATGTATTCTAGCTATAGTTTCATTAACTTTTTTTCAAGTAGGATAGATAAGTGACTATCACTCACTTTTCATAGATGTATTTTTTAATTTAAAAATAATTATTCACACTTAGTAAACATTAAATGGGACAGAGTAGGTACTTGGTGGGGCTCTGTTATATAGTTAAAATATATAGTAGTCAGGTATGGGTAGAAAATGTTGGGTAGTTGATTTCAGGGTATTTTTACTTTTATTTTTTAAAATAACTTTTATAACTTAAAATTTGAAGTATAATTTACATACATCAAGATGCACAGATCTTAAGAAGTATGTAGATTTGATGAGTTTTGATGTATCCAAGTAACCAATATCCGGAATAAGATACAGACCGTTTCCACCACCCCAGAAAGTTCTCCTGCCTTCACCTCCAGGTCTTATATAACCACTGACTTGCTTTCTGTCACAGTAGATTAGTTTTGCCTATTCTAAAATGTCATAGAAATAGGATTGTTATAAATCTTATGCCTGGCTTCTTTTGCTTTGCATAATGTTTTTTGATATTAGTACATGTTGCATGTAACTAGTTCTATTGCTGAGTAATATTTCCTTCTATAAATATTCCAGTTTTTTTTAATCCATTCTTTTGATGGACATTTGGGTTCTTTCCAATTTTGGAGTATTATGAATAAAATTGTATGAACATTTTTATCCAGATCTTTTTATGGATATCTCTTAATTTATCTTGAATAAAAATCTGTAAATGGAATTACCAGGTCATTGGATAGGTTTATAAGAAAGTGTCAAACAATTTTTCTTGCTCTATTTTATATTCCCAATAGCAATATATGAAAATTGAAGTTCTGTACCCTCACCGTATTTGATATGGTCAATCTTTTTTATTCTAGCCAGTTTAATGGGTATGGAACTGTATCTCATTGTGTTGTTTTTTTTTTTAAATAAATTTACATTCCCCAGGATGTGCTAATGTGGCCACTCAGATATCTTCATTTGCCTGTTTTTTGTTGTCTTTTTATTGTAGTTGTATGGAAGTTTGTATTTTTACGAACAGGTTAAAGTGAACTTTCTTTCTGGTTCAGTTTCTTATGCACCAAAGTAAGGAGTGCATTTTGAGAGAGCAGGTTTCTAAAATAAGTTAACATTTAAATGTTAAGACATTATCAATAAAAAATAAGAAAGTTGCAAGTTAGGTGAAATTATTAGGTTAAGTTCTGTAAAGTGTAGTAAGAGCTTTCTTCATTTTTTTTTTTAACTTGAAGTTCATCACAAAAATGTTCAGAAGATAAGATAGATGTTGTTCTTTATTATTCTTATCCTGTTAGATCTTCTTCAGTGTGTTTACATTTTTTTCCTGTAATTCTTTTCCCAACTGTGACTCTGCCAGTGTTTTCAAGTGCTCACACTGTTGGGAGCCATGATTTAAAAGACAAGGAGTAACCAACCAGTCTCTGCTTCTAAACAGCTTACATTTTAATTTGCTCCCATGTCTTGATTCTCACACTTCCATGATTACTTTGCTCTTGTCAAATCACTGTTTCTTTGGTTTCTGTCTGGCTTCATGTCCTTTCTGTGTATTCATCTCTTTGTCCACCTCCAGCCTCCTGTTCCCCTGTGTCCATACATATTAATAGAATATTTTTCTTGCTACTTTTGTCATCAATCCATAGGATGCCTGTATAAGAGTCTAGCTACTTATTGCATAACATTACGTTCACTCTCTGTTTAGTACTACATAGTACTAGGACTACATAGTACCTAGGATCCCATAGTACTCAGGTAATCATGGCCTCATCTCCTCCTAAAATACACTGTGGCTGGCAGGTTGGTCTCCCAACTTTTCTGTCCACCTCTTACTTTACAGTTTTCGACACCCATCCAGCTTGTGTGCACACACATATCCACATGCAGGAACAGTGACTTCCACTTAGAATCATAGGACATCAGGGCTCTAAGGGGTCTTGAAAATCAAGTAGCCCAGTAATTTATTGATGAAAGGCCATTAGAGGTCTTTTGTGAGTCCTCCTTCAAATATTTTGCTTCTGTTGATTTTGCCTCTGTTTAAACTTCCTTAATATTCTTATAAGTGATCACTACCATACTGTATGATCTTCTGTTATTTATTATATTTAGTTTTCTATTACTTCTTTCACTAAACTTATCTTTAAGGATTAACACAATTTTTTTTTTCCCCCTCAAGGATCCTCTAAAGCACCCAACATCAGGTCTTTGTTTCCATATCTTCTGGAGTTGTCTTATGGTCGTACCAGTTCCATGAAAAATTTCTATAAAAAAAACTTAACTACTGCTTTGAGAATTCTTTTCCTCTTCCTATTTTTTATAATGTAAAGCCCTCCTCTTAAAGGACTGTATATTTTATAGTTGAATTTTATGGAAGATTCTTTTTCCACCTGGCTTTTGTCATTTAAAAATCTGTGTTAGCAGTTCTCTTAAAATTTAAAAGTAAATACAGATGATTCTTCCCCCAGAGGCAATGCCACTTGCTTCTCATATGGACAGACAGGTGCTGGAAAGACCTATACCATGATAGGAACTCATCAGAACCCAGGACTGTATGCTCTGGCTGCCAGAGACATCTTCAGACAACTGGAAGTGTCCCAGCCAAGAAGGCATCTTTTTGTGTGGATCAGCTTCTATGAAATCTACTGTGGACAGCTTTATGACCTTCTAAATAGAAGAAAAAGGTACTGGGTATGAGTGGGAAACTGTAAATCTGTTCTTTATTCTTTTAAGCCAGAGTCCCACTGAAGCTTCAATACTTTGGCCCCCTGATGCAAAGAGCCAACTCACTGGAAAGACCCTGATGCTGGGAAAGACTGAATGCAAAAAGAGAAGGGGGCGGCAGAGGATGAGGTAGTTAGATAGCATCATCGACTCAATGGACATGAATTTGAGCAAACTTTGGGAGATAATGGAGGACAGAGGAGCCTGGAATGCTACAGTCCATGGGGTCACAAAGAGTCTGACACGACTTAGTGACTGAACAACAATAACAACCCACTGAATTGTGGGATTTAATGAGAGGCTTTGGTATACCAGTGCCCTTATATGAATGAGGGTCCAGTGCCCTTATATGAATGAGGGTCTCCTGAATCAGGCATATTTTTTAAAACTGTTAATTCAGCTACAGAAAAATGTAAATTAGCCTTCCAGTAGTATTTTTTAAGTGATCAATATCCTAATGTTCATCAAAAGACTATGTCTCTTTCATTGTGGTCTTTGAAAAGGTCATAATTTCAGGAAGTCAGGAAACCAACATATACTTAAATCCTTTCCTATTCTTTTGATCTATTATTATACTGGAAGAACTATAAATAATGTTTTCCCACTTCCTCTTGTTTTTTCTCTCAGTAATCTTAGGGTAAACTTAATGATAGTTTTCTGATATCAATAAAAATAAAATATTTTCTTCACAGTAGACTTTTAACTCTTATAAGGCTTAAACTAGTCCCTTTACAACATAATACAGTACTTTAGAAATGTATTCTTTCAAAAACAGATTTTAAATCCCTCTTGTATTCTTCTGGCATAAAGTTTTGCTTAGGTTGAAACATGATTTTAACTGAGTAGGAGGCAACAAAGTTGTGAAGGTATCAACTGACGGGGAGAACAGGGAGGTGAGAGGAGCTAGGGGAAGTGGAGGGATAGAAGGTTGTCATGATAGAATTAACCAGACCTGAGACCTGTTGGGAGCAGCCACACCAGGTGGAGAGGAGAGAGCTGAGGCTGAGCATGGTGGAAGTCTGGGAAAACCAAATCAAATGAAAGACACTATCCTGCTGCAAAGGTATCCAAGCCCCATAGAGTTGTCTAAAAGGTTGTGCAAGCTTCATGTGCTCCAGGACAACACTGGAATGGGAAGGAGGGGTGGAGGAGCAGCTCCAGTTCATGGAGAGCGTGATAGGTAGGCTCCCATCACAGGGGGGCACTAGTGTAGTATAACTGGAGAGGTCACGGAACTGGGCTTAGGCAGGCCACCATTCTGTGGACTATTTCAACTGAAAAAAGGACCTTCAGTATGCCACAGTTCAGAGAACGTACTGGAGTTGAGGGTTCAGTCATGACACAACTGCCAAATAAGGAAGGGTTCTACTTTGGGGTTACTTCAGGAAGAGATGCTTTTCTTTTCTGTTCTCTGTGTTGGTTTTGAAGCTTCAAGTTAGCTTCACCACAGCTTCTCTTTCTAGCTTAATACCCTTATTTGGAGCCTTTTCCAGTCAAAATGGCCACTTCCTTTAAAGAATAGTTGCTATAAGAATAAAAGCCTCTGTTATGCCGTACTGTGTGTGTGTGTGGTTTCTTTGTGAGTACAATTCTTTAATGATATTTTTGTGAGTACAATTCTTTATGTATTATTGCCCTGTATTTCTGCCTTCTTTGATGATAGCTACAGGAATGGGGATATGCTGACTTCTGGGTAAAAGCTTCTCTGGAGCTCTCTAGAGAAAACTCACTCTGAAAATATCTTCAGCTGGGAGATGTTAGGGTTTTTTGGGTTTTTCTTTGGTCAGTTGGCTCATATCTCTTTTTTTCCTACTTTCTGAGACTTCTGAAATGTCCTGCTTCAATGATAGCACCCTTTCTTATTTGTTTAGAGCTGTTATAACTTATCCTGTTGTTTCTAAATAAATATATTTTCTGTAAAAGAGGCTTTGACAAAGGTAGGTAGAAGTACATGTGCTCAGTCTGCCTCTTAAAAGCCAAAGTTTATAGATCTTAAAATTAACTCTTTAAAGTAGAAGATAGGTGTCTTTATACCTTTTCATTAAAAGTTGTACAAACATACTTCTTGCTTATATGATTTGAAAATACAGCAGTACACTTTAGGCTATTCATTAGGAATTTTCCAGGGTGAGCTCAGGGAATAGGGTCTGGGAAATATGTTCAGGAATGATGTGAGGGCACTGAAAGCTTGATCCTTTTATTCCCAAAGCCCAGCTGTTCCAGTAGAGTTGTCTTCTGAGAGGTCATGAGCATCAATGAGGCTGTTTCCCTATCCTTCTGTAAAAATTTGGAAACTTGGGTTGAGGGATAAACAGCAAAAAACATCTTTTGAGAAAATCTTTTTGTTTGGCTACGAAGTGAAATTCCAGTATTCATTTTAATTACTATCTTACTGAGGGAGAAAATAATCTTAGTGTCTTTGATAGATGCAATACCTGCCCCTTGGCAGATCTAGTTTGATGGTGGTAGATGTAACCGTTATTCATTACACTATGCTCAGGCCTGAGGCTTTAGTTGCAATACCAACTCTTCCTTGCTTCCTTCAAAAATGTATCAGAAGTCCTTATGTTGCAAGTAGTAAAATAAAACCATACTGTTAACTGGCTTAAGCATTTAGGGAAGTCATTGACTCATATAACTAGAAAGCCTAGAGAAGCTTTATGGTCTCTTGACTCTAGAGGTTCAGAGATGTTATAAAGACTCTGTTTCTTTCCATTTCTGTTCTACCTCCCATGGTGTTAGCTTTATTCCAAAACGGTCTTTTTTGTGGATGCAAAATGGCTACCACTGCTCCTAAGGCCACACGCTTTTCAATTCTAGAGGGAAAAAGGAGTACCTAACAACCAGAGACTAGAACTTTATTTTGATTGGATTAGCAGAGATCCTGTATCAACTCCTGAGCCAGTCACTGTATCCAGCAATCCACTGATTGGCATAGGTCTTGGTTAACCACTCATTCTGTTCCTTGTAGCCAAAGGTGTTGATTTATTTATGTACAGCAATCAAAGACCACCCTGAAGCCTAGCATTGGAGTCAGGAGGTGTGGGGGTAGGCAAGGAGAAGGCATATCAATCCCACTCAAAAAAATAGCAAAACTGCTACATAATGGGGGAGTGGTGGAATGGGTTACGAAGAGTCTGTTACTGGAGCTCTGCCAAACCAACCATCTTCTTGTCTCTGCAGGCTCTTCGCAAGAGAAGATAGCAAGCACGTAGTACAAATAGTGGGACTGCGAGAGCTTCAGGTGGATAGTGTGGAGCTCCTCTTAGAGGTAATCTTCCTCCTTTACTACCCCACTGTAGCAGCCCAAGTACAAGGAAAGACTTCATTTTGCTGTCTCACAAGTATAATGGACTCAGATTTAGGCAAAGGGCGGACTTCCCTCATAGTTCAGTTGGTAAAGAATCTGCCTGCAATGCAGGAGACTCCAGGTTGATTCCTGGGTCAGGAAGATCCACTGGAGAAGGGATCGGCTACCCACTTCAGTGCTCTTGGGCTTCCCTTGTGGCTCAGCTGGTAAAGAATCCACCTGCAATGTGGGAGACCTGGGTTTGATTCCTGGGTCGGGAAGATCCCCTAGAGAAGGGAAAGGCTACCCACTCCAGTATTCTGGCCTGGAGAATTCCATGGATTGTATAGTCCATGGGTCTCAAAAGAGTTGAACACAACTGAGGGACTTTCGCTTCACTTAGGCAAACGGCAATGACAAACACGCCATTTCACATTTATAAAATAAAAATCCTCATCTGAGAGGATGGTTCCTTTCTCTACAAGGTCTCAGTGCCTTGATAGTGGGAAGTAAGGCATTTGGGAGACTTGAGAGTCCCTTGGACTGCAAGGAGATCCAACCAGTCCATTCTGAAGGAGATCAGCCCTGGGATTTCTTTGGAAGGAATGATGGCTAAAGCTGAAACTCCAGTCCTTTGGCCACCTCATGTGAAGAGTTGACTCATTGGAAAAGACTGTGATGCTGGGAGGATTGGGGGCAGGAGGAGAAGGGGACGACAGAGGATGAGATGGCTGGATGGCATCACCGACTCGATGAATGTGAATCTGAGTGAACTCCAGGAGTTGGTGGTGGACAGGGAGGCCTGGCGTGCTGCGATTCATGGGGTCGCAAAGAGTCGGACACAACTGAGCAACTGAACTGAACTGAACTGAATGCAGGAGAGGATACTTTAGGGCCAGCTTTTTTATGGTAATAGGCTCTGGTAAAGGCTGCTAGAGAAGGAGCCATATTTTAAATAAAAATTTTAATGGATAATACCTTCACATGGATTCAAAATTCAAAAGTTACAATGAAAATGTTCCTTTCATTCCCTATTCTTGAGGCAACTAATTTATTTTTCAGTTTTTTTATGTGTCCGTCCAAAGGTACTTTACAATCTGCTTTTTCACGTTTACCTTTTTAAAATACACAACCTAGTGATTTTTTTTAGTATTTTCAAAAAGTTGTGCAGCTGTCACCACTATCTAATTCCAGAACATTTTCATCACACCAAAATGAAATCCTGTATCATTAGCAGTTACTCTGTTTCCCCTGAACCTGGTACCTGAAAACCACTAATTTCTATCTGTATGGGTTTACCTCTTCTAGCCACATCATATAAATGTAATCATACAATATGTAACCTTTTGACTCTGGCTTTTTTCACTTAGTGTAATGTTTTCAAGGTTCATCTGTGTTGTTGAATGAAGTATTGGTAAATGTACTTCATTCCTTTTTATGGCTAAATAATATTCTGTTGTATGGATATACCATATTTTATTCATTTATCAGTTGTGGGCATGTAGTTTCAACCTTTTGGCTGTTATGAATAATGGAGCTACAAACATTCATGTACAGGTTTTGTGTGGACATATGTTTTCAGTTTTTTTGAGTATATGTGTAAGAGTGGAACTGCTGAGTCATACTTTTTGAGGAACTGCCAAACTGTTTTTGGCTGCACCACTTTATATTCCTACCAGCAGTATAGAAAGGGGGGTATTGTTTTAAAAGCTCCCACAGTGATTCTAACATATAGCTATCATAGTCATTCTAGTATATCCAACAAGCCTGGCTAGAGTCAAAGGGAGAAGCCTGAAAGGACAAGTTGGGTACTTGACAATAACCACCTGTAGGACAGCTTCACAGTACATCCCTCCAGGGACTTGGGTATGTGAAATGGCAGGGTGGCCCACCATTGACACCAGTCTTTTTCTAACTTTCTTTTTCTTGGGACAAATAGGTAAATTTTATTTAAAGGCTGGGACCTTGTATTTATGTGATTATCAGACTCCTGAGTCCTGATATGCAAAATCCAAGGATGGCACCTTTTGTGGCTGTTTTTAACAGTCACCTGAGAGCCAAGACCCTCTTTCCAATGATCTCAGAGGCAGATGCAGAACAAAAGTGGGTGGGACATGTTGAAGGGCTCTCTTGAGACTTGACTATTCTTGACCTGTCCAGAGCTCCCCCCACAGCAGAGTCCTAAGGAGAGTGTTTCTCATATGCCTGTTCCTTGTGGTCTTCATGCCCCCACTTCCCCTAGTCATTCCTTTATTTGGCTGGGAGTCTCAGGAGAGTTGGTCCTCATGATGCTGTTGTTCCTGGAAATTAGACCAATTGAATGGGAAAGGATCAAACACTAAAAGGAAGTCCCTTTTCCTTGGCTATGGGTCATAACTGTGTTAGTGGGCAATCTAGTGTCAAATCACTCTCACCCTGGAAGAGTTTATGGCACTGCTCTGTCCTAAGGTGTATTTTCTAAGACCAGCAGAGGGAAGTTTCTCGTTAGTGAACATATTGCCGTTATCACCACTTACCCTCAGTCTGTAATACATGTGAGGTAGTACAAGAAGGAAGCCAGCTGAGACCAAGGTGGAAGGTTGATGTAGATTATGGATCTCTGGCATGGCTACCCTCATAAGCGTTTATTGACTCGGAACAGCAGCCCTTGCTAACTCAGGTGTCGTGCTTCCTCTCAGGTGTCCCCGTTCCCCTCACTCAGGTGTCACCTGTGCGCTTGCTCAAGTGTCACCCTCAGGTGTCACTATCGAAGGTCACCCACAGGCTCACGCAGGCGTGGCCACTTGTTGCCTGCCTGCACAACCAGCAGCTTCATTTTTCACACAGGGTTGTCCTTCCTCCAAGAGGTTTCTCCTTCCAGGTATATTTATTACCTGGTCTTAACAATCCAGGCACCAGGGTTTCCCTGCCTTTATAGAGGACTTGCTAATTCATCCAGATTTGGAATCAAGATTTTGTCAGGCAAACAATGGGCATTTTTTCAGTTATATAGGCTTTCAGGTTTTTCAGTCTTTCTTACAGACATTTCATGCACTTACAGGCATCCATTCCCAAACTTCTAAAAAATCTGCTTCATGTTTTAATGCTGCCTTGGCTGTAATTGGTAGCAGAGGCCCACAGAGCAGAGCTTCCCTAAGATAAGTCTCAGTCATATGCCGGTGATAGAGACTTAGTCTATACACAGCGCCTCTCCTGCTCAAGTGCTCACAGCCCATCTTTGGTATTTCTGCTGGAAGCTTGGTGATTAAAGCCTGGATGAAGCTGGGTCCCAGCGCCATGTGTCCTTGAGCACGTCTTACTTTTCTGAGCCTGAAACGTGGATATAATACGATTGGGTTGGGTGATAGAGAAGGAAATGAGATAATGTACATATAATGCTTACTGTGATGCTAGTTGAATTTGTCATGTCTGTTATTCTTTTTTTTTTTAATATATTTATTTATTTGTCTGTATCTGGTCTTAGTTGTGGCATGAGGATCTTTAGTTATAGCATGTGACCTCTTAGTTGCGACATGTGGGATCTAGTTCCCTCAACAGAAATCAAACCCAGGCCCACTGAATTGGGAGCGTTAAGTCTTAGCCACTGGACCATCAGGGAAGTCCCCACATCTATTAATCTTATTAATAAGTCCGCAAATATTTTCCATTGCCAGAGAATTCAACAGTTGTCTCTCCTTTCTATTGTAGCAGGTCCCCATTTTACTACTCATATGACATGTTTGTCTAAAGGGTCTAGGTTAAGAAAGTTGCCCAATAGACTTTATTACGGAAGGAGGACTTTGAAAAGAAAGAGGTAGTGGGAGAAACGGGAGGCCTGTGATTTTTAAGGTGATACATTAATTTTATTCTGTTTCTTGACTTGCCTTTCTCTCAAATAGATTGTCTCTTTTTGTTCTTTATCCTCTTCCTTTCCTTTTCCTTCCTTCCTTCTTTTTTAAAACTTCTAAATTGTACTTGGGAGCCATGGAATCTCATGTTGATCCATAAAGCTCTTTCTCCATAGGTCTCTGATTATTTTACATTTTTTAAAAGAAATAGTTTATGTTTTGGAAGTTTACACAAATATGTTAGTTCTTTAGTATATATTTTTAATTAGTATTTATTGAGAACTTATATGTGCTAATCGTAGTACTAAGTGCTTTACTATGTATTATCTCTTTTTGGTCTCAAAAATAACTTTTGAAATTACCATTTTATAGGTAAGAAACTGAGGCCCTGAAAAGTGATTTTCAAGAGTGCAGACAACCGTATTGTCAGAACTGGCATGTGAACCCAGACAGTTTAACTTCATATTTTTGTTTCTAACTGCTACACTTGAGTTGTATGCCACTTACAAAGTTTGTCTGATGATCTTTGCAGACTGCCTCATTTTACTCCTCAGAGCTCAGCTGCTTTATTCCACAGTTTCTAAAAAACATGGTGATTACAGACTGCTACTGAGGCTGAGGTCTACTGGACCATAGACCAGAAATTGCCTCATGTCTTCCTAAAAGGCATTTAGTCAGGAAAGGTCGTGCCAACATGTTAGATTTTCTGAGATGCACTCACAGGTACCTAGTACATCATGGTGAATAAGGTGTACTGAAAAGTCAAACATAAAACTCTATAACAGAACCTCAGAAGACAGTCTTTCTTAACTCCCCTGGGGATGAACCACAAGGCCACCCCTTGAGCTTCCTGTCAGTAACCACAGTTCCTGACTAGGTATGACCTTGAGGCCTCTCTGAGCTCTCATTAGATTCCAGCAGAAGTAGCATCATTGCTGCCATCATGTGGCAAAGGGTACCTGGCTTCTATCCCTAGCCTGACCATATGCTGCCTGTGTGACCTTGGATAATTAACTTCTCCTTTATCTATCAAGCATATCGCTTACACAAATCACAAATGTATACATTTAAAAGATCTCTGTTTCTTCATGAAGTTTGTAAAATGGTGTGTGTGTGTGTGTGTGTGTCAAAAGAGCTGTGAGAACCCTGAAACTCTGGGAGGAGGAAATACACCAGAATCTTTTTAACTCTGAAGTTATGGAAGATACATATTTTCATTTTTATATTTTTCCTATATTTTCTAAGTTTTCCACAGTAAGCTTGTCTTTCTAATGAAAAAAGAGAAGTTTAGTAAAAATAATACAGATTTAAAGTAATCCATCATCTTTGCATTATAATGTTTGAAAGTGTGAAATCGGAATGAAAGGAATTCCCTGGAAGTCCACTGGTGAGAACTTGACACTTTTCACTCCCGTGGCTCCAAGTTCAATCGCTAGTCAGGGAACAAAGATTCTGCAAGCTTCATGGCATAGATAGATAAGTAAACCAGATGGTTCAGTCACAGATCTGGTCTTAAGTGACCTAGCCAGCATCCAGCCTTATTTATCAGTATTTTGGGGGAGGATTTTTTGTTGTTGTTTGGCATTTACCACAACCAGTATAAGGGATACTACTATAACTCTTCTGATTTCTGATTAGCAGCGGCAAGCTGTCCATGCAGTTGATAATCCAGTTTTGTAAATTAACAAGTTCTGCTCTTTACAAAAGGATTCATAAGGTAATCCCGTTAAACTTTTAGCAAGCTATTTACAAAATGAGTGCATTTAAAATCTGGTTCTAACATACAATTCTAAATCGCACAGGTAATCTTCAGAGACATAACTATCACTTAGGCCATGAAGAAATTTAATATTAGTTAATTTTTTTAAGTACTTACCCCTGCTAGTTAAGGTATTTTATAAACTGTTGTTGAAGTTTGACTTCGTCAACTTTTGAACTCTTAATTTGGAAACGGTAGCCTTGTTAAATATGATAAAAATTAAAATTCTGAGAGATTGAGGAAAAATGAGATAGGGCTTCGTTTGGTCTAGTTCACACTGCAAATAGATGAATTTATCATAAGTGTCCCCACAATGTAGTGGAAACCACATGGGCTTTAGAATCAGCCACACTAGGTGCTAGATGTAGAATTTGGTTCTGCCACAAAACAGCTATTTGTGAGCAAGTCTACCTTTGAATTTATTCCTCAGTTATAAACTGAGCATAATAACCATACTCACATCTTAGACTACTGAGGATTCTGTCAAATGTTTTTAAAGTCCATCACCTATTTGATTCTCAGTAATTAACACTTCCCCAAATCAGGGCAACATATTCATATATGGCTGTGTTTTCAGTGGCTTGAGGCCATTCCTGAGGGTTCACCTCTTCTTCCCCATTCCTTTGTGGCCAAAGGGATCCACATTAGTCTTCACTCCCATTTGAAGTAGCAGTGGTCTCCAGGGTAATCATGGGCTTGTAGCAATTGTGATAACTCATTACTTCCATGTTTCCACATGTCAGGCCTGGTCTCCTTTATGACTACATTATGGTGGAACAGGTGGATGTGATTATTCATTCTGGGATGCACATTTCTGTCCTTTGCTTCAGTTACTACGACAGATGGGTATTATGGGACCTTACTCTGGAGCCAAGTTATGCCCTGTGGAGTTGAGTCAGGATAAATCCATCAAAGATATTAAAAAGAGTGTATGAGATCAAGAAGTAAATTAGCTCTTGAGCTGTTGAATGTTCTCCCCGAAGATTAGTTTTCCACATTGTTGTCATTGCTCTTGGGTACTTACTCTTTATGATTTAGTGTTTAGGCAGTTTTCCACATAGAGGGAAAAGACTGCAGTATACTGACAAATTTCTGTCTGGTCTCTGCTTCTCTCAGCCAACTCTTAGGAGCCAAAGGGCTTTGTTTACTCCTTGCAGAAGTCACCCTATGGATTTTATTTTCAGGTGATCCTCAAGGGCAGCAAGGAGCGCAGCACCAGGGCCACTGGAGTTAATGCAGACTCCTCCCGCTCTCACGCTATCATCCAAATTCAGATCAAAGATTCAGCCAAGAGGACATTTGGCAGGTGAGCTGGAAATATGCAGGGAACTGCATTGTCTGCCTTTCCTTAATGTGACTTTGAAATATGTGTTTTCAACAACAGGACATCCTGCCCCATAGAGTTCTTTATTTCAGGGATACACCATAGAGTTATTAACTCTGAAATAAATCATTGTACCAAAGTGCCACCAGTTGATTAACCATGAAGTAATGACCTATTGTTGGTCAACTCTAAGTTATTAAAAGGAACATTGATTGCTTCTAGTGTGAAACACAGTATCAGCAGAGGAATAGTAGGAAATGCATCTCAGAGAGCTTACAGGTCAAAAAAAAAGGAAAATTAATCCATCCTTCTTGAAAGAAGCCATACGACAGATGGGTACATTCATCGCCTCTCTGGTGCTATCTTAGCATCACTCTGCCACAGTGATGGATGAGCCTATCTCACCTCAGAGTAATGAGTCTTTTGGGGGGTGGGGAGCTGGAAAGCAGCCCACAAACGTCTCTATTTAATTATCTAAGTGGTCACCTAAGTGATTTGCACTGTAGTTATTTAGCCTTATGGGAAGAATGTTTAATTAATTTCAATCATACTTTCTCACAAATGGTTAAAGCCAACAGAAGAGTGTAAGTGAACAGTGCCAGCTATAACTGACAGATTAAAATCTTGTGATACTTTTGGAAAACTGACAGTAATGTCTTTAACTTTCCTGAGGATGGGCCTGTGTTGATTTCTTCCTGCCATCACAAAATGTTGGCTGATATAAAAAGATACCAAAGCCCCAAAGAAATCTTGCCTGCTATGTCTGTTCTCTAGGATCTCTTTCATTGACTTGGCTGGCAGTGAAAGAGCAGCGGATGCCAGAGACTCAGATAGACAGACAAAGATGGAAGGCGCGGAAATAAACCAGAGTCTTCTGGCTGTAAGTTGTTTAAACCTTTCATCTAAAAGTCCTTCTTGAGAGATTATGCCCATCTTTACATGCAGCCAAAGTGGGTGAGGGTGGGTTGGAATAAGGCAGTGGAATTTCAGGGTTGGAGATGGAGGCTGCCCAGTCAGATTCTCGGCAGTTCTAGACAGCTCTTCCTTTCTCCCTGCCTCCTCTTCCTCTGGTCAGTCCTGCCAGTTAGAAACAAAGAAGTATTTCTGCAGTTGCCTGAATGGTTCACTTAAGTACATTTTCTGCTCTCATCAAGTTTTAAAATTACCATCAGGAGATACAGAATGTCTGATTATCTCTTCTTGTGATTTTGAGAGTTAAGGAAGAGTCAAGTGTTACCAATCTAATTCCTCCGTTATTATGTTTCCTATCAACTTTTATGCCTTGTGGTTTTAGCAACGGTCAGTGAGCATTACTTTTATCCCATTGCTTTATTAGGGATTCCAAAATGGTGATATTCTAATTCTAATATTCCTTCTGTATTTATTAGCTGAAAAGAACTTTCTCCCAACTATCTGATTATCCTGAAGTCTAGCTCATGCAATGGAGGCAAGATAAATGCTTGGTTCTTTGCCTTCACTCAACAGTTTTCAGAATGAGTTGATGTCCTGGTAACCTGAACATGACCATGAGTTTGTTGTTCTTTACTTTTTTGTTTTTATATTATTATAAACTCATTGTCCTCCTCTTTTTTTTTTCACTTTTTAATTTATACATTTTAGGCCATTATGTTCCTGTGTCTTTTTGACACAACCCTACTAGTCCCTGGCTTTCTAGTAAGACAAAATGTTGTAGGCTTATCTTGTACATTTTTTTCCCCAGAAGTTAAACCAGCCATTTCTTCAACAAGCCTTGGTTTTACAGGGAAATGGTAGTTAGGGAGCATTTAGGAGTGCTAGTGGTGCTTATCACCACTGGGTTAGTTCTTACTTCTAGGTCTTTTTGATGGACAGAGAAGGGAAAAGTGTATCATGGATTCATACTAATAAATTAATTAAAAATTAAGACTACAGGGTTTTTGCTTAGCTTTTTTGACTTTGTATTTCTCTCCCTTTTCTCTTATGCTAAAATTCTTAGTTCCTAACAACATTAATATAATTTATTTGCTCTACCTCAATATGTATGTATACCAAAATAATGGTATATTACTTTTAATATGATTGCTGCATTCAGATTAAGATTTCTTTGCAGTTGTCCTTTTTACCCTTATGTTGTATCCCTCTTGGGATGTACAGTCATAATATTATATTGCAAAGTCTCTCTAAATAACTCTGTGTGTTTAAGCTCACCAATTTTGTATTCAGTTAAAGAAAAATTATAAAGTAAGCCACATTCAGAGAAGGCTAGTGTTCATCTCGATCCCCTCACTCCTGTCATCGCCCTCCCCTTAGGTAACCAGTTTCTACCAACATGTTTGTTTGTACTCACCCCTTTCTCATGGGATAAAAGAAAAGGCTAGCATACTGTTAACACTGCTCTGCAGTTTGCTTTTTTCACTTAACAGTATCCTGGAGCTCATTCATGACTGTGTTAGAGACCCCCATTCCTTTTTAGTACTGCCCTGTTTCCATCCATGTCAAGTCTTTTTGATTAGAACTGAAATCTCCTACTAGACACATTACTCTCAGGTCTCATGTGGGGTAAATTGAGAGGCTGAGAGAGGTGAAAGAGTCAGCATCTTTTTTTTATTATTTAAAAACTTTGAAAAATTTTAGATTTTAAAAAAGCTTCAAAAATAAACATGTAGCATTCCTTCACCTAGCCTTCCCAGTGTTAACTTTTATGTAACTGTAGCAACTTAAATCAGGAAATGAACATTAAAACAATTCTGTTAGCTGTCTACAGACCTTGTTTGAATTTCATCAACAGTCCCACTCGTGTCCTTTTTCGGGTCTAGGATTCTGTGCTACCTTTAGCTGCCTTGGCTCTGTAGTCTCCTCAGTTTTGTCAATCTTGACCTTAACACCTTTGAAAAATGCTGACCAGTTATTTTGCAGACTGTGTCTGAATTTGGGTTTGTGTAATGTTTTCTCATTATTAGGTTGAGATAATGAATTTTTAGCAAGAATAGTACAGAAGTGGTACCCTTCTCAGTGTATTGTAGCAGCCAATATGTCATTACTGGTAATGTTAAACTTGATCACTGAGTTAAGGTGGTTTCTGCTAGGTTTCCCCATTGTGAAGTTATGATTATTCCCTTTGTAATAAGTACCTTATGGACAGATACTTTTAAACTATGCTTATTTACATCATAATTTTGCTGTCTAATTTTAATATCCATTGATGATTCTTAACTGTAACAGTTATTACTGTGGTATTTACATGATGAGGTTTTTCTGTGCCCATCATTCTACATTAGGGGATCCCCTTGTGGCTCAGTGGTAAAGAATCTGCATGCCAGTGCAGGAGATGCAGGTTCGATCTCTGGGTTGGGAAGAGCCCTTGGAGGAGGAAATGGCTACCCACTCCAGTGTTCTTACCTGGAGAATCCCATGGACAGATGAGCCTGGCAGGCTACAGCCCATGGGGTTGCAAAAGAGTCAGACACGACTTCGTGACTGAGCACACAGTCTACATTAATTAGTTGGAATTCTGCTGCAAGAAAGAGCTGGGTTTTTTCTCTTTATTTATTTACTTACTTACAACAGTAAATGATCTGAGCCACAGTCAGCTCCCGGTCTTGTTTTTGCTGACTGTATAGAGCTTCTCCATCTTTGGCTCCAAAGAATATAATCAGTCTGATTTCGGTGTTGACCATCTGGTGATGTCCCTGTGTAGAGTCTTCTCTTGTGTTGTTGGAAGAGGGTGTTTGCTATTAGCCTTTGCCCTGCTTCATTCTGTACTCCAAGGCCAAATTTGCCTGTTACTCCAGGTGTTTCTTGACTTCCTACTTTTGCATTCCAGTCCTCTATAATGAAAAGGGCATCTTTTTGGGGTGTTATTTCTAAAAGGTCTTTTAGGTCTTATAGAGCCGTTCAACTTCACCTTCTTCAGCATTACTGATTGGGGCATAGGCTTGGATTACCGCGATATTGAATGGTTTGCCTTGGAAATGAACAGAGATCATTCTGTCGTTTTTGAGATTGCATCTAAGTACTGCATTTTGGACTCTTTTGTTGACCATGATGGCTACTCCATTTCTTCTAAGGGATTCCTGCCCACAGTAGTAGATATAATGGTCATCTGAGTTAAATTCACCCATTCCAGTCCATTTTAGTTCGCTGATTCATAGAATGTCAACGTTCACTCTAGCCATCTCCTGTTTGACCACTTCCAATTTTCCTTGATTCCTGGACCTGACATTCCAGGTTCCTATGCAATATTGCTCTTTACAGCATCAGACCTTGCTTCTATCACCAGTCACACATCCACAGCTGGGTATTGTTTTTGCTTTGGCTCCATCCCTTCATTCTTTCTGGAGTTATTTCTCCGCTGATCTCCAGTAGCGTATTGGGTACGTACTAACCTGGGGAGCTCCTCTTTCAGTATCCTATCATTTTGCATTATCATACTGTTCATGGGGTTCTCAAGGCAAGAATACTGAAGTGGTTTGCCATTCCCTTCTCCAGTGGACCACATTCTGTTAGACCTCTCCACCATGACCCACCCGTCCTGGGTGTCCCCCACACGGCATGGCTTAGTTTCATTGAGTTAGACAAGGTTGTGGTCCGTGTGATCAGATTGGCTAGTTTTCTGTGATTATGGTTTCAGTGTGTCTGCCCTCTGATGCCCTCTTGCAACACCTACCGTCTTACTTGGGTTTCTCTTATCTTGGACATGGGGTATCTCTTCACGGCTGCTCCAGCAAAGTGCAGCCACTGCTCCTTACCTTGGACGAGGGGTATCTCCTCAATTGCACTCATCTCACACTCTAGTAAAGTAATGCTCAAACTTCTCCAAGCCAGGCTTCAGCAGTACATGAACCGTGAACTTCCAGATGTTCAAGCTGGTTTTAGAAAAGGCAGAGGAACCAGAGATCAAATTGCCAACATCCTCTGGGTCATCAAAAAAGCAAAAGAGTTCCAGAAAAACATCTATTTCTGCTTTATTGACTATGCTGAAGCCTTTGACTGTGTGGATCACAATAAACTGTGGAAAATTCTGAAAGAGATGGGAATACCAGACCACCTGACCTTCCTCTTGAGAAACCTATATGCAGGTCAGGAAGCAACAGTTAGAACTGGACATGGAACAACAGACTGGTTCCAAATTGGGAAAGGAGTACATCAAGGCTGTATATTGCTACCCTGCTTATTTAACTTATATGCAGAGTACATCATGAGAAACACTGGGCTGGAAGAAGCACAAGCTGGAATCAAGATTGCCAGGAGAAATATCAATAACCTCAGATATGCAGATGACACCTCCCTTACGGCAGAAAGTGAAGAGGAACTAAAAAGCCTGTTGATGAAAGTGAAAGAGGAGAGTGAAAAAGTTGGCTTAAAGCTCAACATTCAGAAAACGAAGATCATGGCATCTGGTCCCATCACTTCATGGGAAATAGATGGGGAAACAGTGGAAACAGTGTCAGACTTTATTTTGGGGGGCTCCAAAATCACTGCAGATGGTGATTGCAGCCATGAAATTAAAAGACACTTACTCCTTGGAAGAAAAGTTATGACCAACCTAGATAGCATATTAAAAAGCAGAGACACTACTTTGCCAACAAAGGTCCGTCTAGTCAAGGCTATGGTTTTTCCAGTAGTCATGTATAGATGTGAGAGTTGGACTGTGAAGAAAGCTGAGCACCGAAGAATTGATGCTTTTGAAGTGTGGTGTTGGAGAAGACTCTTGAGAGTCCCTTGGACTGCAAGGAGGTCCAACCAGTCAGTTCTAAAGGAGATCAGCCCTGGGTGTTCACTGGAAGGACTGATGCTAAAGCTGAAACTCCAATACTTTGGCCACCTCATGGGAAAAGACCCTGATGCTGGGAGGGATTAGGGGCAGGAAGAGAAGGGGATGACAGAGGATGAGATGGCTGGATGGCATCACTGACTCAATGGACATGAGTTTGAGTGAACTCGGGGAGTTGGTGATGGACAGGGAGGCCTGGGGCGCTGCAGTTCATAGGGTCACAAAGAGTCGGACACGACTGAGCAACTGAACTGAATAGTAAATGGGTATTTCTTTCATTTGCTAAATTAGAATCCATTTCTATCATTAGTTATTTTCTTGCTCACATTTTCCAAAATGGCTATTGGGAGTTCTTTCTGGGGTTCTGTCCATAAGTTCTTTCAGGTTGGTTTTGTATCCTTTTGACATGCTCATCATTTTTTGAGAATCTTTATGCCTTTTAGCACTACAAGGTGTTGCACACTCTTCCTTGCCCTTGCCCTGAAATTAATCATTTCTCCAAGGAGCTAATACACTTTTGAGTACATACTACATACTAGTGAGTTTAATTTTCACAACAGATTCTCTTATTCCCACTTTATAGATCAGGATTCCGAAGCTTAAGTAAATTTGCCAAAGGTCTAAAGCCTCTAGCTGGAAGTCTTTAATTCTCATGTTTAAATTTATGGTCCAGGAATTAACTAGGAAACCTAAGAGGTACCTGTGGAGAGGGCTTCCCAGGTGGTGCTAGAATCTGCCTGCCAATGCAGGAGTTATAGGTTGGATCCCTGGATCAGAAAGATCCTCTGGAGGAGGGCATGGCAACCCACCCCAGTATTCTTGCCTGGAAAATCCCATGGACAGAGGAGCCTGGAGGGCTATAATCCATAGAGTTGCAAAGAGTCAGACACGACTGAAGCAACTTAGCATGGCATGGCATGGCATCTGTGGAGTATCCTTTGGGGCTTGACTGTCTATCTCACATGGGAGACAACATGTAAAGGAGCCTGGAAACAAGCCTTAAAGAATAGGATCAAAATGTTGTGCTTTGTGAGGCATACAGAGATGCCCCTTTCTTCTTTCCTGGGTATGTCCCTTGCTTTTCCCTTAGAGCTTAGTAAAGTCTGCTTTCCATTCTGATTCAGCAAGGCTAAAGGGACCCAAGGGCTCATAGAGATTGATGGCCACACTTGGATTTGAGTATGTAAGGGGCAGGTGCAACTCAGGGGCCAGGTTTGGTTACCTGGTCATCCCTTCTAGAGAATCTTCCCAGTGGGGATATTGGACTGACTTGTAATAAGAGTGGAAATTCCTTTATACCATCTTATAACCTTGCAGCTTCTTGGATAGAGAAGGGTTAGCTGTGGACATCTATGGCTGCTGCCAAGAACAGTCACAGGAGACTCTCAAGGCTAATTACCTTTTCTTGGTGAACTCCCAGCACTGGCACTTCCAAGGGATCCCTTCCATTCTCTTCCCTCCCTTTCTTCTCATTTACTGTCGCTTACCCTAGATGCATGACTCAGAAATAGAAGATGTCTCCTCCCTGGTCTTGTCCCCTCTTTCTGATGGGCGTGTTGCCCTTGGAGATGAATATATTCAGATTTCTGCTGGCACTAGTGATGTCCAATGAGCACTTCTTTGAGAGGCTCTGCCCAGGAGCAAGTGACATACCCTTCTTTGCCTTTGGGCCACCATTCCTATTTTTTTTAATGAGGGTGTAGACCTAGGTGATTTTCGAGTTCCTTCCCAGCTCTCCCTCTAGGATTTCTCCTGTTCCATTCAGACAACTTGTATCTGAATCTACACTTGTAGCTGTACCTGCCGGTGTGCATGTGTGAGCAGGGAGGCGGGGTTGTGGCATGAGTATTTTCTCTATTTAAGTGCACCTTATAGTTGGGAAGAGTGAAAAGAGAAAGGGAGCCGGCAAGCCAGAACTGCCACCACATAAGCTGGACTCTGGGACCAATGGGAGGGTCCCTGGGCTTGTCAGTTCTGCGCTATCAGCTCTAATCCTAGGTTCACAGCCTTTAAGTTGAGAGGGGGCCGGGGGCAGGGTGCTTAACCAGGCATAGCTAGCATAGGATGATGTTTTCCAGTCTACCTTGATTGTTCTTATTGAGCAAGAAACTACCAGGGCATTTTGACTTCCTTTTGGAGGAAGGTTGCATGAGTGTGGTTTATTAAAAAAAAAAAAAAAAAATCTGATCTGTTAGTCTCACTTTGCATGTGATATTTGATGTGCTTGTTATTCTACCACTTTGCAGCTGAAGGAATGTATCCGTGCATTGGATCAGGAACACACTCACACTCCTTTCAGGCAAAGCAAATTAACTCAGGTAAAGTTAAATATGAGCTTTGCGTTCTGGTTCACTCGTGTGTTCCTTCTTCCATTCATTGAATCATTCAGGAGCGCGTCCACTGCCAGCAAGGCATGATGTGGGGGAGGGGGAGGGAGGAGGGGAGGAGTCACCTTCCGTCTAGGAGCTCTGTCTTGAAGAAGAAAGGGTATCCTCAGGCAGGGATCCCTGCAGTACACAGCAGCCAGGAAGCAGTGGTCACTGTCCAGCAGCTTTCCATTTATTTCTAACAAAAGGAAACCTTGTTGATTTAGTGGTATCTCTGAGCCTTTGAAGGGGATGGCAGTGTAGCTGTCTTGGTACTCTCTTAGTTGTAGACTTAGATAGACCAGTGTTTCAAGACAAAAAATAATGGCAGCATTTAAAAAGAATGAGATGGATTTTTGACATGTCCTTCCAGGAAAGATGACCAAGATCTATAGTTTAAAAATATGAAATGAGAAAAAAAAAAACTACACAGAAAAATTATGCATCTCTGTTAGCTGATTATTCTGAGTAGTAGGACCATAGCTTATTTTTTTCCTTCCATTTTTCTGTCATGAACATGTGCTTTATTGATAGGAGGCACCAAGGAGAGTGGCCCATGGAGGGCTCAGCCTCAGTACAAATAGCTGTGAAGACAGTTACAGGGACCCCTGGTTCCCTTTTGCACCAAGACTGCACAGTAGAGCAGACTGGGTAGGAGGCAGTCTAGGTGAGGCTCTCTGGGTTCTGGGAGCAGTTTTCACTTTGTGCAGCTAGACCAACAGCTTCACAGGAACTGGGGCAGAATCCATGATAACGTAGCTCCTAACTTATTAGAATCAGTCATCTATGGGTTAGATGGTTTCTTCTCAAACATGACTACAACTGGGGACTCAGGAAACCCTTCTTTTGGATGGTTAGTCCTGATTCTGACATTGGCTTTGTTATTTTTCAAAACATGTCCTCCACCCCCAGAAATTGTGTTCCTATTTAATTAAATCAGTAATTTAACACATAAATCCACTTACAGAATCATACGCCTTTTTCATGCAAACATAAGTTTTAGATCTTTCCAGGTACCTAAGTACATATATCCATAATTTGTTTTTATGGTTGTATGCAGTTCATAATTTTTTAGTGTTACTTGTTTATAGACTTAGAGATTTTCCAAATTTTACTATTATAATATTGTAATGAATATCCTGTGTATACTTAAAAAAAAAAATCAGTTGAGCAATTGTCTCTTTAGGATAAAGTCTTTGAAGTGTGATTGCCAAACCAAAAATAGGAACTTTTTTTTACCAGGTTTTTACCATATTACCAAACTGCCCTCCCAAAGGCATGTACCAATTCACACTGCATAGTACGTGGGCAGCATAGCAGTGTACAGGAGCACCCTTTCCCTAGACCCTCACCAGAGCAGGTTCCTGTGAGTCTTTCTTAATCTTATAGGCCCCCAAATTTTAATTTTTAAATTTAAGTTATTTATTACTTGACTGCACTGGATCGTAGTTGAGGTAACGAACTCTGAGTTGCAGCATGCAAACCCTTAGTTGCAGCATATGGGATCCAGTGGACCACCAGGGAAGTCCCCACAAATTTTAATTTTGTAAAATGGTTTCTCTGCATTTCTTTGATTAGTGGTGCAGTGAGTACCTGTTTTGTTTGTTTATTGATCATTTGTGTTTCTTCTTTTGTGAATTGCCTTTTTGTAGAAGGCGGTAGGTATGAGTATGGCCCAGTGTCCTGAACACAGTAAGTAGTCAATATGCCCTTTGTTAGTTGATTTCACTGACCTGCCTTCTGTTTCGAATAGGTGCTGAAGGACTCTTTCATTGGCAATGCCAAAACCTGCATGATCGCCAACATCTCACCAAGCCATGTGGCCACTGAACACACCCTGAATACTTTGCGCTATGCTGACCGGTGAGTCCCCCTCAGGTGTCAGAGTGGCGGGTGTGTGTTTGTGAAAGTTGCACACACAAGGATCTGACCTTGAGCTCCCCAAACCTGTTCTTGGGATAATAATTCTACTGCCAGGGGAATGTGCAACTGGCCATGTGAAGAATGTGTTTTGGTAGGCCCTGTCATTTTACAAGTGTGAATGTGACAAGAGGAAGGTGACATGTTCCCTTGTTCAGGAGACAACTCCATCAGTGGCTCTTAAATAGCTAGCCGGAGATGAAATATTTCGCCAGGGTGGAAGGCTTCATGAGGTTTTCTTCCTGCCAGCCTCAGCCCTAACTGTTAGGGATAGAGTACCTATTATTTGTCAAGGCAGAAGTACTCAGAGCTATGTAGGTCCAGAAGAGATCAACCTTGTTTTATGGAAGGAGAAACTGAGGCCCAGAAAAGAGGAGGAACCTTAAAAGGGCTCACTGGGCGTTGGTGGCAGAACCAGTGCCTCTGACTGCCAGGCCAGGGCTCCAGTGACTTTGGCATCTGCCAGGGCCCCTCCCACTTTTACCCAGGTCAGGTGTCTCCTCCTCGTTTGACAGTGCTCTCGTTACCATCCTTTCCTCTGGCTGCTTTGCTGCCTGGTCCTACCATACAACACCTCCTCTCAGTCTCTCAGAAGCTGTCTCCAAAGTTAACAGACTATTTGAGGGGAACCTGGTTTTCTTAAAATTGCTGTTGAAGAATCTTTTGTATCTGTGGCATTTTATGAAACTCACTAGGAAGGAAAGATAAGCTATCATTTAAGTTCCATGAGAACAGAAACCTTATCTTTTTCTCTACTGTCTCTGTCCTGCCTAGACAGTACTTGGTACCTAGTAGATGTGTTATTAATATTTGTGAATGAAAGGAGGAGCTCCCCCTGGGCGTCAAGGGCTTGAGTGATGTTCTCTGTGTACTTTATCTCAGTTCAATAGGAGAGACCATTTACAAAGTGGCTACTAGAATGGACTCTAGAGTGAAACTGTCTTGGCAGTACCCTGCCTCTGCCGCTAGCTAGCTGAGTGATCTTGGCGAGTTTTCAACTTCTCTGGGCACATTAAGTTCCCTTAATGTGAACACGGATAATGATAGCACCTACCTCATGTAACAGTTACATGGATTCAGTGAGGTGACATGTGTGAAGGGCTTAGGGCCATACCTGGCACAGAGTGAACACTCATATATGTTAACTTCAACAACAATAGTAATATTATAGGCATATGCTCAGTCGTGTCTGACTCTTTGTGGTCCCTGGACTATACAAGTTCCTGTCCATGGAATTTCCCAGACAAGAATACAGGTATACTGTGGAGATGCTACAACGTTGGTTCAGACCACTGTGATAAATCACACTGAAGTCTCAGATTGGTTTCCCAGTACATGTAAAAATTATATTTATACTATGGAGTTTATCATGTGTACAGTAGCATTATGTTTTTAAAAAACAATGTACATACCTTAATTTAAAAATAATCTTGTTGGAAAAGTGGCACTGATAGACTTGCTCTATGCAGAGTTGCTATGAACCTTCAGTTTGTTAAGAAAAACACTCTCCTGATCATGGAATATTGGATGCACGCTAATATCCTCAGAGAAGACACTGATCTTTGTTCAAGTAAAGCGACGTATTTCATGTTGAAATAGAATATCCTCTTTATTCTTTCCTTTATTCTCTCCCAGATGAAAAAATAATTCCCAGTTCTTGTAATACTTTTCTTTGGTTTTTGTTTTCTCTGAAAGCTATACGAAGGGAATTCAGGAATGTACATTAACATAAAATGGTCATTTACAGGGTCAAAGAACTAAAGAAAGGCATTAAATGTTGTACTCCAGCTAACAGTAGAAATCGAACATCTGGAAACTCTTCTAACTCTTCTCCAAAACGAATTCAGAGCTCTCCTGTGGCCCTGCCAGGGGACAAATGTTCTCCCAAAAAAGTCAAGCTGGGCCTTCAGCAGCTGCTCACAGTGCCATCTGGCTTCATGAGAGGGAAGGCCCATCCTCTGGCTAGTCACCCAGCCAACATCCCTTTTGCTTCTGTACCTAAGGTTCCTGGCAAAGAGGGTAGCTCTCGAGGGAGTCCTCCCCGAGAGTGGGTCATTCAGACTATCTCTAGCAAAGGAACCGTGCTGTCTGGACATGTAGCCATAAAAAGGGCAGAAGAATCAGCTGCATTATGCTCTGAGAAAAACGCAATTGGCAACAAAACCGCCCTAGGCTGGGGAAGCAGGGCGCCAGGCCCAGGAGGGGACCTGGCCCATGGTAAGCCACCCTCCCGGTGCAAGAAAGTGCAGACTGTGCAGCCTGTGCAGAAGCAGCTTGTGTCTCGAGGCGAGCTCTCCTTTGGCAGCGCCCAGCACTTAGCAGAGTACGGTCAGGGCAGCAAGGAGGGCGCGCCGAGCTGGCCTGCCTCTGAAGCCTGGACCAACAACATCCCTGAGCAGCAGGAGGCGAGGGAGGAGCATTTGCGCTTTTACCACCAGCAATTCCAGCAGCCACCTCTCCTCCAGCAGAAGTTACAGTACCAACCCCTCGAAAGGTTTTTATGCCGGTCCCGGCCCCCAGAGGGGCAGCTCCAGAGTGACATCCCTCCTCCCTTCCACCCTCATCGTGCTGAGAGTCATGATAGAGCCCAAGTTCCCCAAGCCGAGGACCCTGATGACAGTGACTTCAGTGAAGATTCTTTTTCACATGTCTCCTGTCAGAGGACCACAAAGCAGGGAAAGAGCCCGGAGAACAGCGAAGGCTCATTCTTCCTTCATCAGAGGGAGCAAGGTCCTGAGGAGCAGATGGCTGAAAGGCAGCAGAGTCTGTTTCTCAGCCCAGATGGTGACAAGGAGGGTGTAACTAGAAGCTGGGTGTACTCCAGGGACCCCGCAGGCCACAGAAGGATAGCACTCGATCACAGCCGCAGCCCAGGTCAGGTGCCCTTGGACTGGAGCGGAGAGGAGGACTCAGGCTCCTCAGGGCCTCCTCCCAGAGAAGACCTGGCAGGGAAGCCTTACTGCTCACAGGTGGACTCTGTATATGATCGGGAAGGAGGTGGTGGCCCTGCTTTTGACCTCAGACAGGAAGCCTTCAGAAGTGAGGTTCCTGGGCAGGCCGAGGGCAGCTTGCCATCCCTGGAGGAAGATGGTTTCACTTGCTCACTATCCCACATTGCAGTTCCTGGATCCCCAGACCAGAGAGATACAGTGAGCACACCCCTGAGAGAAGTCAGTGAAGACAGCCCAATTCTGGAGACCAGACCAAGGAAAAACAGTAACCCTTTCCAAGGAGAAGACTCTAATGGTGAATTAGGCACGTGCTCTGAGTATGCTTCTGGACTGATGGCTCCGCTCACCATGTCCCTCCTGGAGAGCCTGGATGATGGGGGCGCTCCTTCCTGGGAGCAGCCGGCCCAGGATGGAAGTGCGCGTGGTCTCGTGGCAGTGGACACAGAGGGGCCAGCATTGGGCTGCGCAGTGTCATCAGGTGATCCAGAGGCGGTCCTGCCAACATCTTCGGCAACTGAGCACCTGTGGCTCTCCTCATCTCCCCCCGACGACAAGCCTGGGGGCAGTCTTCCAGCTCTGTCCCCATCACCCATCCGTCAGCACCCACCTGATGAGCTGCCCAACGGGGAGGCTGACCCGGGGGAGGCCTGCCAGAGCAGAGGGACCGCACTCTTCTCCCGGGGGCACCGTGATGCCAATGCTGAGACAGAGCTGGACAGCTCCCAGGGTTTCCTGGGAAACCCCTTCCTCACCTTACATCCTGGAGGACCTCACGCTGGGCCTACACTCATCCTCCGAGCAGGAAATAGTGATGTGGCTGACCAGCCCAGGGCCCAGGAGAGAAAGCAGCTGACTGGGCCCAGTTGGCCGGAACTGGGTTTCTCCACAGACCCCGTCACTCTGTCTTGCTACAATGAGGACATCACATGGCTCAAACATAGGCCAATCCCAAGGTCCTTAGCAAGGCCAGGCTCTCCCAAGAGCACCGGGAAACTCCGGCAGCCTGCCCTGGGACATGCACAGTAAGTTGGACTCTGCTACCTAGACTTGGGCCCTTTGGCATCCCTACTCCCACGCCAGCTTATTGTTCTGTCTGTTCTGGGAATAGTTATGGTTGGCTCAGGGACAAGCTGTTTGTCCACCTTTTCAAGGGAGCCTGCCTAGATGCATTTGACATGGGCAGTAGGAGTAAAATGTATTGGAGCAGGCCTGCCAGGGTGGGTGGGCCCCCAGGGTGGGTGGGCCCCCAGGGTGGGTGGGCCCTCAGCCTGGGAAAGCTAGATGTGAGGGAGAGAAGGGAGGATCTGATCCTGTGACCAAGCCTGAGACCCGAGGTGAGACCAGAATCCTCTTCATTCTGGTGGGTATGTATTCCTGGAAGTGCTGTCCCAGGACACAGCAGCAGCAGACTGTGCCCCCAGAGCCCCAGCATTCTAGGCACCTTCTAGGATGGCAAAGGTAGGAAACAGGGGCTGCTGACTGTGCTGCTTTCCCCAGAGGAGGCTGGATGGTGCAGCAGAATGAGACTGCCTTGGAGGATGTGAAAGGAGCGGGGCTCGAGGGCTAGAGGCGCAGGACGGCAGGGTGGCAACAGATGCTTCTCTGTGAGGCCGCAGCCCTCCACTCTGGCTCGACCCCCAGGGCCAGCTGTCTGTCTGCTCACTGGGGCTCGGCCTGGGCCTTTGGCAAAGAGAAGGGCATGCAGGGATGTCCAGGGCAGGAGCCCACCTATAGCCAGGGGACAATCATGCTATTGTGTGGTCTCTACCCATAAGGGGGTCTGACAGAAGGCAGATCCTCCAGCTTCTAGCCCAGACTCCCTTGCTCTGGTCCCTGAACTCCCCTCAGAGAGGAGAAATGCCCACAGGCTAGGTGGTAGGCTCTACCTTGTGCCACGTGCAGGCTGCAGTGGCACAGCCTTTAGCTTCTGCGCAAGGAAGCTGTGAGCAGCTCCAGCGGAGGAGAAGCAGCATCCAGCCCTGTCTCTCAGTGAACCCAGGACGCCCTGGGGGGCAGCTCCCAAAGCCACTGTCTCTTCCCAGTACCTCATGGCTACTCCCTAGTCCCTTGACAAGCCCTGAAAAGAACGGGTGAAGAGGCAGGAGATGGTGGGGAGCTCGTTCCCATCAAAGCCTCGACCTCTTTGGGAAGCAGCAGCTCCTGGCCTAGAAATGAGGCTCGGTTCCAGAAAGCTGCCCATGAGATGGGAGGCCCAAGGCTGACAGCATCCCTTCTGCTTCCCAGGCAGGTGGTCATCCAAGCACACCAGGAACAGCTGGATGAAATGGCTGAGTTGGGCTTCAAGGAGGAGACTCTGATGAGCCAGCTGGCTCCTACTGTAAGTGGTCTTGGCTTGAGCCTCCAGGGCTGTTGGGACTTAGCCTGCAGCTAGTTTGAAGTTGTTTAGTCACTAAGTCATGTCTGACTCTTCTGCAACCCCATGGACTGTTGCCCACCAGGCTTCTCTGTCCATGAGATTCTCCAGGTAAGAATACTGGAGTTAAGTTGCCATTTCCTTCTCCAGGGGATCGCCCCGACCCAGGGATTGAACCCACGTCTCCTGAATTGGCAGGCCTGTTCTTTACCACGGAGCCACCAGGGAAGTCCCCCTAGTTTGATAGTCATCCCTGTTTCCTGCAGTGTGTGCAGAAAGGGTCTGCTGCCACACTGTAGCTTTGCTGAGGCTTTGTTCCTTCTCTTGCCACTCCTCTGAGCTGGCTTGAGGGGTGCAAGGACAGGTGGGAGATAGCGTGACACTCCCCATTCCCAGGCCACTGTTTCCAGCCTCTCTCCGGGCCATTCTGCCTTCCTAGTGGCTTGTTGGAGGCCCCTCCCTGTGATGGTAACAGTGACTTGCCTTATGCAGATCAGAGGTACTTCTAGAAAAACACCCTTTTGCCCTTTAAATACTTCTCTGTAGAGAAGGGGGCCCACCCTATGCCATGGTGACTATCCTGCAGGTTTTCCAACTGGAGGAAGGGCCTGGGCTCTGAAATCCTCCTGCAAGAGAAGGGATTAGAAAAGCAGATATGACAGAGGGCCAGTAACAGCAAAAGCTCCATTTGACCTTTGTTTCCTTTCTCAGGATTTTGAAGGTTTTGTGATTCAGTTAGATGAAATCATGGTTCTGAAGTCCAAGTGCATCCAGAGTCTGAGGAGCCAGCTACAGCTATACCTGGCCTGCCACAAGCCAGCTGCAGGCCCCGAGAGGACAGCGGTGTCTTAGATTGGAATTGGTACGGGGTGGCTGGGCTCTCAAGAGCTGGAGGGGCCTCCACCAGGTCCCCCTGCACATCTCGGCACCCACTCCCTTGTCCCTCCCAGCTGGTCGCTCCCTCACCACTCATGGCCTGGGTCCCAGCTCCTCTCTCAGAGCAAGCATCTGTCCAATTCCAAGCACAGGGGCTTCTGCAGGGAAGGACAGATGAGCCTGAACAACTTCTAATAGGTCTCCCCTTTTCTTTGGGGTTGATGATTTGTGTTACTGACCCTTTGTGGAAACACAGTTGGGTCTAACAACCCTATAGATGTTTCTGAATTTGGGGGTCTGAGGATGGGGGGGCGGGGTGGTCAGCGGTAACCTACAGGTTGGAGGTCGCAAGCTAGGGGACAGGACATGCTGAGCCTAGAGGTTTTACCAGCTGGATTCTGTGCCTTCCTCCAGGACTTGGTCAAAACTAAAACGCTGGTGCCTAGTGGGGTGGGGGTTGGGTGAGATCTGCCCCACCAGCCCTTGGGAGGTTAGCTTTTGAAAACGTAAAATGAATAAACCGTAACTTGACGTCTATAACAGGAGCAGATGCGGGACAGGTCTTTTGCTTCCATTTCCCCTCCCTCTCTGCAACCCAGTATTTAGACGGAAGAGGGTGCTCGCATCACTGCATTCTTTCCCAATCTGCCTTTTGCTGAGACCATCTGCCTGCATCATATTCCTAAGTCCTATCTGTGAGTCCTCACCCACCGTACTCCCCCACAGAATAGTTGAATGGCTGGAGTATCTCAGGCAAGTCCATCTCCTAGCCTTACCTTTATCCAGGGTCGCCCTGGCCATCTACTCACCCTTGCAGTGGCCTGTGTTCAGTGCCTTGGCATTAAGCGCTCTGGCCAGTGAGACTCTAAAGCAGTTTTACACACATACATGCACCCCTTCATGTGAGTTGTTTGCTGTGTATCTTTTTAGCAGAAAGAAGCTTAAGAAATACCAGGTAGTCCATCACTTACCAAGGCCACCTTGGATCAAGTTGAGATTCACATGTCAAAGCCTTGGCCCTGACACCCATTTTGATATGAAGTTTTGGTCTCTTGTAGAAGTTAAAGGATAACTTCTACAAATTTTAAAAGAAGGGTTTAATTAATTTTAAAGGCCAGAAGAGGGGCCAACTGGCTTTCTGAGACAATGGCCACGCCTCATCTGACCACCAGAGGGCGGCCTCTTTCCAGCTTACTGCTTCCGAGCCCAAAGGTTCTGTATCCTCACATCATCATCACTACAAAAATGAGAGACCCATCCAAGCCAAGAGCACAGGGAGGACTGTGGGGGAGAGAGTATTACAACTAAGGACAAGAAGCTAGGGATAAATCTAGTACCACTGAATACAACAGCACCACTGAGAGCTAGTGAAGCAGTCTGAATCCCCGTCCTACCTGTGGAACACATAAATATGCCTGATGCTGCTCACAGGACAAGGGACTTAGTCCTCACTTCTGAGTGCATCTCCCAAAGGCCCAGCCTGTCTCACTTCCACAGTCAGTCTTGCAGGAAGGCACATGTCTATGTCCTTAACCCAGAAACCAAGCTATGTCAGGTTTAAACAGACCCTTGTGTCTAGGCCTGCCTTTCCAAACCAAAAACCTGGGTTGCACAGGCCTAAGAGTTGGAAGAAAGGAGTGAAATGACAGAAAATGGTTAGCTTCTGTTCCATCCCCCAGCAAATCTGCTTACCACTCACTAACCTCCACCCTGCAGCGAAACATTCCTTGGCAATAAAGAAATCACCACAACAGGATATACCTTTTAGATTTTTATTAGTAGTTCTCTCTGAAGAATCAAAATAGTTAGCAAATTACTTTAGATTCATCAAGACTGTATATCCTTTGTATTTAGATCTTTAATGATGTACAACATAATACAAAACCAACCAAAGAGACTGATTTCTATGACTAGGTGTTATTCGTTGTGTTGTCCTAGAGCAGGGGCTGGAGGGAGAGGCTGTTCTCCAGGGAGAACTGAGGTGGAGTTAGTGCTGGGGGACTAAATCATGGCCTGCTTTTCCTCCACTTGATGTGCTGGGAAGGGACAAATGATTCCTTAAACTGACAACTGCTTCCTAGAGTAGGGGGCTCTAAAATCCTGGGTAGCAGAAGATTGTAGTCCAAACCAGGCCAAAAGAAACAGGCTGGGGCAGGGAAGTGTGGTAACTGCTTGGCATAAAAGGCAAACTCAGGGCCCCAAGGGTTAAAGGGCATTCTCTGCACCTCAGAGACACTGCAGAACCAGTGTCACACTAAGTGACGTTGTTAAAAAGGGAAAGAAACAGAACCCTGGAGGAACCTTTCAATTGCACTCAACTTGGATTAGAGGTCAACCCACTCTTGCGGACGAGGGAACATTCAGCCCCGAAGCAGCACTGAGTCTGGCCCCACCACCTCCTGCTCCCCAGCTCCTTTTGGCAGCTGGGCCAGGTTTCAGCTGAAGCCATACAGATCCCAAAAAGACCAGAGAAGTCGATCTGGAGGGCCAAGGCGGGAAGGACACTTCTCAGGATACAAATACTTTTAATATGGAAGGAGCCAGGACAGTTCTGGGGGCATGTGCATGCCCAAATCTTACCCACTTTCTCCCCAGCTCAGGCAGGACCTAGGCTTGTAGAGACTTGGCAAGCAGTCTCCACACCTGACCTTCCACCCCCAAAAGAAAACCTGGAAGTGTGCCCCTTCTCCTTCCCCACAGGTGGGCTCCTCAGGGCCTCCTGCAGGGGTGGTTCTGTGGCAGGGCCTAGGCAGGGCCTCATCTCAGCTGGCTCCTGCCCGAGCCATGAGGTCTTCCAGAGCATTGTCCTGGTCGTTGTTGTGTAATAGCAGAACTTCCTTAATATCTTTCAGTTCAAAGCCCATTTCCTTAAATTTGCTCATTAACTGAAGAAACTCCATCATCTAAAGAGAAGAGAATACAGATTCAAGAAAGGGTTCTGGCCACATAGCACAGCCGAGTAGCAAAACACATGCCTAAGGGGCTGCTTGGGAGGGCATCCTTGCCGGAGCCTCTCAGGGCCCCGAGCAAGCAGAGGATGGCCGTGGAGGAAGACAGGTTGATGCCACAGCCAGTCATCCCTCAGGGGCCACACCCAGGCCCCAAATCTTACTGACCTTCATTCAGGTCCCATCATTGACATCCATGCTCCCATCCAGCCTAGGCAAAATGACTAGACATCTCCCCCATCACCCGAAAGTACAGCTTTTGCCCAAGTCATTTTTTCCCATCCCTTCCCTGGGATCGTTGACGGTCTTCAATCTGATACTTCCATGTGAGCCAAACATCCACATGCCTGTCTGGACACAGGAGATTCTTGCTCCAACTAGTTCTGCCTACAGTCAGTGGGAGGGATGAAGGCTGTGGAACAGGAGTGCCCTCAAGACAGACTGCTTTGTCCCTTCTTTCTAGAAGGTTCCCATGAAGCATGGAGGTGCCTACCTTTTCCTCTGAACACTGCTGCATTTCCAGAGCCTCCTCCACCAAAAGAGGGTCAAAGCCCTTCTCACAGAGCTGTCCATGTGCAAAGAGATAGTCGAGAATCTAGAAAACAGAAAGGGTTTAGCACCTACTGCCACTGTTTTCTGTGCTTCCCAAAAGTCTTACACAAATCAACACATCTGCTCCCCACCTTGACTATTACATCCTGGATAGGACTTGACTTTGTACCTTGAACTGTGTCCAACACAGCAGGACCCCAGTGACTATTTGCTGATAGACACACCCTTCTAAATATGCATTCACAGTCTTCAAAGGAGTTTCTGTCACAGCTGACTCACATCTCCCAACTGACGTCAACCCCACAGCCTGGGCAGGATATTCTCCTAAGAAACCACCCAAGTCAGAAAGTGCCCCCAAAGCTTAGGGCTCCAGTACCCTGTATTAGAACTGCCTGGGTGCTTCTGACAGGATAGACATTTGTGGAAGACGACATCTGACCATACTCAAGCCTATTCTGCCACTGCCTCGGGAGAAGCAGAGGAGAAGACAGGTAACTGGGTAGGGTAGTCCTCAACGCCGGTACTCCCAAGTCTGCCCCTCAGCCTAGGTCCCAGAGCCCCCAAAACAGAAGCACTGCTGGAAACTCCCAACAAAGCCCCCCTGAATCCTGCCCGCCCTCCCTAATCACAGGAAAAGATAATGGTGCTGTGAGTCTGAGGGACTCCAGGACAGAAGCAGGACACTTCCAGCTCCCAAGATCAGGGGCCTCTCCCCTGCCCCGGCCCTATGGCTGACCAAGCACTCACCTGCTCAATATTCTCTCCTTTCTTCTTCATGGCTCTCAAGACACACTCGTATGAGTAGCCCATGCTGACCACTGTCTCCACACAGTGCCGCTCGCTGGGGGACAGCGCCTGCAGTTCAGAGTAAGCCTGGGGACAGCTGGGAGTGTTGGGCACTTGTGACACTGAGAGATTAGGAGGTGTGACCTAGTGGGGGGGAGAGAAAGGATTAAGGCAAGCAGACAGACCCAGGCCCCGGAAGACAAGTCACTGAGGTGGCCCAATCCAGGGGGTTATCAATCCTGACCTAATCAAGCCTCCAGTCAAGTAACCTGTGTGCAAGAAAGGGCCAGATTTCTGGCCAGACATCCTGAGGAAGAACAGAGAGGGGCAGGGGAGCTCCAGCTGAGGGACAGAAAAGTTGGAAAGACACCTGACCTCATCCCACCTTGCAGAGTGAGGACGCACCATGAAAGCACGTGCCCTTCCCTGCCCAAATCCCCTGGGTTTGTAGTGGAGAAAGAAGTTCTGAAAACCGCCTTTGGTAGCACCCTGCTGGCTGCTACGACTTTTCTCCAGGGCTCCATTATCCCTTTCCTAAACTGCTGTATCTGACTACTAGAGGGATCATTAATCTCAAATCCCCTCACTCTGGAATTGACTGTCCCAGTAACCGTGTCCATCACATCCCAGTGTCCGTCGTCACGTCTATCACTGGGCTGGTAGATGGCCAGCTCAGGGCTCCCATGCTCTGCTACAAAAGCAAGGCTGAAGACTACAGCCCCTCCAGGCTGTACCCTCAAGGACTGGAACAAGGTCCCTAGGGCCCAGCCTCTACTGCACTGGCCACAGGCGGCCTGCTCCTACCACCGGCCCCCAGCCTGACTGGACAGATTCCCAGACTTAAACCCGACCACCACTTCTGATAATAATCAGCCAGCCCCAAGGCAAAAAGGCAGCTCACTCCCAGGCTGAAGGACAGAACCACCATGGGAAAAGCTCTCTGACAACTTGGCTCATCTCCCAAGAACCAGGAAAAATCATCCAAGAAAATTTTATTTAACCCTCTCCTTTTTTGGGGGGTTGGGGGAAAGGAAGAGAGGAGGAAAAAAGCCTGCTTATCCTAGAAGCATGTTCAAAATTCTATAGCTATAACCAGATACTCTCCTCCAAGTCAGCTGGGGGAAGCCAAGAAGCTTCAAAGCCTGCAGTGTCTGCTGAACCCTCTCACCAGAGCACACTCCAGGCAGTACAGTCCTGGGGCTCAGTCTTCAGGTTACAAGAGTCACAACAGGGCATGGGAACTGGAGCACACCAGTCTGGCCACTTTGCAGGCCCCAAGACTCTCTCTTTTTAGGGGCAGGTTCTGCCTGGGCCTGGAAATACCAATAGCCAAACAGCATCTTCTTCACATTGCTGGCACAGTACTTCTCACACAAGAAGGAGCTCCCAGACGTTAGGTACAATGTCGCGTGCAGTTCTGAATGCTTGAAGCCTGGCTCTGAGCTTGAAACTTACATGGCCCTGATACGCGTGTCTGTGTGCTCAGTGGCTCGGTCATAATTGACTTTCTGCGACCGAAGGACTGTAGCCTGCCAGGCTTCTCTGTCCTCAGAATTTTCCAGAATGGGTTGCCATTTCCTTCTCTAAGGGATCTTCTCAATCCAGGGATTGAACCTGCATCTCCTGTGTCTCCTGCACTGGCGGGCGGATTCTTTACCACTGAGCCAGCTAGACAGCCTGGGCCCTGATACATTGATTCTACCTTCCAAAATCCACTGAAATGATAATAAAGCTGTATTAACCTTAGAAAAAGAGGGCATAACAGAAGACAATGTATTTCAATGAAATTTTAGAAGGTGGAATGCTAACGGAGGCAGAATAACTGGCAGAAGCAATGAAGTTACAAGTGGGAGATGGGAGAGTCACGTCCAGCGGGAGACCCCTGAGAAGGTTTCAGCATTTGGAAGCACCAGGTACTGTTGGGGTAAGGCAAAGTACGAAGGCAGTGATCAGCAGAAAACCCTCAGGAAGACCTTCCCCAACCCACCTTCTGTGGAGATAGAAGGTTTAATCTAGAAAATGGGAATCAGTAACAAAAAGGACTGAGGATACCAGGCATAGCATATGGCAGAGGGAGGTGCAAGAACCAAAACAGGATTGAGTAAGCCTATCTCAGTATCCTCACTTTCTTTAGCCTTCAAGCAGAATTCTTAGATAAACTTTAATAGCCCCCAAGATCTTCATATGTTGATGTTTTACAGAGCTCCCTTCAAAGCCCTGGTGGCTCAGACGCTAAAGCGTCTGCCTGCAATGAGGAAGACTCGGGTTTGATCCTTGGGTCAGGAAGATCCCCTGGACTCTTGCCTGGAAAATCCCGTGGATGGAGGAGGCTGGTAGGCTACAGTCCATGGGGTCACAAAGAGTCGGACACGACTAAGCAACCTCACTTTGACTTTCTTCAAAGCTTTCTCTGGTGGCTCAGATGGTAAAATCTGCCTGCAATGCAGGAGACCCACGTTCAATCCCTGGATCGGGAAGATACCCTGGAGGAGGGAATGGCAACCCCCTCCAGTATTCTTGCCTGGAGAACTCCATGGACCGAGGAGCCATGGAAGTGGGGCTACAGTCCATGGAGTCACAAAGAATCGGACACAACTGAGTTACTTTCACTTTTACATCAAAGCCAACTAACTAGTCAATCTTAACGATCAGCAGGCACACCCCAACATACATATTCCCCACATTTTGACTGTTTTTCTTTTAGTGACTCACTCTTAAAAGTGAATAGAAAGCCAAAGCCACAAACATAAGACCAAACCAGAAGACGGAAAAGACAGAGCACTTGGAAATTTAAAATAAAGTAAAACTTTTATTTAAAATATTATGAGATTTTTTTAAAATGGTATAATAGTCAAGGATACGTTTCAGATAGTAAAACATAAAGTCAAAGAGATAGAAAAGAGATAGCAAATTAGAAAAACATCAAGGAGGTCCAACATCCAGCATAAATAGGAAGAACAGAGGAAACAGAAAAGTATAATACCAAAAACAAACCACAGCAACCAGATTTTGAAGACTGAGCTGAGCCTTTGCTTGAAAGGATCCAGGGTCAAGCACAATAAGTGAAATTTACACTGGTAAATATCAAATCTCCAGAAATGCAAAAAAAAAAAGGATCCCAAAAGCTTGTGGGTGCAGGGGAAGAACTCCAAATGGCACAGTATTGCTAGAAATCAGAGGTGCTTGTACTTCAACTTGAGAGCTTTCTGTTTTTAGTTCTTATTTATTTATTTATGTATGGCTGCGTGGGGTCTTCACTGTTGTGTGCGCACTTTTCCCCAGCTGCATCAGGCTGGGGCTGCTCTCTAGTTGGGGTACACAGGCTTCCACTGCGGTGGCTTCCTGCGTTGCGGAGCGTGGCTCTAGGCGCGCAGGCTTCGGCAGTGGTGGCTCCTGGGCTCCAGAGCACAGCTTTGGCACACGGGCTTAGTTGCTCCAAGGCATGTGGATCTTCCCGACCAGGGACTGAACTCACATCCCCCTGTTGGCAGGCAAATTCTTAACCAGTGGACCACCAGGAAAGTCCCTGAAAGTTTGTTTGTTTTTAAGGGAGTAATGTCTTAAAATTTTTTTAAAGAAAATGATCTTCAACTAAGAAATCTAAATTGAGCCAAACTATTATTCATACATGAGGATAAAATTTAGACATTTTTGGATATTCAAGGATTCAAAATTGAATGTATTTGAATGAGAAAATTATCACTAGGTCTTTGACACTCTTGGAGCATTTGGACAAAACTAGCAACAGGTATAAAGAAATTACACAATTTTTAATGGGGCAGTTAAACTATAAGAAATAAAAGCTACCAAGAAAATCCTCATCACCACCACAGTATTCCATCCCAATCATAATATTAACTAACATTAATTGAACCAAAACTTGTGATATAAATATGATGAAAAATACAAGAAGGTGGAAGAAAGGCTACTATAAGGGCTAAATCCTCAACTTACTGTAACAGGAAGTATAAACCTGTCTAAAATTAATAAATTTAGAAAATGCAATGTAAACATCCAATTTAGAAATAGAGATAAATCCCAGTATACAGTTTGAAGAGTTAAAAGTGCCTGACTATGGGAAGCAAAACTGGAATCAGAGAGAGGTGAGGCAGGAAACTACTCTTTCAATATAAGCCTTTTAAATGCTACTTGGTTTCATTAAAATATTCTTGTATTACTTTGATAAAAATAAATTCATTTTTAAATTTTTAAAATTTTTAATTCAGTTCTTTGTGTCTTTTTCAAAGCTTCCTATTTTTTTCCTATTTCTTTTTTTGGCTGTGCCACGTGACTTTTGGGATCTTAGTCCTGTCCAGGAATGGAACCCAGGGCCACGGCAATGGAAGTGCTGATTCCTAACCACTGGACCACAAGGGAAGCCTCTCCTTTTTTTAAATCTAGAGATGGAGAGTGACTCAGTATTAAAACGATGGCAACATGTGAAATGATCAACAGATTTAAGCACCAAAAAGCTAAGAGAATATATATTATCAGAAATCATTTGAAATACAATTTAAGAGTGAACTGGCACTTCTCATATCCTTCCTGGCCACAATAAGTAAATTGAGAACTCAAATACAAGGAAAAAGGCAAATGTTTCACTGAAGTAACTCTGACAGAGTGGAGAATATACAGCCATACCTGGAGAAAGAGAACCCGATGGCAGATGAGCCTAAGCTGTGAGCAGAGCAAGGCCTCTGGTGGGGCTGAGCCATGGCGGGAAGACACACTGATTAGGGCTAGAGCAGGCAGCTCTCTGCTGCACAGAGAATAAGGGTGCATCTCAAGACTGTTCCTCTCAAGATGACCCCTGGAGTTCTCAACTGCTAAGATTAGTTTATACAAACAATGACACATGAAAATCTGAAAACTGAGACCCAAACACTGGGCCTGAAATAGATGACAAGAACTAAATTCCGGAAGTTCCCTGGGAGTTCCCATGTGAAGGATGTATATGGCCCAACTGACGACCATCACAGGAAAGGTTCCAACTAGCAGCTTCAAAGACTCACCAAGACAGAAAGCCAGGATGGAACTAGGCTTTGCTCCCTAGGAGTAAGGGCCTCGACTTCCTTAAAGATCACCACAACTCCAACTCTGTTTAAAGTTGCCCCCACAGGGCAGCAAATCCCCAGACCAGAATGAAGCAGGGACCCTCGTACCCTAAAATGGATGGGCCCAAAAGAAACTGCACAATCAAATGTGTCAAAGAATGATGAGTGTTCTGGTTTGAGAAATACCCTTTGCAATTAGTTCACTGGCTTTGGTCTCTCAATGGCTCACTTTAACACTCTTAAGTTAGATGGGGGTGAGGGTGGGGGATGGTGGTGGCTGAAGATCCCTAACCTTCTGGAGTGGTTTTAATTTCTCTAAAGCATACAATGAATTAGGGAGCAGAGAGGAGTATCCTGCTGACCAGAGCCCAACCACAAACCCGGGGGAGTTAGGATAAGGCCCATGCTAAGAGATGTTACAGGCTTCACTGGGGACTTCAACAGTAAAGAATCCACCTGCCAATGCAGAAGACATCCCTGGGTCGGGAAGATTCCCTGGAGAAGGAAACAGCAATCCACTCCAGGATTCTTGCCTGGGAAATCGCACGGACTTGGTGAGCTCCAGTCCTTGGGATCGCAAAGAGGTAGACATGACTGAGCGACTAAACAAAAACAAGAAATGTTTATGCACTCTATTGAGTTTCTCTGGGCCAAGGTCCATGGACATTTACAGCAGTAAGCTCTCTGACAATGGAAGCACTCACGCAGAAACAATCATTTATCAAGAACGTTACAGCTGGGAACCTGCACTCTTTCTAAGGCAGGCCAAAGCTCATCTTTTCTATCAGCTAAGAGCAGGCTGATTATGGTCTCAGAGATATCCGACCAATACAATCAGGCTCCTTTCTGACTCTAAATACCGCCTTGATATGCTGTTATTTAAAAATCTGAACTGGTATAACAAAAGGTTCTTGGACTTCTATGATTTCTATTCTATAATACAATAACGTATTGTTCTGTGCTGCTGAAACAACCACATAAAGTAACCTCCCTGTATATGCAACTTCTCTGTGTGACCAAATCAGATTTCCTTCAAGATGATACAGTTCAGCTCAGTTGCTGAGTCATGTCCAACTCTTTGCGACCCCATGAACTGTAGCACGACAGGCCTCCCTGTCCATCGGCAACTCCCAGAGCTTGCTCAAACTCATGTCCATCAAGTCGGTGATGCCATCCAACCATCTCATCCTCTGTTGTTCCCTTCTCCTCCTGCCTTCCATTTTTCCCAGTACCAATGTCTTTTCCAATGAGTCAGTTCTTCACATCAGGTGGCCAAACTCAAGATGACCCAAGTACAATTTTTCTGTCAATCCACCCTCCAATACTAAATCTGTTCCAATCTTCCCCTCTCCTTCCCTTTGGAGAAAACTGCATAATTCTTAGTAGTAAGCCAAAAAAGAGGAAAAAAAGTAACTGCAGTATTAAAATCCACAGGTTTAAAAATGGCAAATTTCAACCTTTGGCTCAAACTTCCCCAGTTACTAAAGTACCACCTAGTTAAAAGAAACATAACCCCAAATCAGTCAAACACACAGGAGCCAACTTCAGGGCAGAATGAGATGGGAGGAGAGAGGAGAGGGAAGTAGAGAGAAGATAAAATAAGGAGTACCAAGTAAGTGTTAAAAAAAAAAAAAAGTTAATAGGAAAAAGTAAAAAGGCACAAAGAGAGCAAACCTTTAAAAAGTGCAAACACAAGACACGGCAGCATGGAAAACAACAAACTGATTAGGCAGGAAAACATCACTCACATGCTACACATTATCTTTTTGAAGGAAAAGATTAAAAAGATATAGGGAGGAAAAAATCATTACCAGGTTAGCTGCAAAGCTAATAATCCCTGTCCTCAGAAGAATAACCAGAACTATATGTACTTAATGTAATCAAAGTCAATTTGGTCATGCCCCATCCTTCCCTAAATCTTGAAAAGAATGTGAGGGTGGCAACTGCTAGGTAGGATCTAGGTAGGATTTAGAAATCTGTGGAGTTTTAATACAGGGCAATTTAAAAGGCTTACCGTGGGACGTGTATTTGGAGGTGCTGATTCTTCTGTGCACACAGACAAGACAGACAGGGAAGGTGTCTGGGGAGGGGTCAGGGTTGGCACCTCTGTGCCACTGTCCAAGTTCAAAGCTGAAAGCCCAAGGGTAGGATGCCCGTTGAGCTCACTGGCACTGCTTTGGGTGGAAGGCTTTAGGAAATTCCATAAGGTGCCACTGCGGAGGCAGGATGTGCTATGGAAAGTGCTTGCCATCTTGGGTGTCTTCTGACTGCTGTCATCAGAGTCAAGTTTGGGGAAGGACAAGGACTTGATATTGCTCACTGCAGGAATTGGGGGGAGGGACACTTTGGAGGACAGCGACATCTTTTCACAGTTGCCCAGCTGTGGTAAGGTTACAAAGCCATTGGGTTTGTGAAGAGGCTTGAAATCTAGGGTGGCCCGCTCCAGGGAGGCCAGGACCTCCTCCTCCTGTAGCACAGACCCAGAGCTGCCTCGAGGCAAGTTACTGTCCAATAACTGGGCCATAATGGGTCCACTGGTTCCCACCAGAATGTTTCTCAGCTCTTCCTTCTCATCAATAGTTTTTAATTCCAGATTATCAAACGGGTCTTCTTCACACTCAAAGTCAGCAGGATTGAAGTCTGCCTTTGTGTGGGGCGGGCTGAGAACTTTCTGTTTCGGGGCACTGCTGCTGACTCGAGTCGGGGTGAGGATGCTGTTGTGCTGTAAGCTGGCGAGGATGGGGTTCATAGGAGGCGGCATGGTGGCTGCACTGTGCGTCTTGGAAAAGCTCATCTTGCTGTCGCCCTCTGGGCCACTCTTAGAATTCACTTTAGCTTCTGCTTCCTCAGCCTTGCGCTCTGCTTCCCACTGGGCTTCTTGGATCTTCTTAAGATCTTCAGCCCATTCAATGGTTTTCTTTTCCAAGGAGAAGTCATACTGCAAAGATATATCACAGAAAGATGTGAACCCAGGTGGCCATCACTCCCCCACCGAATTCACTTCTTTCTCACCCTGAGACAAAGGAACTGGACAAGACAGCATTGAAGATGTATGGGAGGATCCCGCCTCAGGAAAACTAAGACTTCCTAAGCTTGTAAGATTTCATCAGACTTTGCGCCCTGGTTACATATAGAAATTAATGAGAAAGAACTCCCACCATCTCTAATCATATACCCAGGTCATATGTACCTTGCAGCTTCCTGTGCTTCTCTCCCCTCAGGCCATTTCCCTTCCTAGAATTCTTCACTGGTGGCTCAGGCAGAACTCAACCACCTCCTCTATGAGGCTTTCCCGATGGCCCATTCCTTCCTCTGAACTCTTACATAGTATCTGTCTCTACCACTTGATGCTGAGCACATGTGACCACATGAAATCTTTCTCTAAAACATTTCTGCAACACTATCACAAGCCTCTTGTGGGCAGCAACTGGGCTTTAGACACTCTTAAGATCTCTATTGTCTAACACAATGTCCTCTATGCTCAATATAACAAGAGGCCCTAGTATTTAAGAAGCACTTACAAGGTGCCATGCCTGATTCTAAACACTTTTTATGTATTAGCTCTCTAGATCTCCTCAACGTTACAATGGCTATGCTCAAGTTCATGACGCTGCTAAATGGTAGAGCCTGGATCTGAACCCAGGCAGTCTGACAATATATTCTATGCTCTAAACCACTACCAAATTACAATGAACAGATTGTACTCTAACTGTAGGAAAAGTGCTTATTAAGAAATCTAGACATATTCAAATTGAGATTTTTACAGTGCAAACTCAACAAAAACAAACCACCTCATAAAAAATATGGCCAGATGATCTGAGGAGAATCTTCCAAAGAAGCCATACAGATGGTCAGAGGCACATGAAAAGATGTACATCACCACTAATTATTAGGGAAATGCAAATCAAAACCACAATAAGGTATCACCTCACGCCCACTAAAATGTCTATTATCAAAAAGGCAAGAAATAACAAGTGTTGGAGAGAATATGGAGAAAAGGGAACCTTCATACATATTGTTGGTGGGAGTGTAAACTGGCACAGCCACTGTGGAAAACAGTATGGAAAAGAAGATGTGAGGGAGGGGTGTGTGTTTATGTATGTACATATGTACACAATTTGAAATTAAAAAAAGAAAGATGAAATCTTGTCACCTGCAACAACATGGACAGACCTTGATGGCATTATACTAACTGAAAGAAGTCAGAAGGTGAAAGATAAATACTGCATGATTCCACATGTACACGCACACAAGCATACAAAACAAAACAAGAACACAGAGAGAAAACAGATTAGTTATGAGCCAAGGGACAAAAATTGAGTAAAGAAGGTCAACAGTGTAGTGAGAGATGGAAACTAAATTCTGGTGGTAAGGGTGCTGCAGGGTATACCCAAGTCAAAACATAATGCTGTATACATGAAACTTCCACAAAGTTATAAATCAATGTTACCTCAATTTTTGACAAAAAGATTTTACAGTATAAACTGCACAGAAATTCCCTTCAAGGTTCCTTAATAGCTTTAAGCACTGTTCAGTCACTAAGTCATGTCTGACTCTTTGCAACCCCATGGATTACAGTACACCAGGTTTCCCTGTCCTTCACAGAATTTGGTCAAATTCATGTTTGTTGAGTCAGTGACACCATCAAACCATCTCCTCCTTTGTCACCCTCTTCTCCTCCTGCCTTCAATCTTTCTCTCCCAGCACGAGGGTCTTTTCCAAAGAGTCGGCTCTTTGCCGCAGGTGGCCAAAGTATTGGCGCTTCAGCTTCAGCCATCAGTTCTTCCAATGAATATTCAGGGTGGATTTCCCTTAGGATTGATTGGTTTGATCTCCCTGCTGTCCAGGGTACTCTCAAAAGTTTCAGTGCTACAATTCAAAAGCATCAATTCTTCAGCACTCAGCCTTCTTTATGGTCCAACTCTCACATCCATACCTGACTTAGAAAAACCATAGCTTTGACTATATATAGACCTTTGTCAGCAAAGTGATGTCTCTGCTTTTTCATATGCAGTCTAGGTAGGTCATAGCTTTTCTTCTAAGGAGTGTGTTTTAATTTCATGGCTGCAGTCACTGTCCGCAGTGATTCTAGAGCCCAAGAAAATAAAATCGTCACTGTTTCCACTTGCAGCTTCAAGTATCAAGTATAGATCAATTTATAAAAATTTCATTTGTATACTTGGAAAAAATTACCTATTATATTAAACAAAATTCAGCTAGAACAGGAGTAAAAACCTCTGGTGTTCACCCTAAGGCATCAAAGCTAAACAGTGTGTCTGGAGACACAGTAAGAGTAAAGAGGGGAAAGAGAGAGGAAAGAGGCCTACCATGACAAGAGTCTCAGAGTAGAAAAAACACTGTAGAAGAAAGTAGGTTTCATCCCTAAACCTTCCAGCTGCAAACAACACAACAGAAGCCTGGAAATGCACAGATCCAGAAGTTCATTCACACACTCCTAAGTCAGTTACTGGGCCTTAGAAAAACACTTGGGGTATCACAGGGCTTCCTTTCTCTCTCTAACGGAACAGTGAGAAAACACTGGCCAAAGGTTGCTGCTTCTAACTAGGGAGGAAATCCAATTTTGGAACTGGTTTCCCCCACCAAAAACAGGCGTGACCAACTTCCCACTGCCTGTAAACACAGGTCTCTGAAGTTTTACTCCCGAAAGCAACTGGAAATTTCTTCCCTCTGTAATAAAACCTCAAGTTTTTTTTAAAGTTACCAAAGTAATGTAGAATACTTGGAACATAGTAAAAAAAACAAACAAGAAACAGAAAAAATTAGGAGAATTACTATGGTGAAAAAATGTGATTTTTGAGTGTGCAATAATATATAACAGCATCTAATATTTATGGAGTACTAGGAATCAAGAGTAAGCATTATAAATGCATTATTTTACTTAATCCTTATAACAATCTTGTAAGATTACACAGCTATTACTTGGCAATTCCAGCCCATTAATCAGTGAACCAGAGTCTGCTCTAAGCTGTGACACTAAGGGCCACCCTCCACTACTGTGGCCGCCACTACTGTTTCATTTTCAATGAAAACTTTCTGGGCCTGGGTGCAAGGTCTCTGTATGATTTACTGACTCGCTTTGAGGACTTTTAATCTGAAACCCAAGGGCAAATATGAAAAAGTTACACAAAGCTTCAAGCTACCTGTTTAGGGCTCTAGGTCTGATTCCTTTCTGGATGGAGAGAGAGCAGCACCAACACCACAGCCTAACTGCCTCCCGGAGACCGAAGCAGCCGAAGTTTAAGGGAGCTAGCTGCAGTTCCAGAACAAAAACACTGCAGCTAGCCCACACAGGAATGGAGCTTGGAGCCTTGATCTCCTCTTTTGTCATTAGTGGGCACTGGGAGTATGGCAGGCAAAGAACCAGGCACTCATTAGGGCTTCACACAGCTCAAATAGAAAATTCCCCGCAAAGCCTACAACAGCAACAAATGTGGGATTCTAAACAAATTTTCTGAATGATTCAATGAGGCAGTGAATATGAGAACTACTGAAATAAAATGCAGGTGTGATTTAAATCATATTGCTAATAATGTCCTGCACACAGGGTACTATTTACTCAGTATTTGTTGTTGCCAATAAAAAAGCTACCAGGCAAACAGAACAAGGTAAAAACTTCTATGGGAAATTGCCATCTCTCCTGGCTCAATAAATTCTCCATACAAAAGGAGGATCAATTCAGTATACAAAAACATGTAAGATATTCAACATTACCTGAAACTAGGGAAATGTACATCAAAACCACCATGAAGAGGGACTCCCCTAGCAGTCCAGTGGTTAAGACGCACTGCTTTCACTGCCGGGGATGCAGGTTTGATCCCTGGTCAGGAAACTAGGCCCACATGCCACACCGTGAGGCCAAAAAGGAAAAAAAAAAAAAAAACTATGAAACCACCATACACCCATAAGGATGTATATAACCAAAAAGACAGATGATAACAAAAGTTGGCAAGGATATGCAGAAACTGGAAACTTCATGCAGTGTAGGCAAGATTATAAACTGGTATGGCCACTCCAGTCTGGCAATTCCTCAAAAGGTAAAACAGTTAATATATAATCCAACAATTCCACTCCAATGTACATACCCAAGAAAACTGAAAGCATACGTCTGTACAAAAACCTGTATACAAATAGTCACAGCACTATTGTTCCTAAAAGCCAAAAAACTGGAAACCGTCAAAAATGTCTATCAATGGTGGACTTCCCTGGAGGTCCAATGGTTAAGACTCCTAGCTTCCACTGCAGGGGACACAGGTTCAATGCCTGGTCAGGGAACTAAGATCCCACATGCCACTCAGTACGACCAAAAAAAAAAATCTATCACCTGATAAATGGATAAACAAACTGTGGTATATCAACACAATGGAATTATTCAGCTATAAAAATCAATGTAAAACTTGAAAACATCATGTTATATAAAATAAACCTATCACATATGTATTTATATAGTCATATATAAAAGACTAAATATTCTATTATTCCATTTATATGATATTCCAGAATAGACAAATTCATGAAAACAGAAAGTAGATTTAGTGGTTGCCAGGGTTTGATGGGAGGGGAAAATAGGGAGTGACTACTAATGTACCCTGGATTTCTTCTCGGGGTGATAAACATGTTCTGGAATTAGATGGTGGTAATGGTTACACAACTCCAAATATAATAATAAAAAGACTCCAGTTATTTGCATACCTTAAAAGGGAAAATTTTGTGGGTATGTGAATTATTTATCAATAAAGCTATTATTTAAAAATGTAATAAGTTCTCCCACTATGATTATTCCCTACAAAGACCAGAAAAAAATTAAAGTTTTTATTATTATTTTTTGGCTGTGCCATGCCACTTGTAGGATCTTAGTTCCCCAACCAGGGATCGAACCTAGGTGCTCAGCAGTGAAAGCACAGAATAATCCTAACCACTGGATTGCCAGGGAATTCCCAAATCTTTTTTTTCTCCCAAAGAATACACTTTAGAGTAACATAGTAATGCTTTAGTAAATTCCCCGTCTTTGCCAAGAGGTTGTATTTTAAAAATCTAAAGTCACAGAAATAAGTATTTGGGTGAGTAGTGCACCCTTCTGTTTTTCCATGTAACTTCTTCTCTAAACTATAAGCTCCTTGAGGACAGTGTAAGGCATTTGTCTCTATCCTCAGCCACAGCAGAGTGTCCCTCAAAAGCAGGCATTCAGTAAGTGTAGGAAGTCACATAGCATGGGGGCATTTGCTGCTTTCAAGATATAATCTTATACATTTATATATAACTGAGCTTTAAAGATCCAAGGACTGAAAAAGAAGCTATTGAGGGAATGGCATTTAAGCACAGTCGAGAAGAATAAATAGATTTTTAACAGGCAGACCACTTTCAGTATGGTGAGAAAGAGGAGACTATTTCAAGTGGATATAACCACTCATGAGAAAAGCATGATACAGACAAATAGTACATGTAGTACATTCAACAAGCCACTAGTATCCTGGTTTGGAGGGAATATGGAGGAGATGATAAGCTAAGGTACTCGACCATTATCTTATGTCTAGACTTGATTCAGTAAGGGTTGGTGAATCATTGTAAGTTTTTATATTCAGGAATATTATTCTAGAAGCAGTATGAAAAATAGAAGGAAAATTCTGTAAGCTTCTCTGTAAGCAGAGGAGCCCATTGAAGAGACTACGGAAATAGCCCAGGTGAAAACTAAGGTAAGGAATAAACTGAATGGCAAAGGGAAGACACAGCAGAGAGAACATATTATGTAACTTGAGTAACCAAGAAGGTAATGAGCACATTTACAGAAGGAAAGAGGAGAAGAAGCAAATCAGATGAGCAACAGGAATTTGTTTTGCACAAGGTACAGAACCCCAGGAACATACAACCTAACAGATTATACAAGATCTGTAAAAGATATAGAAACATATACAAGGTGCTGGGGCGGGGGGCGGGCCCCCCTGTGCACATGTGCATGTCTGTGCGTGACAGAGACAATGTGAGCCAAGCAGTAACAGGAGCTATCAGAAACATCAACAAGAGATAGAAGATTTTTTTTTCTATTGTACTATACATCAAATTCTTACTCCTTAAAATTGTAAATGTACTAAACTTTAACTAAAAATTACCACTTACCTGTACTTCTCTGACAACCTGCAAACAATCAGGCAAGGAGAAGCCAATAGGAAGACCAACTTTAGCTGGTGTTTTGAATTTGTCTCCTATCTTAAATGGGACATCATCAAGGTAACTGAAAGTCCCTACAATCAAAAATAAAGTAGAAAATATCAGCAAAGAACTTATTATTTGTTTTTGTATAATCTTATGTCTAGGATACAACATTAATTTATGCTATCCTAAGACTAGAAGCTACAGAGTTCCTTCTCTGACTGCTTACCTTTTCCTGACCCTATATCTCTAAGGAAGAACTCTCACTTGAGGCTACCTGATTTTACTTTGGTTGGGAAGATCCCCTGGAGGAGGGCATGGCAACCTACTCATTTTCTTGCCTGGAGAATCGTCATGGACAGAGGAGCCTGATGGGCTACAGTCCATAGGGTCGCAAAGAGCAGGACAGGATTAAAGCGACTTAGCACACTTGAATACTTGGCACAAAGGCCAAAGTACTCATAGCAACCTAAAAGGCCTCCCCCAACGCCCATTTCCTCTCTTGCCCTCAACTCCTGGCTTACTGCACTAGGTCACAGTGATTCTCTATTCCTCAACCATGACGTGGTCAAAATTACCTCAAAGAATCTGCACTGGCTGCTCCCTCTATCTGGAATGCTCTTCCCTCAGTCACATGGCTTACTCCTTCACCTCCTTCAAGTCTTTGCTCAAATGTCACTTTCTAAGTGAGGCTTACACTGACCACCCTTTTAAAAATTACTCCCACACCCTAACCATAGTAATCTCACATTACTATCTATGTTTCTCCATAGCACTTATTACCTTCTAACATATTATGTAATTTTCATTTTAATTGTATTTATTGTCTGTCTTGCCCAATGGAATACAAGTAACTTGCAAGTATTTAAGTTTTATTTACTGATGTAGTCTCAAAACCTACAGTACTGCCCAGCACATATAAGGCACTTATTAAATACTGCTGAACTGATGACAGAATCTTGATAGAATCTCCACAAAAGAACCTCTTTGGTTAGAATTTCTCTACTCCAGTAAGGATCATTTTTTAATTAATACAAAGAACTACTCTAAAAAAAATTTTAAAGTGATATTTTGGAGATGTGGAAGGAAACCCAGACAAGACCAGAGGAATCAGACTAGGATTATCAGGAGACACAAACCATATGCAACTGAACTGCTTCTAACTCCCTAAATGCTCTCTGTCCATCACAGTTGAGTAACACAGAAAGACGGGACCTTATAATCTACTGATAGGGTCAGACCAAATGAGGTCGTTCCTGTCTATGAAGCTTACGAGGTATACACTCCAAATCAGACCATCTTTTCTTTTCTGGAACAAGTTTGGGGCTAACATGCTGGCAGAAGTATCAGGGACAATGAAATACAGTTGATAAAATAAATTTTGCTTTTTTAATATTAGCAGCTGGTAGAATAAGGCTTGTTTCTGGGTCTCACACACATATATCTTCTTGAGTATTCTCATGGACAGAATAAGACAATTATACATCTTCCATGAAGAGGCTTCTCTTAATAAAAACTCCGTAGATTTCAAGACTTATCAAGGTCAGGATATATTTGTAATCTTGTCATCATTCCCATTTCCCAAGAGTAGTAGACACTGCTCTGATACACCTGAAACCTCCAACAGAAAGAAGGCTCCTGTTCCTACCCTTGGGGGAGAGGTTCCACCTCTTTCCCACATAACCTTTGGCTAGAATTAAAACATCTTAACTGTCTCTAACTCAGATAGTAAATTAAATCCACAACTGTGTTCAATTTAATAATTTTTCTGAGGCACAACCATAATTGTTAACATTCTCGGAAAGTTTTCATATTGGTCATATTTGTGTAAGTGTTTTCTCAGGTGCCAATGCCTGTCACATACCCACCCTGATTTACTTGATTAACTATGTCTTGTTCTTTAAGAATGAGCTTAAGAAAAACTTCCTTCTCAATCTCAGAACAGGTCTTACCACTCTGTATTATTAAGTGTGTTTCCTTATACCCCCTGCCTGCCCCCCACCAAAGACTTTGATCAACACTTTGATCAAATTGAGCAGATCTCATGAGAGTAAAGACCACATGGTCTTATACTTCTTAGTATTTATTAAAACTCAAAATGATTTACCTAAAATGACAAAGCTAGTGATAAAAAGGTTTTAACAGATATTCATGCAAGATGTAAGCACATTTATAAGGTTCTGCAGAAAGTCACAAAAATTTACCAGAGGTACCAAAAAAAGAAAAAAAAAAAAAAAACACAAGTATCAGGTACCATCATAGCTTGCCAACAAAACCCTGGTTACAACACTAAAACCTTCTGTCACTTAAAATGCTTTACAGTATAGAGATCAAAAGCAAGGCTCTTTTCATTTGTAGAGAAGTTTTACCTGTTTTCCATGAAAACAGGTGCTCAAAAGTTACTGAAAGTTAGAGTCTACCTTCAGCTAGCGCCCTGATTAACTGGAAACAAAGCTGGAACTGGTATTTTCTAAGAAGCACTGGAAAGACTTACAGTCAAGTCAATAATCACAAAATTAAGTCTTCTGTTTAAGAAAATTTTAAGTACACAAAGTAGGCCAATTATACGACACATACATATTTTAAAAGTCCTATGTATAATAATACTTATGTGCATATATGATACACAAATATAAGAAAACCTATCCACGTTAATACTAACAAAAATTTTTTTTAATGAATAGTTCTTTTAGAGTTTGGTAATTGGGAGTTAAGGGGGGAAAACTATTTTAAAAAGTACTTAAGATATGTGAGCCAAATGATAATATCTTTAAAGATAGGTGTTCAGTTTCCCTGCACACCTTTCAGTTAGAAAATTATGACAGTGTTGTATATGCACACAGATGACTTCTATTCTATAAACAGAAGTAGGTCTTGGCTTAAGGACGGACCAGATCAAGTAGAACACCTTGAAACAACTGTGATTCCCCTTTATTAAATAAGCACCAATTACAGGTAACTGGTTTAAAAAGCAGTTTCATTTCACTAACAAAGCCAACCCTTGGGTGATTTAGCACATTCTCTAACCTTCTGCCCCCTCCTCCAGGCTTTGTTAACAGGGAATGAGTAAAGAAGTTTCATGATTATTGGGATGAGGGGTTAGAGCTAAAAGGCAAAAGGGATTTAAGAGACAGCAAAAAAAGCAACTTTTTAAATAATGGACAGAGATTAGTACAACTGAATAAGGTTGCTTTGAGGATTACAAAGAATAATTTTACAAATATAACCAACTATACCTTAGGAACCATTCATTTTTAGCCAATATATCAGAATATCTATTTAAAAACATCAATTTCTCTTGTATCTCAATACATTTTATTATTAAATAGATTCAATAAAACCTCAACCACATGGCCAAGAGAATTAAGCTCTGTGGCTAACAATTTCCTGGCTCAACCCAAGTACCTTTTAGTTTCAGTCTTTATTACTGAAGATCCTTCTAAAACATCTGAGACCATTACCTTCAGTTTCATTAAAAAAAACAAAGTACATCTCTGATGGAGGGGTTGTTCCTTGAGGTCAGTTTCTGCACACTGCTTGCCATTATGCCATGGAAGAAGGAAACAGGCTGAATGTGTAAATGACTCAGGATAAATTCTGAGAAGTTTTCATTCTGTTTCCTTTCTTTCTAAATTGCTGATACATTTATGATCTTGTAACCTGCCTGATTTTCTGAAAAAAAAAATTTAATTCTACATGGGGATAGAAATTCCTAATAGAGGGTAGCAAACAGATTACGCTTAATGCAGATTTTACTGTGTTCAAATTGAGGTCTTTGAAAAAGAAGACTAGATCAAATTTAAAATTAGGTGAAAATGGCAATTCCATTAACTATCATTACCTTAAAGCTGTAAAGCAGGTTAACAGTTGCAAAATTAGATCCATAGATAAATGGAGAGACAAACATACACACATATACACACATACAATCATGTAAGTATCACTACAAGATAAGCAGTCAAAAGAAAATGGTATTCATACCCTAACAAAAAACAAGATAACCTACAAAATCAGCTTTTTAATACGCAGGCTCTGGCGTTAAATCAAAAATAAGACACAGAAAAACAAGAAAAAGTGATTTACCATCAAAAGAAGAACCCAAGTTCAGGGATAGCAAAGGTATCGGAATTCTCAGAGAATTTTAAAACTGTAATCAATGTGTTAAAGGATCTAGTGGAATAGGTGAACATGTGTGAGCAGATGGGGAATTTCAACAGAGAAATGGAAATAAAGAGAGACAAATGAAAACACTAAAAATTCAGTATGAGAGAATAAAATTTTTGATAGTTCATAAGCCAGGCTATGCTAATCAGAAGAAAATACTCAGAAGAGGAAAGAATTAAAGAATTTGAAATTAGGTCAAAAGAAATTAAAAGAATTAAAACACAAAGAGAAAAAAAAATGGAACAGAGTCTTAAGAGATCTCTGGGACAGTATCAAACAGCCTAATGTGCATGTGATTAGTCTCAAAAGGCTGAGAGAGAGATATGTAGCAAAAGAAATGAAAGAGGAGATAATCGCTGCAAATTTTCAAAAGTAGTAAAAGACATTAACCCATAGATCCAAGAAGTTTAGCTAACTCCAAGCAGGGTAAATACATAGAAAATCACACCAGGGCACCTCATAGTCAAAATGTTGCAAACAAAAGCTAAAATCTTAAAAGAAGGGAGATGGGCATCATATTTTGTACACAAGAAAGTGATTAAAGGATGGCTGACTTCTCTATATTACACTGTTACTTACAGCAGTAACACATCAACTTTTAAAACAATCTATGGACTTCCCTGGCAATTCAGCAGTTAAGACTCAGCTTCCACTACAGGGGGACGGGTTCCCTTAGTTAGGGAACTAAGATCCCACATGCCACACAGTGTGGCCAAAAAATAAATATATACATTTTTTTCTATCATTCAGCAGAAAAAGTAATTCAATATGTTAGTAAAAATTACACAAAGAGCAAAATAAACATTTCTAAAAGTTAGCTAAAAACGGTCATAAATATGACAGCTTGGCCTTTCAAAGGAGGGAGTTTAGTTTTATTAAGCCCAATTACAAAGACTTTTTTTTTTCAAATTAGAATCTCAAGGCATTTTTCCAGATACTTAAAAGTAATTTGTTTGTTGAATCAGTTTTTTAAAAATCCTTTAAAATTCACCTCTGGAAAATAACTTTTTCTCAGATAAAACAAGTGGAAAATTAATTAAAAATTAAAGACTGACATTCAGAAAGGCCAGCTCTAAACGAGACAAAGGTTTGCAATTTACATAATATAAGAAAAATATTTTTAAAGGTCTTTGAAAAGTTACTATATCTCTTATTCTATTATTTAGGTGTATACGGTTATTGATGACAGTGAAAGAAGTTCAATCTCAGCTGAAAAGAATGAACTTGAAGAAAAATAAAATACTAGTTATAAGACAGCACAGTATAAGATATAGTCAGCTCAAATATTTAAATTTTTAAAAAAGTATTTTCATATCCAGTCATGAGAGCAGCTGTTAACTCCTTGTGCACACTCCAAATGACCTAGAATTACACACACACACACACGTTATCTAATCCCCAATCAGATAATACCTAACTTAGGGGACACTCCAAATGACCTAGAATTACACACACACACACACACACACGCGTTATCACACACACACACACACACACACGTTATCTCACACACACACACACACACGTACATACGTTATCTAATCCCCAATCAGATAATACCTAACTTAGGGGGGACCAACCCAGAGGCTCATAAATTAAATGGTGTCAAATCAGATACTCACTTGACCAGGAGATACAAACACTTTAGCTATATGATGCTAGCCACTTAAGTTCAAAAATCAGATGTCAAGAAGCAAACATAACTAGGGAGGCCATTTTTGGCCCTGTGCACTCTACACAAGTAGGTCAAGAAAGCAAGTCTATAAACAGAATAAAAATGGAGCACATCCGCAGAGAAGAGCACGAGAGATGGACAGAGCTGTAGACTTTGTTTCCTGGGTTTCTAATTTCAGCCTTGTAAGGCCAGGCGGAATTTGATTTCCTGCATTCAGATGCCTACAAGATTGCCTATTAAATATCCTCCACTCATTCCCTTTAATTTCTATTCCTTAAACTACATGATATCTAAAAATAAGATTCTTTATTTTAAAAACCAAACTAAAGCCACCAAAATTCAAGTAGGAGCTCAGCAAATTAAAGCAGAAGCCAAAGAGAGAAAATCTTCTCAAATTTTACTTGGATAGAATGAATGTCTCATTTAAACAATATTTTGGTTAGGAATGTAAAGAGGAGGAGGAAGTCCTTAAAAATTAATCTTCACTGATCAGAATTATAATCTTCTCTCTAGGCTGCTTAGCTGGAATACCTAATAAACTAAGGTCCAACTTATTTTCATTCCAATGAAAATGGAGTTTCCTTGTTCTTTTCTCTCCTAGGTCTTCCCTCTCTCCTTGGCTCTGTCCTCTCTTTTCCCTTGAAAAAGTGATCCAGAGGCAACTAAGATCTGCCTCTCTGTATCATGTGAATACTTTGAAAAAGCCCTGTAATAATCCTTAACAGAGTTAGCTTACCTAGAAGATCTGATGCCTGACCTATTACACAGAATACAAATTCCAGAGTTTGAATGACTGATCCAAAAGGATTTAACAAAACATGCAAGCAATGTATGTAAGCATATGCACAGTGGTGGTTCAAAATATTAAAGTTGTTGCATAAAATATATAAACAAGTTAAAAACCATAGTAACTGTTGCACTACTCTGACTTAGCTAGTGATATTTTGTAGATCAGAAGAGTGTAATGATACATGTTGCCATCCAGTCTAATATATCACTTTTACAATGACAATTTTTAAAATGGAAGATTAGTTTTAAAACCCCTTTAAAATAATTGTGTTATCTGGATATTTCTGGTATTTCTTATCTTTTACTATATGAAAAGATGGTCTAATTTTAACTTCCTAGGTACTTCCATTCCTATCAAATGCAGATAACAAAGTTTATTAATGTATTCATTTTGGAAGGTTGTATCTCAGAAAAAGATGATAAACTATTAGCTTTTAAATGCAAAATTGTAATTCCTGTTGGTTAGTTGCTAAGTCATGTCCAACTCTGCCACCGCATGGACTGTAGCCTGCCAGGCTCTCTGTCCATGGAATTTCCCAGGCAAGAATACTGGAGTGGGTTGCCATTTCCTTCTCCAGGGGATCCCAACCCAGGGATCTCCTACATTGGCAAGAGGATACTTTACTGCTGAGCCACCACAGAAGCCCCAAATTGTCATTACAACTACCAATACTTCTGTAATATATTGACCTGCTAATCATGCCTCATTTGTTGTAAATTACTTCTTTTTATGGGGGAAAAATACCTAAATCGAAACATTATAAAATGTTAATTAAAGGCTTAGAATTGTTCACACCTGATTGGAGAAGAGATGGACCAGTGAATAAGAAAGGGCATGGTAACTACTTCAAAATACTGCTGAAGAGCAACAGAAACAGACAGGCTCCCTATCCAGCTCCAGTAGTTTCGAGTATAATAAACACAATGACACTCCAAAGTTTAACTATCTATTTGAAGAAATGCTTCAATATTAAAGTTATATGTGAAGTTCTATGGAATGCATATATGCTACACTGTTGTACAACTTTATTTTTCTCAATCAGCTCATTTAAATAAACAAAAAGGGACATTTACTAATGTGATTTCAAATTATCTGATCAGATCAAAACTTAAACCATAATATCTAACAGTCCACTTACCATGAAAATCTGCACCCAACTTCTTAGAAGCCATTTAGAACCTGAAAAACAAAGAAACATGTCTTAGCCACATTACACCTCAAGGGGATGTAAACAAACCATTGTAAGAAAATTTAGATACAAAAAAATACCCAGAAGGCTAAAGAGTTCCAGGACTGATACAACCTCAAACTTCTCAGTCCCAAAGTCTTAAAAAAGAAAGCAGAAAGGAGGAGAAACCACTTTTCTATACAAAAACAATCCTGTAATCTACATGTTCTGAAAACAAACAAAATATTAGAACAGCAAACTGGCCACTGACCAATTTATATGCAAACTGTCAAACCCCTCCCCCAAAAAAACCCTACTAAACACTTATCTTCCTGATATAAACTACAAATGTCAGTATTTGGCAGTTTTCTCAAGATTTTTAAACCATCTCATTTAATTCAGTTATGTAAATACAGACCTTTTATTGAAAATGAACTGTAACTGTTAAGACTGACACTTCTGAATTAGGGAGTCCATGACGTACAATCTTACCTATCTGTTCGGCTGCGCTGGCCTTAGTTGCGGCACGCAGGATGTTTGTTCTTCACCGTGGCATGTAAACTCTTAATTATGGCATGTGGGATCGAGTTCCCTGACCCGAGATTGAACCTGGGCCCCCTGCACACACTGGGAGTAGGGAATCTTAGCACCTGGACCACCTCTGTACTGTTTCAATTTTGTAGCAAATTCCAAAATGGGGAACCTTCCTGACAATTCAGTGGTTAAGACTCCATGCTTCCACTGTGGGGGCCAGGATTTGATCTCTGGTCAGAGAACTGAGATTCCACAAACTGTAATTCCACAGGCTATGTGTGTGGTGCTGCGCCCCCAAAACTGAAAACACCAAAGAGGAAAATCCATAAAACCACACATCTAGCTTAATACTATTTTTGCACTTCGCCCCTACATAAGCAGTTACAAAGTCCTTCTCTTGCACAAACAACCTGAGTTCTTCAATTTAAAGTTTATTTACCTTGATGCAGTGTTTATACTTTTAACTTAAGATATAAGAATAATGAATTTATAGTATGGTCTCTACCAATTTGCATTACATACAGTACAGTGAAAAGCATCATACTCAAAATGATCTACAAGCATATCCTATTCTACTGCAATTCAATTTACTGCACAAATTAAAAGTATGCTCAACCTTACATTGAGCAAGTCTAAGGAGTGAGGCGCCATTTTTTCAAAAGCATTGTTCACCTCACATCTGGTCACTTTTAGGTAATTCTCACACTACTTCAAACTTTTTCATTATATTTGTCATAATGATTAGTGACCTTTGATATTGCAATTATTATGGCATTTTTTTTTAGCAATGAAGTATTTTTTAATTGAGGTATACATATTGTTTTCTTAAATGATGCTATTATTACACACTTAACAGGTTACGGGGTAAACATAACTTCTCTATGTACTGGACAACCAAAAACCTGTGTGACTTGCTTTACTTTGATACTTGTCTTCTTTAGTGGTCTGGAACCAAACCCATAGTATCTCCAAGGTATGCCTATATTTTCCACTTATATTAAGAAGGCAAGAACATCACACCTATCATGTGAAAAATCTTCAGAATAATTAAATCTGTACAGAATTTTAAGAAACTGACAAGCTGGTTTTAAAATTTACATGTAGAACTTCCCTGGTGGTACAGTGGGTAAGAATCTGCTCGCCAATGCTGGGACACAGGTTTATACCTGGTCTAGGAAGATTCCACACGCCAAGGAGCAACTAGGTCCCATGGACCACGACGACTGAAGTCCACGTGCTGCAGCTATGGAAGCCCCTGTGCCGAGAGCCCGTGAGCTGCAACAGGAGGGGCCAACAGAGTGAGAAGCCCGCGTACTAGCAGCGAGGAGCAACGCCTACGGGCCACAACTGGAGAAAGCCCACACACCGCAAGGAAGGCCCAGCACGGCCAAAAATAATCAAGTTTTAAGTAATAAAATGTACATATAATGGCAAAGGAAACAGCCAAAACGATTGTGAAAAAGAACAAAGTTGGAGAACTTACCACCTAACTTCAAGTCTTGCTATTAAATTACAGTAATTAAGACAGTATGGGGACTTTGCTGGTGGTTCAGTGATTAAGAATCCACCTGCCAATGCTGGGGACACAGGTTCGACCCATGGTCCAGGAACTAAACTCCCACATGCCACAGGGCAACTACTGAGCCCACACAGTACAACTACTGAGCCCACGAGCTCTAGAGCCCGTGCTCCGAAACAAGAGAAACCCATGTGCCACAACCTAAGAGAAGCTCCCACTTGTCTCAACTAGAGAAAGCCCACACATAACACAATGAAAAGCCTGCATACCACGAGGAAGTCCCAGCACAGCCAAAATTTAAAAAAAATTTTTTTTACAATCGAAAGATAATAAATTAACTCCCTTTAGTGAGGGGAAAAAAGCAGCTACCAAACAGAACAAACCACTTCCAATAACCCATTCCTGATTCTAACTTAACCAAGGCCATCTCACAGAGGCAGTTCTATAGCTTATTTCACATCCCAACTTATCTGTCCTACACTGATTAGAAAGTCATGCTATATACTGTCCTGATATTCAGTGACCCAACACTGTAGGTAATGTAGGTGTTCCCACATTAAGACTTACTACTAGCCAGCAAGTGTCATTCAACGGTAGTGTTAAGTGTCAACAGCAAACAATTACCACGCCATTTCCATTACTCATAAAAAGTTACTGGTTAGTTAACTGCTGTGGACTTAACCACAACACTGAGCAGAAGATAAAGGTTGTGCTCAACCCCATTAAGAATAAAAAGTATTATGGAAAAAGTACACACTAGCAGATTTTAAAAGAAAATATATTTTAGAATGTGTGAAAAGAAAAACATTGGAAGGAAATATATTAAAAATATTTAAAGTGGCTGCCTCTAAGTGGCAGCACTGGGAATAATTCATAAAATTTCTCTATAGTTTCTGAACACTCTATGGCAAGCAAGTACTAATTTTATAGTCTTTAAAAGCTCTACTTTAATAGTTTCAATTTCCAGTATGATGTTGGGATGAAGCATTCTGGTTGCCATTCTACTAGTTAACAAACTTAATAATTTTAAAGTATATGGACCATCAATTTTCAAGCAACCAACAAACCATACTGAAAATGACTTAACTTTTTTTTGTATGAACCGAAGACTTCATAGAAACTTACAGGCTTCAATATCATTATAACGTACCTAAAACACAATAATACAGGGAGACTTATAAACCTGGAAGCAAGATTCTTGGCAGCCTCAATCTTCCCACAGAGGCACAGACCAGAAATGCATTTTCTTCTAAATCTCTATTGAAAGCAGGAGAATCTAAGCATCTAGACACTCACAGACAGGTGCAGGAAATTAGTGTTTTCATGTCTGTTTCAAATATTTATTGATATTGTGGGATATCAGCTATTTGAAGAAGCAGCTGTTTTTGAGCGGTAAATGGCTTAGCGGAGGCTCTGATTTTTTTTTTTTTTTTGAGGCAATGATTTAGTAAATTATTTTGTGAATAAGCTAACATCAGGAATGTCTTAAAGAAGTTCCACCAAATTTAAATGAATTTTTAATGACTTTTTAAAAAAGGTTCGACCAACAACAATGCACTGAATGGGAGAAAATGATCTGCAGATTTGATCTGCAAATCATCTATCTGATAAAGAACTTTTATCTAGAATATATAGATAACTCTACACTTCAACAATAGAAACAAGCCAATTAGAAAGTAGGCAAAAGAATCTGTATAATTTCCCAGAGAAGATATACAAATAACTAAGAAACACATGCTGCTGCTGTTGCTGCCAAGTCACTTCAGTCGTGTCCGACTCTGTGCGACCCCAAAGATGGCAGCCCACCAGGCTCCCCCATCCCTGGGATTCTCCAGGCAAGAACACTGGAGTGGGTTGTCATTTCCTTCTCCAATGCATGAAAGTGAAAAGTGAAAGGGAAGTCGCTCAGTCATGTCCGACTCTTAGCAACCCCATGGACTGCAGCCCACCAGGCTCCTCCATCCATGGGATTTTCCAGGTAAGAGTACTGGAGTGGGGTGCCATTGCCTTCTCCAAAGAAACACATGAGAAGATGTTTAACACATCGTTATTCACCAGTCAGGGAAACGCAAATCAAATAACTATACCCACCCCATTAAAGCACACATATTATCAACAACAAAGCAAAATTTCTCTTAAAGTAAGAATAATAAATGAAAATTAAAACACCATACCCCTTTATTACTAGATAAACAATTAGAAAGTATTAAATAAACAATTAAAAATTCTTTAAAATTATGCCTTAATAAGGTGATAAAACATAGATTATCTAGGGGTCTTCTTTAAATATTAAAATAGCTCACTGAATGCAACTCTGATTATATTTTTCACAAACCTTAAGAATATGAGAAATTCATCCATATTTGGTCACTTGAAGAATTTTTTTAATGTCTGCTATGCAGTCAATCTCTGAAGTATCAAAAGTATTTTAGGGACTTTCCCAGGGTCCAGTGGTTGGGTCTCTGGGTTTCGAATGGAGGGGACACAGTTGGATTCCTGTTTGGGGAACTAAGATTTCACAGGCTGTACAGTGTGACCAAAAATAATTTTTTTTTAAAAAAAAAGTGTTTAACAGCTACTTGGGATCAACTTTCTTTTCCCGGAACATCTGAGCAAAATCAAATGCTATGTGTGTGTGTATAGAAGCTTCCACATAAACTTCCTATATTTTAATCATAAGCACTTTTTTGTAACATTTTCGTATAATCTAAATGTTCAATCATGGAAATAATTAAATAATTGGAAATAAAAAAAAGTTTGTGATGGCATGAAGAGTATTCACTAAAAGCACATGAATGATGGGAAATAAATTTTTAATTGTTTTTACAAGTTGAACTGAATTACTTTTACTATGTAAAAAATGTACACAAAAAAAGATCGAAAAAATAAATTTTGCCCCAAATAAAATTATAAATGCTCCCAGGAGACAATATATTCATAAACAATTATAAATTTCCACTAAAATAAATATAAATGCTTCTATTAAAGGAAAAGTAGAAAGCAGAACAACACATTTTAAATTCATAAACTTTACACTAATAAAGTGCAGAACTCCCTCATATGACCAAGAATTAAAAACAATGTTCTACTTTACTAGTTGAGTGCCATTTCAGTTCAAATGCTACAGGAAAATAACCTAGTAATTTAAATTTTTGAATCACTGATGGAAGACATCTAAGAACAAAGAGAGATGGGGAAACAGGTAACAAGAGAATTAACTGCAGAGAGAGAAGGAGCTAGAGGGCAAAAGGCAGAAGAGATAGAGTAAGGAATGGAAAAAGGGAAAGGTGAGGAGGGTAAGTGAAAGGAGGTAAGGGTAGGAGACCAGGAGAAGAAAAACATTTTAAGCAAGCCCCAGCCAGCTTCACAAGGGGAAGAAAAAGCCCAAGAGCAATTTAATATTAATGTCCTAAATTTCTTTTCTTTCTTGTACCATCATCAAATTACTACTGCAAGAAATTACGCTCTATAAACAGCTTCATAATACACAGCAGCAATTTAATCACTCAGTAAGCTATCCCAGTCACACACAACAATATAAGCTATAATCATCAGGAGTTTCCCAAGATACAAAGTAATCAGGAAATTCTCCAACTTACAGAAAAAGATGGCTTTGGGATCCAGAAAATTGCAAGTCTGAAAACAAAGTTAAGACTTATACAGCATATATGTGACAAAAATCACAAATGCAGCAGCCTTGGCAGTCCGGTGGTTGGGTCTCAAGTGTTTGTGACTTCTCGTTTTCACTGCTGAGGGCAGAGACTCAATCCCTGATCAGGGAGCTAGGAACCAATATGCCAAGTGGTATGGCCAAAAAGAAAAAAAAAAAAATCACACATGTAAATGCCATTTAAATTTCAATACCAGGCTACCCTATACTCATGACAAAAAGCTTTCTTTTCTCCCAGGTCTCAGAGACATTGTGGAGCCTCAGCTTTTCTCATGGGTAAAATAAGGGTAGTAGACTGAATAATCAACCAAATCTAAATGTACTATAAATCTATAATAGTAGAATTACGGAAAATTTTCAAGATGTCCTTTCCATTATAGGGGACCAGAATGCAAAAGTAGGAAGTCAAGAAACACCTGGAGTAACAGGCAAATCTGACCTTGGAGTACAGAATGAAGCAGGGCAAAGGCTAATAGAGTTTTGCCAAGAGAACGCACTGGTGATAACAAACACCTTCTTCCAACAACACGGGAGAAGACTACACATGGACATGACCAGAGGGCCAACACAGAAATCAGGCTGATTATATTCTTTGCAGCAAAAGATGGAGAAGCTCTATACAGTCGTTAAAAACAAGACCGGGAACAGATGGTGGCGCAGATCATGAGGTCCTTATTGCCAAATTCAGACTTAAATTGAAGAAAGTAAGGAAAACCACTAAACCATTCAGGTATGACCTAAATCAAATCCCTTATGATTATACAGTGGAAGTGAGAAATAGATTTAACGGACTAGATCTGACAGACAGAGTGCCTGATGAACTATGGATGGAGGTTCATGACACTGTACAGGAGTCAGGGATCAAGACCACCCCCAAGAAAAAGAAATGCAAAAAAGCAAAATGGCTGTCTGAGGAGGCCTTACAAATAGCTGTGAAAAGAAGAGTAGCAAAAAGCAAAGGAGAAAAGAAAATATATACCCATCTGAATGCAGAGTTCCAAAGAATAGCAAGGAGAGATAAGAAAGCCTTCCTCAGTGATCAATGCAAAGAAACAGAGGAAAACAATAGAATGGGAAAGACTAGAGATCTCTTCAAGAAAATTAGAGATACCAAGGGAACATTTCATGCAAAGATGGGCTCAATAAAGGACACAAATGGTATGAACTTAACAGAAGCAGAAGATATTAAGAGGTGGCAAGAATACACAGAACTGTACAAAAAAGATCTTCACAACCAAGATAATCACGACGGTGTGATCACTCACCTAGAGCCAGACATCCTGGAATGTGAAGTCAAGTGGGCCTTAGGAAGCATCACTATGAACAAAGGTAGTGGAGGTGATGGAATTCCAGTTGAGCTCTTTCAAATCCTGAAAGATGATGCTGTGAAAGTGCTGCACTCAATATGCCAGCAAATTTGGAAAACTCAGCAGTGGCCATAGGACTGGAAAAGGTCTGTTTTCATTCCAATCCCAAAGAAAGGCAATGCCTAAGAATGCTCAAACTACCACACAATTGCACTCATCTCACACACGAGTAAAGTGATGATTAAAATTCTCCAAGCCAGGCTTCAGCAATACATGAACCGTGAAATTCCAGATGTTCAAGCTGGTTTTAGAAAAGGCAGAGGAACCAGAGATCAAATTGCCAGTATCCACTGGATCATTGGAAAAGCAAGAGAGTTCCAGAAAAACATCTATTTCTGCTTTATTGACTATGCCAAAGCCTTTGACTGTGTGGATCACAATAAACTGTGGAAAATTCTTCAAGAGATGGGAATACCAGACCACCTGACCTTGAGAAACCTGTATGCAGGTCAGGAAGCAACAGTTAGAACTGGACATGGAACAACAGACTGGTCAAGGCTGTATATTGTCACCCTGCTTATTTAACTTACACGTAGAGCACATCATGAGAAACACTGGGCTGGAAGAAGCACAAGCTGGAATCAAGCTTGCTGGGAGAAATATCAATAACCTCAGATATGCAGATGACACCACCCTTATGGCAGAAAGTAAAGAAGAACAAAAGAGCCTCTAGATGAAAGCGAAAGAGGAGAGTGAAAAAGTTGGCTTAAAGCTAAACATTCAGAAAACTAAGATCATGGCATCTGGTCCCATCACTTCATGGCAAATAGATGGGGAAACAATGGAAACAGTGTCAGACTTTATTTTTCTGGGCTCCAAAATCACTGCAGATGGTGACTGCGGCCATGAAATTAAAAGACACTTACTCCTTGGAAGGAAAGTTATGACCAACCTGGACAGTATATTAAAAAGCAAAGACATTATTTTGTCAACAAAGGTCTGTCTAGTCAAGGCTATGGTTTTTCCAGTAGTCATGTATGGATGTGAGAGTTGGACATCCAAAGAAAGCTGAGTCCCTTGGACTGCAAGGAGATCCAACCAGTCCATCCTAAAGGAGATCAGTCCTGGGTATTCATTGGAAGGACTGAGACTAAAGCTGAAAATCCAATACTTTGGCCACATGCTGCAAAGAGCTGACTCATTTGAAAAGACCCTGATGCTGGGAAAGACTGAAGGCAGGAGGAGAAGGGGACGACAGGATGAGATGGTTGGACGGCATCATTGACTCAATGGACATGAGTCTGGGTAAACTCCAGGAACTGGTGATGGACAGGGAGGCCTGGCGAGCTGTGGTACATGGGTTGTAAAGAGTCAGACATGATTGAGCGACTGAACTGAAATGAACTGTGACCTCAGAGAGAAGAAAAAAGAATAAATCAGAGGTTTCTAGACCAGTAAGAATACTTGAAAACACACAAATGGTTCTAGGTAACAGATTTCATAGATGTATAATATAGGTGTGTTTTACTTTACTGACAAAGAATGGAGTCCATGACAGATAGCAGAGGAGGCCTCAGTGAGGGCAGACTGATTTTACAACCGAACTGGAGGTGGACAGCGAAGACAGAGGACAGAAGTAGCAGTGTGGCCTGGCCGTGGCGCTGGGTGGCCGGCGGGGCAGGGGGAGCAGCAGGGCAGCATCGGGGGAGTGGCGGAGTGAAGCAAAGGGAACTGCACCCTCATAGCTGAGGTGCTGGTCACAGGAAGCAGCTAGCTAGGCAGAGCTGCCTCTGGCCCCTGACACAGGCCCTACAATTTGACTCCTCTTCCCTGGGGCTGCAGACACTGTGGCCTTCTCCCACTTTCTCTCCTGTCTGGCAGTCTGGCTCCTCTGCTGAGCTATCAGCAGATTCCTGGAGGGCCCCAGCTACCAGCCAGAGCCATACCTGTCCAGATCTGTTTGGATCCTGACCGCAGACAGACCTTGAGCTAAAACCAGACCCCTGCTGTATACACATTCTGTGAAGAATAGCCTGGGCTCTTCCTGAAGAAAGAATTATTTAACATTTCTTTTCCTTTTTTTTTTTTTTTTTTTTGAGGGGGAGGAGCCACCAAACACACACAAGTGGTCCAAATACGTCTTCATACTAATAGAAAGGCAAAGGAGAAACATTTTAAAGTACTCCCCTCTGAGGGCAACCTGGGCAACCTACAGCCACCAAAGGGCCCAAGACTAGACTCAAATTTTTGCTTCTGTTCTGTGGTCAAGTTTCTTTCTGTCTACCTGTAAAAAAAGATGAAATCCAAAAAATTTAAAAAAAAAGAATGCAATCCATGATGAGCTAACGTTACAAAATGCTTCAAATAACATAGCATCAACACTCATAAAGCACAAACTATAAGAAGAAAATAACTACGTAGAAATACATTATTTGTAAGATAAATCTAACATACTATGTCAAAAGTACCCTGAAATCAGAATATACCTTTTTAAGCATCCACAGAACACTATATAAAAAACTTGAGTAATTATTAGGCCACAAAGAAAATTCCAATGAATTTCAAAAGTCAACAGTAGTACAGCCCATAGTCAAAAGGCAAAAAAATTATAAATTACATCAGAAAATAAAAAAGCCCTACTGCCTGAATTTCTGAACTGTCTCTTAGAGAAATCATGGCTCAAAGAGGGCACCAGAAGGGAATTCCCTAGCAGCCCTGTGGTTAGTACTCTGTGCTTCCACTGCTGGGGGCTCAGGTTCCATCCCTGGTCAGGGAACTAGGATCTTACAAGCCAAGTGGCACAGTCAAAAAAAAGGCAACCAAAAATAAAACACAAAAGATAACGACAATGAAAATACTACAGTTGAGAACCTACATACTATAAGTGGCTAAAGTGATACTCTGGAAAATCTATAGCACACAGCAGTACTCAAGAGGAAAATCCACAGCATGAGAACTTAGGGAAAACACAACAATGCAAACAGCAAAGAAATGGGCAGAAAATAATCAATTTAAACTCAGAAAAACTTATCAACTAAATAAACCCAAGAGCTGATTCTTTGGAAATTAAAACCATCCACCTAAGGTAATTTTAATGGACGTTGGGGGGAATATGTATACAAAACAGAGGAAATTAAAATAATCCCAAATCACTGCTTTGTTCACCTGCTTTCAAATACATTTGAGAACCTGGATAAAATAGATCTTCTAGAAAAATATTAATTATCAAAACTGACCACAGAAGAGGCAGAAATCTTAACATATAACCAAAGAAGAAATTGAAAAAATTATCAAAGCACTCTTGCCACCCAAAAGAAACCTTAGTCCAATGACTTTAATGGTTCAAAAACATAAAAGAAAAGTTTCTAATTTTTTTTAGAAGTAAGACTACTGGGACTTCCCTGGTGGTCCAGTGGCTAAGACTCCATGCTCACCAATGCAAGGGGCCCAGGTCAGAGAACTAGATCCCACACACCAAAACTGAGGATCTCACATGCTGCAATGAAGATCAAAGATTCCACGTGCCACAACTAAGAACCAGTGCAGTCAAATAAATAAATACATGAATATATTGTTATAAAAATTAAAACAGTAGGACTATTGATTCCATAAAAGAAAAAACTACAGAAAAATCTCATGTATAAACACGGATTAAAAAATCCTCAAAAAATGAGAATTTATAGGAAAACATCATGTCCAAGTGGGATTTATGTTATGAATACAGGAGAGTTCAATGTTAGGAATCTGTTGATGTAATTCACCATATATTAATACATCTAGAAAGAAAAATCATATAGCCATCTCCTTAACATAACATTAAAAATAGTAACAAAAATCATCTCACTCAATACCAAAGCCAGAGAATACTAATGGAGAAACTATACCAAGACTTCACTAAGCATAGGAACAAGACAAAGATGTCGATTATCACAACTGCTTTATTTAACATTAGATAAAAGGAATAAAAGGTATAAAAGTCAGAAGACAGACTTCCCCAAGGAGATCCAAAAACTGAAAAACTATTACAAACAAGAGAATACAAAAAGGTGTTACTCAGTACAAAATTAATATTCTGAAACAAATAGCCTTCATACATACAATGATCAGATAAGAAGTACAATGGAAGCAAAATGTACCATAAGAGATAAGACAACAAACTGAAAATTTCTTAAAGAGATGGGAATACCAGTTCATCTTAACCTGCCTCCTGAGAAACCTGTATGCAAGTCAAGAAGCAGCAGTTAGAACTGAACATGGAAAAACGGACTGGTTCAAAATTGGAAAGAAGTATGTCAAGGTTGTATATTGTACCCTGCTTATTTATCTTACATGCAGAGTACATCATGTGAAATGCCAGGGTGGATGAATCACAAGCTGGAATCAAGAATGGCGGAAGAAATATCAACAACCTCAGTTATGCAAATGATACCACCGAGATGGCAGAAAGGAAGACGAATGAGCCTCTTGATGAAAGTGAAAGAGGAGAGTGAAAAAGCTGGCTTAAAACTCAACATTCAAAAAACTAAGATCATGGCATCGGGTCCCATTACTTCATGGCAAATAGATGAGGAAAAAATGGAAATGGTGGCAGATTTTATTTTCCTGGACTCCCAAATCACTGTGGATGCTGACTGCAGCCATGAAATTAAAAGACGCTTGCTCTGTGGAAGAAAGGCTATGACAAAAACAGACAGTGTATTAAAAAGCAAGACATCACTTTGCCAACAAACTCTATAGTCAAAGCTATGGTTTTTCCAACAGTCATGTTCAGATGTGAGAGTTGGACCATAAAGAAGGTTGAGTGCTGAAGAACTGATGCTCTCAAACTGTAGTGCTAGAGAAGACTCCTGGGAATCCCTTGGACAGCAAGGATATCAAACATGTCAATCCTAAAGGAAATCAACCCTGAATATTCATTGGAAGGACTGATGCTGAAGCTGAAGCTACAATACTTTGGCCACTTGATGTGAAGAGCTGATTCACTGGAAAAGACCCTGATGCTGGGAAAGATGGAAGGCAGGAGGAAAAGGGGACGACACAGGATGAGATGGTTGAATCTCATCATCAGATCAATGGACATGAGTCTAAGCAAACTTCAGGAGTTAGTGAAGGACATGGAAGCCTGGTGTGGTGCAGTCCATGGGGTCGTAAAGAGTCAGACATGACTTAGGAACTGAACAACAACAAAAAAAGAAAAAACACTAAAACTATTAAGACACAAAAAAAGACACAATTGCAAAAAAAATTGATAATCTTGGCTAAAACATACATCATTAAGATCAATTCCTCCCTAAGTTGCTGTTTTTGTTTCCCTAATCTTGTTTTTGTTTTTTTAACAAGACAAGCTGATTCTAAAGTTCATATGAAAATATCAGTTAACAATAGCCAAGAAAATTTCAAAGAAAATAATAAATGGAAAACAGCCTATCAGATACTAAAATACTTATTACAAGAAACAACACTTAAATCTGTCCTGTACTGGCACATAAAATCAATGGAAGAGAGTAGAAATCTCTAAAAATATCCTAATATAGACATTTAAAGTGCCATTTGAAATCTGTCAAGTGCCAATTAGCTACCTAGAAAAAAGTTGGATGCTCATCTCACACTTCCATATCAAATTCCAGACAAAAGTACAGTGTCAGTACACAACTGCCCTATTTTCACTCTATACAGAAAGCTAACAACCAAAAATAACTTTCTGAAACTTAAAATCCAACATAACTCTTGCTTCATGAAAAACTTCAAAAACAAAGGTTATTTTTAAAGGCAAGTTGTTGACTGTACAAGGTTTTTCACTAATTTCTCTTGCAATTGAGGTTTTCACCAAAGCTACTCATCATGTAGTATACTAAAGACTTTAAGAAAAGCAAACAGTGGAGTGAGAGGGAGGCTTAAGAGGGAGGGATATATGTATACTTATAGCTGATTCATACTTGTTTGAAGTATGGCAAAAACCAACACAACATTGTAAAGCAATTATCCTCCAACTAAAGAAAAGCAACTACTGATTCAGTGCAAAGTTCATTTCACACAATTTAATAAACACCAATTATAGTTAAACATGAGCCTGCTAAAATTTAAAAAGCAACAAGTAGAGACTTCTTTGGCAGTCCAGTGGTTAAGACTCTGTGCATCCAATGCAGGGGATGCAGGTTGAATCCCTGGTTGGGCAAAGAAGATTCCATATGCCCTGCCATGCGGTTAAAAAAAAAAGCAGTAACTAAAAAGATAACATAGTACTGTCAAGACAAATTACTGACCCAATCTGATGTTATTAAAACTGCAATTAAGAACTCTACCTAATTCCAAAATGGGTCAAGAAAAATCCAAAAAAGGATTTTCCTGGACTCTGGATGCCTCTTAATCCTCCAAACATCTAGCACAGCATCTAATCTTTAGTAGAGGTGGCTTTTCATATCTTCCTGCCCTCTCAAACTTTCTGAAAATATAATTCTATATCACTAACTAATACATAATTTGATAATGAAACCAGACAAAACAACACCCTTAAAATCAAAAAGTTAAACAATGATTTCCTATAGTTACCAATAAATAGTCTGAAATTATTAGGCCTATGAGACTAACATATGTAAGAACAGAAATGTATTGACTAGCTAAAACTTAGTATTGGAAGTGATAACATAAATCATTAGTCAATTAAAAATTTCAAGTCAGTATCTTAGCCAATTCATTAAATTCACTTAAAATGTTTTCCTTTATGTAATTTAGAGTTGTGAGTAACAGTACAATATCCCAAGAGGAAATACAGCCATAAACCTATCCCATTAAATTTTTAAAACTATGAAAAAAAAATTAACCAGGAAAAAATAATTTCAAGAAATTGTTGAACCAAAATATCATCTGGAACCTCCCTGGTGGTCCAATGGTTAAGACTCTGCCTGCCAACACAGGGCATACATGGGTTCAGTCCCTGGCCCGGGAAGATTCCACAACCACGGAGCAACTGAGCAGATGTTCTGCAACTACTGAGCCCGTGTGCCGCAACTACTGAAGTCCATGCACCACAGAGCCCGTGCTTTGCAACAAGAGAAGCTGCCGCAGCAGGAAGCTCACGCACTGCACCTAGAGAGAAGCCTCCACATGCCATAGCTAGAAAAAGCCTGTGCATAGCAACAAAGACCCAGCACAGCCAAGAATAAATAAATAAATAAAATCAAAAGACTTGGGTTCTGGTCTCACTTCTTTCATCAATTTGGGATGGTTTGGAATCAGTCAAAACTTCTGAAAGAAAGAAGGAAAAAAAATTCAGGGCTTCTTCTGTAAAAAGAGAAGCCTGGAGTAAATGATCTCTGACAATCTTTTCAAACTCTTTATGGGTCCAGACACATACTTTTATAACTTTGTACTTCAATCGTTTTTACAGTCATATATATATATAAGGGGCTTTCCTGGTGGCTCAGATGGCGAAGAATTTGCTAGTAGAAGGAAATCTGACAGTAAAGAATCTGCAACACAGAAGACCCCAGTTCGATTCCTAGGTCAGGAAGATCCTCTGGAGAAAGGATAAACTACCCACTCCAGTCTTGGGCTTCCCTGGTGGCTCATTCAGTTAAGAATCCTCCTGCAATCCGGGAGACCTGTGTTTGATCCCTGGGTTGGGAAGAGCCCCTAGAGTAGGGCATGGCAACCCACTCCAGTATTCTTCCCTGGAGAATACCCATGGACAGAAGAGCCTGGCAGGCTACAGTCCATGGGGTTGCAAAGAGTTGGACATGGCTGAGCAACTAAGCACAGCACAACATATATACATATATAAGAAAGATATCAGAAGACTTCCCATTCTTAGTTATGAGGGCACATAAAAGCATGTATTCACTTGTTGAGTCTATGACTCAGTAAGTGTACATAGTCCACACCCATGTTTTTCTGAAGGAGAAAATGCTTACTATTTGACACTAATAATACTATTTCACTCTACAAGAAGCCAACACAAAATAACTGGTTAATGTAAATACAAAGCAGCTAATTATCATACCAGATGCTATTAATCTGACCTGAGAGAAGTAATCACAAACATAACTTTTCGTCCTTTCAGCAGTCTTCACACTCAGTGGATTACTTCAGTCTGACTGTCCCAGTCATGTGAAATCTGAATGATTTTTTTCCCATAGAAACAAAGAAATAACAGAGCCTTGTTCCCTAAACTTAAGAACTCATACCCTCAGGGGAACACTGTGCAATAACAGGGAACAAATAAAGATGGCGCAACGTCAGAGAATATCAAGGATCTGAGGTTAGAAGGTTAGGGTTGCTAAGTAATTTCACAGGCAAAGAAAACCCCTTTATGTAAATATAAGTACCAGAATAATTTTATTTAAAGTTCTATCAAGTCTTTAAGAAAATAATTATTCCAACACATAAATTATCCTTACGCATAAAATGGAAGCAGACAAACACAGCTTTGCAGTTTAGTTTTATACAGGATTTATTTATTGCCTAGCTTTCTCCCCCAGGCTTTAAGCACTGCAAGTACAAGAACCACTTTGGTTTTGTTCACTATTTCACCAAACATACTGCCCTGTGAGTAGTGCTCAATAAGTACCTACTGAATGAATGTTGCCAAATTTCCAAGTTATTATATGAGATTAGCATAATACTGACACCAAAACTTGACCAGGGAAGGAGAAAAACAAGAAAATAAGAAATAAACGTATGCGTGGGCGCTAAGTTGCTTCAGTGGTGTCCAACTCTTTGCAACCCCATGGACTGTAGCCTGCCAGGCTCCTCTGCCCATGAGATTTTCCAGGCAAGAATACTGCAATGGGTGGCCATGCCCTCCTCCAGGGAATCTTCCTTACCCAAGGAATGAACATGGGTCTCCTGCATTGCACATTCTTTACATCTGACCCACCAGGGAAGCCCACATATACTTATCATTAATTTCTAATTAAAACAGTAGTAAATTGAATTAAACAGCAGACTCCTGGCTGTAGGATATTTTCCAGGAAAAATATTGTGTTGACTTCAACACAAAATTTCAAAGGAGGAAAAGGAAAAGGAAAAATAGAAAGGAGGGAATCTATAAGTTAAAAAAAAGAGGGTAAGAGATAAATCTAAAGCAGTCATAATATACAGATTTCTTTATTTGGATACCAGATCCCAACCAAAATAAACTGAGAAAAAAAGACAAAACAATTGAGAAAATATTAACACCCACTGGACATATGATAATATTAAATAATAAGTTAAATTTTAAGATAGGATAATGGTATCAGTTTTTTTTAATTCCTATCTTTCAGAGATACACCAAAATATATTTACAATTAGAAAGCTACATCTGGGATTTGTTCCAAAATAACTCTGAAGAGGACATGTACATGAAACAAAATCATTATAGTAACTATAAATGCAGTATAATCTCTAAAATTTGTGAATCACTATACTGCACACCTGAAATTTATTTATTTTTATTTTTTTGAAATTTATTTTTTTTAAAGGAACAAAAAAGATTAACACCTGTTACACTTAGATCTACATTTATAAGTTTAGAACATTATAAAAGAAAGAACTAAAACAAAAAGATGTTACTGCCATACTGTTAAATGACAGAGGCTGCAATTAATCACATTTTAATTTTCTAAATTTTCTAATTTTAATTTTATAAAACTATGAATTAAACCTAATATAATTGGCAACCATCATTATTAATAATCTACAGTTTCAGCAAATGCTAAAACTAGTGGGTTCAAGTTCCACAAGAGTAACAGGATATGTATATGGTCTCAAAGTATCTCCCCCCAATATATTTTTTTATTAATTATAGTGGAGAAAACAGTAACTTTCTCTTGGCAGACACCACTTTAACCAAGTAACCAAAACTGATTAACACCACCACCAGTAACAAGACAAACTGACACCTCCATATATGATATACTGAAAACACATCAATTCTGCAGTATTCCTGCCAAAAATTAATCAATCATGAGAGGGTATCAAACAACCTGAATCTAATCATGAAGAAGTACCAAAACAAACTGATCTTGAGGGACATTCTATAAATGATCTGTACTCTACAAATATATCAAAATCATGAGACAAAGACTGAAAAACTGTTTCAGATTAAATAAAGTCAATTTAAGCGACAAAACCACTAAATGTACTACATGAACCAAGATGCTTTTCTGTTGTTAAGACTGCTGGACAATGGGTGACTCAGTATCAGTTAATTTCTTGATTTTTATCATTAATATCTAGCTATGTAAGAGAACATTCTTATTTTTAGAAAGCACACACTGTAAAGTAGTACTAGGGTATCATGCCTGCAATATTTCAAGCAATTATGAAAAAGATAGTATGTATAATGTAAATACAAATTTACAGATAGATGACACAGGAGGAGAATAAATGAAGATAAAAAATATGAAACACTTAGGTATCTCAGTAGAAGGTATACAGGAACTCTGTACTATTATTGAGAGTACTCTGGTGAATCAGAAATTGTATCAAAATAAAAACTTAAAGATAAACTCAGTAAGCACATATATTGGTTTTTTTATCAGGAAGGATTCATACCAAACTGTTAACAGTGGTTAGTTCTAGAAAAAAGAAAAAAGAAAGCTTTGATGTTCTTTTTTCTATACTTCTGTAATTTTTATTCTGGAGCTGAAAAATTCAATAACTGAAACAAAAAGTTCCCTAGAGGAATACAAGAGTAGATGTGAACAGGCAAAAGGAAGAATCAGCAAACTTGAAGATAGAGCAATGTCTACAAATAAAGGAAAAAGAATAAAGAAAAGCAAACAGAGTCTAAAGAACCTGTGAGATGCCTTTAAGCATAACAACATCCCCTTTACAGGAGTCTCAGAAGAAAAAGGACGACAGAAAGACTATCTAAAAATATAATGGCCAAAATCTTCCCAGATGTGATGAAAAATGTCAATCTACAAATCCAAGCAGCTCAATTAACTCCAAGTATGATAAACTCAAAGAGATTCAAACCCAAACACATTATAACCAAACTGTTGAATGACTCTTTAAAACCAAGAAAAAGAACTCATCATTTACAAGAGAGCCTCAATAAGATTAACAGCCAATTTCTAATAAGAAACTATGAAGGACAGAAGACAGTAAGTAGGATGACATATTTAAATTGCAAAATAAAACAAAACACTGTCAACCAAGAATACTGTATCTGGCAAAGAGACTATCCTTCAAAAATGACGGAAAAATTGAAATATTCTCAGATATATGAACCTGAAGGACTTTCTTGCCAGTGGACCTGGCCTATAAGATACATTAAAAATGCTTCAGGCTAAAACGGCAGAATACTACACTAACTCAAAGCCCTAAGAAGAAATAAAGATCTCTGCTAAGGATACATAAGCTAAATAGCTTTTTTGGTTTCCAACTCCTCTTTTTTCTTGTACAGAATTTTTAATGCACAAGAATTATTATAAATCTATGTTACTGTCGTTCCATGTCTGGTTTATTTCACTTACCATAATGTCCTCTAGGTTCACTCATGTTGTATATAAAGTTGCAGTCTGTGACAACAACATTTAAAAGGGATATGATGGAACCATATAGGAACAGAGTCTTTATATGATACTGAAGTGGGTTATCAGTTCAAACTAGACTATTAGAAATATAAGATGTTAAATATAATCCTCAAGAGAAATGAAAACATACACTCACATGGACAAAGTGAAAACAACCCAAATGTCCATCAACTGATGAATGGATAAATAAAATATGATATACCCACACAATGGCATGTTATTTGGCAATAAAAAGAATACTATGGCATGGTTAAACACAGAGTACATGCTGAATTAGTAAGAAGTAAGTCACAGAAGACTACCTATTATGTTTTCATTTATGTGAAATGTCTAGAATAGGCAAATCCACAAACAAAGTAAATTAGTGGCTGCAAGGGGCTGTGGGAAGAGAGTAATAGGGAATGAATGTTAACAGGCATTAGGATTCTTTTTAGGGTATTGAAAATTCTCTGGAACATTTTCAATAGATTGCAGTGGTGGTTTTACCACACTGTGAAAATAATAAGAACCACCGAATTGTACATTTTTAATGAATGAATTTTGTGGTATATGAACTATATCCTAACAAAGCTTTTTTTTTAATGCAGCCCTAAATACAGAACAGGACAGAAGGTAGAAAAAACTACCACAATTAAAGTGTTTCAAGCTCAGGATCAATGGTTTTAAGCAGTTCCCAAATCTGTCTAACAACTTTCTCAGGACAGAACTGAAATAATGAAAAAGAGAAATAAAACCTCTAAGAGCCGGTACTCACCTCTTCCAATTCAAGAGGTAAGTACTAAGCAAAATGCACTTGTAAAAACTGAAATCTAAACACATCAGAAAAATTTAGATCATCACCAGATTTTTAAAAAATCTGAGTAACAAATAGCTTCCAGATAGACAGTGGTTATCTTCAAAGGAAAGAGTAAGACTTGCCTCAAGAACTTTCACTATCAACAGCTGAGGCTATAAAAGTATGGAGCTATTATCTTCAAAAATCTAATTAAGAATAGTTCTAAGGATTTCCCTGGTGGTTCAGTAGTTAAGAATCCACCTGCCAATGCAGGAGAGACAGGTTCAATCCCTGCTCCAGGAAGATTCCACATGCCACGGGGCAATCTTGTGGAATGTGCACCTGTGTGCCACAGCTACTGAGCTGGTGCTCTAGAGCACATGCTCTGCAACAAGAGAAGCCACTGCAAGAAGGCCACACACTGCAACTAGACAGTAGCTCCCCCTCGCCCCAACTAGAGAAAGCCCCGCACAGCAACAAAGACCCAGCACAGTCAAAAATAAATAAAATATTGTTCTAAAATTAGAATCCCAGTATCCAAATGAGTTGGCAAAATGAAAACATTTCAACATCCAAAGACTGAAAATTCACCTTTCATTGATTTCTCCCTGAAAAAAGAATCCAGATAAATAGTTCAGCAAAGCATTAAATTAATATAAAGTAGGTGAAATGGTGCTCGCTTCGACAGCACATATACTAAAATTGGAATGATACAAAGAAGATTAGCATGGCCCCTGAGCAAGGATAACACGCAAATTCATGAAGCGTTCCATATTTTTAAAGTCTACAAGCAATAAATGCTGGAGAGGGTGTGGAGAAAAGGGAACTCTCTTACACTGCTGGTGGGAATGCAAACTAGTATAGCCACTATGGAGAACAGTGTGGAGACTCCTTAAAAAACTGGAAACAGAACCGCCTTATGACCCAGCAATCCCACTTCTGGGCATACACACCGAGGAAACCAGAACTGAAAGAGACACATATACCCCAATGTTCATCGCAGCACTGTTTATAATAGCCAGGACATGGAAGCAACCTAGATGTCCATCAGCAGATGAACAGATAAGAAACCTGTGGTACATATACACAATGGAGTACTACTCAGCCATTAAAAAAAATACATCTGAATCAGTTCTAATGAGGTGGATGAAACTGGAGCCGATTATACAGAATGAAGTTAAGCCAGGAAGAAAAACACCAATACAGTATACTAACGCATATATATGGAATTTAGAAAGATGGTAACAATAACCCTGCATGCGAAACAGCAAAAGAGACACAGATGTATAGAACAGGCTTTTGGACTCTGTGGGAGAGGGAGAGGGTGGAATGATTTGGGAGATTGGCATTGAAACATGTATAATATCATATAAGAAACGAATCGCCAGTCTAGGTTCGATGCAGGATACAGGATGCTCGGGGCTGGTTGCACTGGGATGACCCAGAGGGATGGTATGGGGAGGGAAGTAGGAAGGGGATTCAGGAACACGTGTACACCCGTGGTGGATTCATGCTGATGTATGGCAAAACCAATACAATAAAGTTTAAAAAAAAGGAAAAAAATAAAGTAGGTGAAATGTAAAACATCAGAAAAGGCAGTGGGCAGGGACTTCCCTGGTGAAAAAATGGTTAAGAATTCGATCCAGGGAATACGGGTTTGATCTCTGTTCAGGGCCTTAAGATCCCACATGTCAAAGAGTAACTAAGCCTCGAATTCTGAGATTGCAAGCTCTGGAGCCCTCACACCACAACTAGAGAGTCCATGTACTGCAATGAAAGATCCCAAGTGCCACAACTAAGACCTGATGCAACCTAATAAATATTTTTTAGAAAGAAAGAAAAAGCAGAGGGCAGATAAATCAGTAAAATATATTTAGTCCAACTCCCAACATAAAAGTAATAGATCTGGAACTGAAATCTGAGATGACCTAAAATGGGAGAAATATGGGAAAGGAATAAGTAAAACAAACTTGTCTTATTGTAGAGATCACATATGCAGCACACATAGATTTAACATATAAAAATTACATATAAAAATTTTAACAACCACCAACAGGAATAAAGGAGTAAGATAAGCAACTTTCAAGTAACTAAAGAAGTCAAATATAGAAAATTCATCAAAAGGAAGAATGATTTTAAAAAACAAGAAAAAAAGGAAGGAAAACAGAAAATGTAGAATAAGAATTAAACTAAATATATTTTTAATCACAATTAACATGAAAAAATTTACTCCCTCTGTTCAAAGACCAATTTTCAGCCTGGGTTCCAAAAAGAAAAAGTATAAAAGATAAGCTTTTTAGAAAATGGGAACACACAGGACGAACTGTTACGGAAAAGATAACAGTGTGTTTCAAGTCTAGGAAACAAAATCAACAAAGGCTCCTCATCCTTTGAAAATATCAACTAACATACTTTGCTTCAGATTACTGCATGCAGCAATTAAGATAACAAAATTACTGGCAACTGTGATAAGGTCTCTACTTCTAAAGCTGAAGGTACATTCATGTTTATATTGACTTCTGAGTCCCTGAAAATCAAATAGAAAACCCTCTAAAAGGTAAAAGATTTTTTTTTTTAAGTTAAAGATATAATTTCAGCATTCAGTTCAGTTCAGTTGCTTAGTCATGTCCAACTCTTTGCGACCCCAGGAATCGCAGCACTCCAGGCCTCCCTGTCCATCACCAACCCCCGGAGTTCACTCAGATTCACGTTCATCGAGTCAGTGATGCCATCTAGCCATCTCATCCTCTGTCGTCCCCTTCTTCTCCTGCCCCCAACCCCTCCCAGCATCAAAGTCTTTTCCAATGAGTCAACTCTTCGCATGAGGTGGCCAAAGTACTGGAGTTTCAGCTTTAGCATCATTCCTTCCAAAGAAATCCCAGGGTTGATTTCCTTCAGAATTGATTGGTTGGATCTCCTTGCAGTCCAAGGGACTCTCAAGAGTCTTCTCCAACACCACAGTTCAAAAGCATCAATTCTTCGGCGCTCAGCTTTCTTCACAGTCCAACTCTCACATCCATACATGACCACTGGAAAAACCATAGCCTTGACTAGACGGACCTTTGTTGGCAAAGTAATGTCTCTGCTTTTGAATATGCTATCTAGGTTGGTCATAACTTTTCTTCCAAGGAGTAAGCTTCTTTTAATTTCATGGCTGCAATCACCAGTTCTAACTGTTGCTTCTGCAGTGATTTTGGAGCCCCAAAAAATAAAGTCTGACACTGTTTCCCCATCTATTTGCCATGAAGTGATGGGACCAGATGCCATGATCTTCGTTTTCTGAATGTTGAGCTTTAAGCCAACTTTTTCACTCTCTTCTTTCACTTTCATCAAGAGGCTTTTTAGTTCCTCTTCACTTTCTGCCATAAGGGTGGTGTCATCTGCATATCTGAGGTTATTGATATTTCTCCCGGCAGTCTTGATTCCAGCTTGTGTTTCTTCAGCATACATATGTACTAAATCTTTTGAAACTCCTCTCGAAAATAACCAAAGCTCTACCACCCTCCAAAGAGTGTAAAAGTATTCCACTAAGTTTCTCCTCTCATCACCACATAAATTTTTAAAAAGTCATAAAAGAATGAAAATACTGGCATATTTTATTTTAGGGCAAAAAATAAAATCACAGCAGATAAAATGTCAACACAGTGAACTTTGTCTATTAGCAAAATATTAATATTACCTTTTCATATCCATGTTGAATAGAAATACAAATCCTACCAGGTTACTGGCCCAAGTTGCTTAAATATAGCATCCCAGTGTCTAACCTGAAATTTCTAACTACAAAGTCAGAAATATGACATATTGGTTTGCTCTACTACAGAAACGGAAGCTTCTGTTAAAAGTATATTTAGGAAATTCCAAACATAAAGGATTTGCTTAATTTGCAGCAGTTACATAATACAGAACTATTTCTAAGGCAAATGTAAACATAAGTTGTAAAAATCCTCATTCCCTAATAGAATAATATTATGACTCTATCAACATGGTGTACAAATTATCCAACTATGTACAAGCTAGTTAATTTACCTATAATGCAACTAATGTATATTATTTTCACAAAAATGAGAAACATTGACAACTGTAAGCAAGAACAGTGGTCTGGAAAAATACCTATAGCACAATGAAACCATCAGTGCCTGGACCCATATTAAAAATCAGAATACCACTGACTTCAAATTTTAAACATGTCAATTCTTTTCTAAATAATAATTAAGAAAAACAGAAGAGAACAAATAATAAAGACAAAAGTTGATTCTTTGCAAAGGTCAATAAAATTGATAAAACCCCAGACCAGGCTATTTAGAAGAAAACAAAATGACTGATTTCAGGAATGGACGACTTCTGAATATCACTATAGATCTTATAAAGACTAAAAGAGAATATAATACAGAAACAATTTTATGCCAAAAGTTTGGCATTTTAGGTGAAATGAATGAACCAATTTCACAAAAAACACAAATGACCAAAGCTCACCTGAAATGAAATAAATAGCCTCAATAGCCCTATACCTTTCAAATGAACTGAATTTGAAGTTAAAAATCTTATAAAGAAAACTCAGGGCCCACCTAGTTTTACTGGTGAAATCAACTATTGAACACAAACTCTTTCAAAATATTAAAGAGGAAGGGATAATTTCCAAATCAGTTTATAGGGCAAAAAATTATCTTGATACAAAAACAGTCAAGACATTACAAGAGAAAATGATAGGACAATATCCCTCCTAAACATCAATGCAAAAATTCTTAAAAAGTTTAGTAACTCAAATCCAACAACATATAAAAGTATACCATATAGAGACAAAGTTGAGTTTTTCCCAGGAATGCAAAATTGGTTGCATATATTGGTTGAATATAATGAAAAATAACTGGTTGAATATCTTTCTAAAAAATTAATCAGTGCACCGGCTTCCCTGGTAGCTCAGAGGTAAAGAATCTGCCTGCCAAAACAGGAGACAGGTTCAATCCCTGACCTGGGAAGATCCCACATGACACCAAGCAACTAACCTGGTGTACCACAACTACTGAGCCCACATGCCACAACTTCAGAAGCCCACATGCCCTGGAGACTCTGCTTTGCAACAAGAGAAGCCACCACAATTAGAGTAAAGCCTGAGCAGCAATGAAGACACAGCACAGCCAAAAATTATTAAATATAAATAAAACTAAAAAAACATTAATCAGTGAAATTCACCATACTGGCAAATTAAAAAAGAAAAGCCATACAATTATCTCAAGAGACACAGAGAGTTCATTTAACAAAATTCAACACCCATTCCTGAAAACCTGAGTAAACTAAGAATAGAAGGGGATTTCCTCAACTTTAATAGATGCCCTCAATGATAAAGGGCATCTATTTAAAAAAAAAAAAAAAGCCTACAGTCTACATCATACCTAATGGAAAAGACTTTTCTCTTAAGTTCAGGAATAAGGCAAGGATGTCCATGTTCCATCACTTTTATTCAATCTTGTATTGGAGGTTCTAGCCAGTACAAAAAAAAGAAAAAAGAAAATAAACAAGAGGCATCCAGATTGGAAAAAAAACTATGAAACCTTATTCTGGACAGCAAGGTCTGTAGAAAGTCTAGTGGAATCTACAGAAGAATAATAGAACTAGTAAACTATACACAAGTTTAGCAAGATTGGAGAACATAAGATCATTACGTAATTATTACATTTTATATCCTAGCAATGAACAATGAGAAGCTGAAATGCTAAAAATCATCATGTACAGTTTCAGTTCAGTTGCTCAGTCATGTCCGACTCTTTGCGACCCCATGGACCACAGCACGCCAGGCCTCCCTGTCCATCACCAACTCCCAGAGCTTGCTCAAACTCATGTCCATTGAGGCAGTGAAGCCATCCAACTATCTCATCCCCTGTCGTCTCCTTCTCTTCCCACCTTCAATCTTTCCCAGCATTAAGGTCCATTTCAAATGAGTCAGCTCTTCACATCAGGGGGCCAAAGCACTGGAGCTTCAGCTTCAACATCAGTCCTTGCAGGACTGATATTCAGGACTGATTTCCTTTGGGATTTATGGGTTTGATCTCCTTGCAGTCCACGGGACTCTAAGAGTCTTCTCCAACACCACAGTCCAAAAGCATCAGTATTTTGGCGCTCAGCTTTCCTTATAGTTCAACTCTCATATCCATACATGACTACTGGAAAAACCATAGCCTTGACAAGACGGGCCTTTGTTGGCAAAGTAATGTCTCTGCTTTTTAATATGCTGTCTAGGTTGGTCATAGCTTTTCTTCCAAGGAACAAGCGTCTTTTAAGTTCATGGCTGCAATCACCATCTGCAGTGATTTTGGAGCCCCCCAAAATAAAGTCAGCCACTGTTTTCACTGTCTCTCCATCTATTTGCCATGGAGTGATGCAACCGGATGCAAAGATCTTAGTTTTCTGAATGTTGAGCTTTAAGCCAGCTTTTTCACTCTCCTCTTTCACTTTCATCAAGAGGCTCTTTAGTTCTTCACTTTCTGCCATAAAGGGGTGTCATCTGCATATCTGAGGTTATTGATATTTCTCCCGGTAATCTTGATTCCAGCTTATGCTTCATCCAGCCTGGCATTTCACACGATGTACTCTGCATATAAGTTAAATAAGCAGGGTGGTAATATACAGCCTTGACGTACTTCTTCCCTGATTTGGAACCAGTCTGTTATTTCATGTCCAGTTCTAACTTGACCTGCATACAGATTTCTCAGGAGGCAGGTAAGGTGGTGGCCTGGTATTCCCATCTCTTCAAGAATTTCCCAGTTTGTTGTGATCTACACAGTCAAAGGGTTTGGTGTAATCAATAAAGCAGAAGTAGATGTTTTCCTGGAACGCTCTTACTTTTTCGATGATCCAACAGATGTTGGCAATTTGATCTCTGGTTCCTCTGCCTTTTCTAAAACCAGCTTGAACATCTGGAAGATCACCGTTCACATACTGTTGAAGCCTAGCTTGGAGAATTTCGAGCCATTATTTTGCTGGTGTGTGAGATGAGTGCAATTGGGCAGCAGTTTGAACATTCTTTGGCATTGGAATGAAATTGACCTTTTCCAGTCCTGTGGCCACTGCTGAGTTTTCCAAATTTGCTGGCATATTGAGCACAGTACTTTAACAGCACTGTCTTTTAGATTTGAAATAACTCAACTGGAATTCCATAGCCTCCTCTAGCTTTGTTCAGAGTGATGCTTCCTAAAGCCCATTTGACTTCGCATTCTAGGTCTAGCTCTAGGTGAGTGATCACACCATCATGGTTACCTAGGTCATGCAGATCTTTTTTGTATAATTCTTCTGTGTATTCTTGCCACCTCTTGTTAATATCTTCTGCTTCTGTTAGGTCCATACTGTTTCTGTCCTTTATTGTGCCCGTCTTTGAATGAAATGTTCCCTTGGTATCTCTAATTTTCTTGAAGAGATCTCTAGTCTTTCCCATTCTATTGTTTTCCTCTATTTCTTTGCATTGATCACTGAGGAAGGCTTTCTTATCTCTCCTTGCTATTCTCTAGAACTCTGCATTCAAATGGGTGTATCTTCCCTTTTCTCCTTTGCCTTTAGCTTCTCTTCTTTTCTCAGCTATCTGTAAGGCCTCCTCAAGACAACCGTGTACAAGAGCACTCAAAGTTATGAAATACTGTGGAATATATCTGACAAAAAAAATGTCTAAGACCCGAACACTGAAAACTATAAAGCACTGCTGAGAGAAACTTAAGACTATCTCAGTCTGTTCAAGTTGCTGTAACAAAATACTTTAGACTGGGTGGCTTAAAAAAACAGGAATGCATTTTTCACAGTTCTCAAAGCTTTGGAAGTTCAAGATCTAGGCAAAAGCAGATTTGGTGTCTGGTTACAGACTGCTTCCTGGTTCGTTGATAGCTGTTTTTTTTGCTATAACCTCACATGGCCACGGAAGCGGGTAAGGGACCTCTTTTATAAGGGTACTAATCCCATTCCTGAGCGTTCCTCCTCATGACCTAATTATCTTCCAAAAACCCAATCTCCAAATATCACCACATTGAGGATTAGGTTTCAACATACAAATATCAGCATACACAAATTATCAATCTACAGTAAAGACCTAAATAAATGGAGAGACAGATATATCATGTTCACAGGTTCTAACTCAGTATCTTTAGGGCACTGACTCTCCCCAAATTGATCTGTAGATTCAATACAATGGCAAACAAAACACTAACATGTTTTCTGTAGATAGTCTAACAAGCTAATTCTAAAATTCACAGAAAAATGTGAAAGGCCTGAACAGCCAAAACAACACTGGGAAACTTCCTGATTTCAGAATTATACAGCTACAGTTATCAAGATAGTATGATGGCATACAGACAGATAAGTAGATCAAAAGAACAGAACAGAATCCAAAATCAGATCCTCATACACACAGACGAAATATTTTTAAGGTGTAAGAGCAATTCAATAGAGAAAAGGTAATCTTTTCAACAAAAGGTGCTGGAACAAAGAGATATCTATATTGTAAAAAAAAAAAAAAAAACCTTCCATTCATACCTCACACCACATATTAAAAAATTAACTAAAAATGGATCACAGACTTTGTAAAATCTGAAACCATACAACGTCTAGAAGAGAACATAGAAAATCTTTCCAACCTGTGATTAGGTAACATCTTCGATATACCACCACAGCACGAATCATAAATGAAAAAATACACCATTAAAATTGAAAACTTCTCAAAAGACACTGCTAAGAGAATAACTCTCAAATGCATGAAATATAATTTTAAATGTTTATCAGCACAGAAAACTCAACAGTGGCCACAGGACTAGAAAAGGTCAGTTTTCATTCCAATCCCAAAGAAAGGCAATGCCAAAGAATGCTCAAACTACTGCACAATTGCACTCATCTCACACGCTGGTAAAATAATGCTCAAAATTCTCCAAGCCAGACTTCAGCAATATGTGAACTGTGAACATCCAAATGTTCAAGCTGGTTTTAGAAAAGGCAGAGGAACCAGAGATCAAATTGCCAACATCCGCTGGATCATGGAAAAAGCAAGAGAGTTCCAGAAAAACATCTATTTCTGCTTTATTGACTATACCAAAGCCTTTGACTGTATGGATCACAAGAAACTGTGGAAAATTCTGAAAGAGATGGGAATACCAGACCACTTAACCTGCCTCTTGAGAAATCTGTATGCAGGTCAGGAAGTAACAGTTAGAACTGGACATGGAACAACAGACTGGTTCCAAATAGGAAAAGGAATACATCAAGGCTATATATTGTCACCCTGCTTATTTAACTTATATGCAGAGTACATCATGAGAAACGCTGGGCTGGAAGAAACACAAGCTGGAATCAAGATTACTGGGAGAAATATCAATAACCTCAGATATGCAGATGACACCACCCTTATGGCAGAAAGTGAGGAAGAACAAAAGAGCTTCTAGATGAAAGTGAAAGAGGAGAGTGAAAAAGCTGGCTTAAAGCTCAACATTCAGAAAACTAAGATCATAGTATCCGGTCCCGTCACTTCATGGGAAATAGATGGAGAAACCGTGGAAACAGTGGCTGATTTTATTTTGGGGGGCTCCAAAATCACTGCAGATGGTGACTGCAGCCATGAAATTAAAAGACGCTTACTCCTTGGAAAGAAAGTTATGACCAACCTAGACAGCATATTCAAAAGCAGAGACATTACTTTGCCAACAAAGGTCCATCTTGTCAAGGCTATGGTTTTTCTAGTAGTTATGTGTGGATGTGAGAGTTGGGCATCCAAAGAAAACTGAGCACAGAAGAATTGATGCATTTGAACTGTGGTGTTGGAGAAGACTCTTGAGAGTCCCTTGGACTGCAAGGAGATCCAACCAGTTCATTCTGAAGGAGATCAACCCTGGGATTTCTTTGGAAGGAATGATGCTAAAGCTGAAACTCCAGTACTTTGGCCACCTCATGCGAAGAGCTGACTCATTGGAAAAGACTCTGATGCTGGGAGGGATTGGGGGCAGGAGGAGAAGGGGACAACAGAGGATGAGATGGCTGGATGGCATCACCTACTCGATGGCCGTGAGTTTGAGTGAACTCCAGGAGTTGGTGATGGACAGGGAGGCCTGGCGTGCTGCGACTCATGGGGTCGCAAAGAGTCGGACACGACTGAGCAATTGAACTGATGGTAGTTCAATTTTTAATTTTGGGGGGAATCTCTACACTGTTTTCCATAGTGGCTGCAACAATTTATATTCCTACCAACAGTGCATGAGGGCTCCATTTTCTCCACATCGTTGCCAACACTTGTTATTTGTTGACTTTTTGATAATAGCCATCCTGAGAGGTGTGAGGTAACATTTCACTGTGGTTTTGATTTGCATTTCCCTGATGATTAGTAATGTTGAGCATCTTTTCACGTGCCTGATGGCCATCTTGTATGTCTGCACTGAGAAATGGTTGCTTTCAGATATGGATAAAGAACTTATAAGATAAACCTGGGCCATTTGTTGTACATGAATATAAGAAAATTTCCAAAGATTTACAGGTGATATCAAAAGGCTACCAAATTCTTAAAAACTTGTGCATCAAAAATAATGACTATAGTTGTTTTAAACACACATTATAAAGCCACAAGTCTATGATGATATTCAAAGATCCATAGAAAACTATCAGAAAAAAAACAAACCACAAATAACCTACTACTCTTAAGAGATAACTATTATACCAACTTTGAAATTGGTAATTAAAAGAAAAGATTAAGCAGTCCTCATTCTTTTCCAGTAGAACTACACTTCAGGGTAACCCTGCTGATGAGGGAAAGCTCTTCTTCATAGAAGAAAGGCACCTCATAAACATAAATGTGAAAAAAACAGCGTGATGATACAAGTTCATAACTTCTAATTATATAATTGATTCAAGTAAGTATCATCAATGGAATGTAAATTATTAGGTAAAGATTAACAGGGAGCTTTATAATAGAAGGATGGGGCTGACACCATCTGAACATAACTAGAATCACAAAAAGTGGGACAACCATTCATTACGTACCTCCTGATGGGATGTAAAAAAAAGGACACAGCACCACTTCTATGATGGCTGCTACCCCCAACCAAACAACAGAAACATGAATTAAATCAAGCTTCGAACCCTTTCTTTACAAGAATGAGAGGAGCAAGCAAAAAAGACAACACAAGAACACACAGACAAATCCTAAATTTGGAATACCTTCAGGACAAATGGCCTGGTTTCTCCAATGAAAAGGTGATAATTACCATATCACAGAAGAAGTTAACAGACCTGAAAACCAAATAAGTGATAAGTATGGACCTGACCTGAGTTGTGAATGGAACAAACTATCTGTAAAGTGACAGTTCTAAGACAATAAGAGAAATTTTCATATAGGATGGTTATTACATTATATTAAGGAATTACTAATAATTGTTAGATAATAGCATAATTATATTTTTTAAAGAAAGTTAACAGTTTTATCAGTTAGAAACACATTATAATGTATTTATAGGAAAGTTTGAGATTTGCTTTAAAATATTTCAGGCACTTCCCAATCCCCAAAAAAGGGAGGAGAAAAGGCTTGAAAAAGATCAAATGTTGATCTCTGTGCAAGCTGGGCAATGGGCACATGGGAGTTCATTACACTTTCTCCTTGCTCTCTGGTACACTTTTAAATTCCCATAATACTGAAAAAATGAAAAGGAAGCCTAAGATATTTTTTAAGTGGTTTTATTGGACCTAGAACTGAACAAACCATTTTGTACAATAAAGAATTTGGTTAGCGTTTGTCTCTGGTTCTGGGAAGTGAAAGTGTAAGTCGCTCAGTAGTGTCCAACTCTCGACGACCCCATCCAGTGTTCTCCAGGCCAGAACACTGGAGTGGGCAGCCTCTCCTTTCTGCAAGGGATCCTCCCAATCCAGGGATCGAACCCACATCTCCAGCATTGCAGGCGGATTCTTTACCAGCTGAACCACAAGGGAAGCCCCTTTTTCTTGGAGGTATCCTCTAAATCCTTGGAATTTCCCAAGTGATACAAAAGTCTTTGTTTTTCTGGGTGGGCCCCTAGACCATACTTGGATGTTTATGTTAACAAGATGACTTAGGACAGAGGATGACCATACCAGAAAGACAAATCATGTGATTAGAAGGTAAAGATTTTAAGCCATGTAATATGTTCAACCTTGAGGGAGGGGAAGAGGAGGGCTGGAGATCAAATTTAACCTTGTGGCCAATGAATCATGCCTATGTAATAAGTCAATAAAATGAAATCTGGACACAAACTCTGCTGAGCTTCTCTGGTTAACAATATTCTCTGAATCTGGTGACACAATGATGTGTCAGGAGGGTGACACATCCTGCTTCCACCAGGAGAGTATTTTCATGTTTCTGACCTTCCCAGGTTTCACCCTATGGCATCTTCTGACTAGTTCTGATTTGTATACTTTTTGCTATAACAAGTCTGTAATTATAAATATAGCACTTTTCTGAGTTCTGTAAGGCATTGTAGCAAATTATCTAACCTGAGGGCTGTGTGGGAACCTCTAAATTTGTAGCCAGTTGTTTCAAGATGTTCTGGGAACCCTTGAGCTTGTGGCTGATATCTGGCCAGTCTTCTGAATGACTATGCCTTTAACCTGTGTGCATGTGTGCGTGCTTAGTCCCTCAGTCATGTCCGACTCTGCAACCCTCTGGACTGTAGCCTGCCAGGCTCCTCTGTTCCTGGGACTTTCTGGCAAGAATACTAGAGCAGGTTGCCATTACCTCCACCAAGGGATCTTCCCAACCCAGGGATCAAACCCACATCTCCTGCATTAGCAGGGGGATTCTTTACCACTGTGCCACCAGGGAAGCCCATTAACCTAATTCTAGGTAGTGTCAGAATTGCACTGTGAACTCATAAAAGACATTTAGGGGACAAGTGAGGAAATGTGAGTAAGTACTGACATAATATGATAATATGAAATTATTGTTGGGAGTTCCCTGGGGCTCCAGTGGTTGGGACTCAGCACTTTCACTGCCATGGTGAAATCCCTGGTCAGGGAACTAAGATCCCACAAGCTGTGTGGCCTGGCCAAAGAAAAAAAAAAAAGAAACATTGTTTACCATAGATGGTTGGGCATGGTTAACAGTAGTGTATGTATGAAGAAAAATGTCCTCTTTTTAAAAAGTTATATAACATTCTAGTGTAAAATGACTATAATTTAACTCTAAAATATTTCTGAAAATAAATCAGACAGCAAAAATGTTGTTAAATCTTGTTAAAAGGAAACCCACAAGAAATTGTACACAGTTAACTAAAATGAGTCAAAAGAGCACAGTAAGAAAACACAGGAATATGCAAACAGAATTCTAAAGTGAAGAGGTATGTTATTTGGCTTTAATTTTTCCCCCCAATGGAAAAACTAGCTATATAATTACTTTTGTGTGTGTGTGTTAGTCATGTCTGACTTTTCACAACGTCATGGACTGTAGCCTACCATGCTCCTCTGTTCTTGGGATTCTCCAGGCAAAAAGTGGAGTGGGGAATCATTTCCTTCTCCAGGGAATCTTCCCGACCCTTTGTTCCCCGCTTAAAGCTGGTTCCCAATCAACTTCTCTTGATTTAAAAAAATATCCCTGCCTGGTCACAACAAAAGGCAATTAATTTCTCAGACTTATCTGTCTCATTCATTTAACATCTGTTTAAGGTGTACCTACTATTACTGCCTGATACTTCTCTAAGTACTTTGCCCACAAAGGTTCATATAGTCAAAGCTATAGTTCTTCCAGTAGTCATATACAGACATGAGAAATGGAACAACTGATGCTGAAGCTGAAGCTCCAATACTTGGCCACCTGATAAAAAGAGCCGACTCACTGGAAAAGTCCCTGATGCTGGGAAAGATTGAGGGCAGTAGAAAAGGATGCCAGAGGATGAGGTGGCTGGATGGCATCACCAATGCAATGGACATGAACTTGATCAAACTTAAGGAAATGGTGAAGGACAGGGAGGCCTGGTGTGCTATAGTCCATGAGGTCACAAAGAGTCAGATGTGACTTAGCGACTGAACACACACACACACAAACACATACACACTTCTCTAAGTGGCAGCTATAACAGGACAAAACATCTCCTTGAAATTAATTCTAATGGGGGACGTTCTCTGGTGGTCCACGTTGGGAACCGCCTGCCAATGCAGGGGATGCAGGTTCAATCCCTGGTCTGGGAAAATTGCACATGCCATGAGGCAACTAAGCCCATGTGCCACAACTACCGAAGCCTGTGCTCTACAACAGGAGAAGTCACTGCAACAAAAAGCCCTCGCACCACAATTAAGGAGCAGCCCCCACTAGCCACAACCAGAGAAAAGTCCACGCACAACAACGAAGACCCAGCACAGCCAAAAATTAAACAAACAGATAGACTATTAAAAGAAAAATCCAAAAAGACAAACATTAAACATAAAAGAATAAATTAAACTTACTGAGACTCACTGGATAAAATGTAGTATATTACCTTTAGAGAATAAGGATATTAGCTGACAGTGAAAAGGTATTATGCTTGTATTGAAGCACATGTTAGAAACTTTACATAATTTTCAAAACTATATGTTGAAGTCTTACTTAGTTTTGAAAATACCATCACATACATCATCTTATGCAAACCTTACATTCTATGAGATATAAGCAAGTATTCCTATTCTCGTTTCACAAACTAAAAAGTTCAAGTCTGAAAGAGATGGTTAGTTTTTAAAAAGGAAACTTGGAACTACAACTTTAGACCTTTAAACTCACTCTACAGTTCTGACCATTGCAATATAATCTCTCCAGGCAAAAGACACTAATTAAAAAGCTTATAATAAATTAAAAAATTTTTAAATCTCATAAAAAGTCCCAAATCAACCTCACATTATAGTAAATTCCAAAGTTTACTATGCAAAGTATGATCCTTGGGCCATCAACATAACCTGAGAATTTCTTTAAAAATGCACAATCATAAACCTACCCAGAACTACTGAATCAGAATCTACATTTTACCACAATCTCCAGGTGATCTACATGAACAATAAAATTTAACAAGGATTGAGAACAGTTTAAAAGAACTTTTCACAATGATAAAAATGTTTTATATATCCACTATCTATGTGGCTATCATATTGGACTGATCAAGAACAGTTCAAACTAGAATTCTGCCTAAATATAATTTCTTACCCACTAAATAAAATAAGCCTGTTACCGTAACATGTACTCTTTCACTGAATTCTGTCAGCAATACATACAGACCAAAACCATCTTTTTTTAAAACATAACTCAAAATGTATAGCTTCCTAGAGACATTTGGAGTAAGACCTATATTATTATAGAGTAAGTCATACACTATTACTGGCTGCATTATATAATTACATTTATAAAAGACTCATTTAATAATCTTCCAATAATTTTAATATGGGCTTTCAAAGAAGAAATGTTCCATTATCTTTAAATTCCGCTTATATAAAATGCTGAGATCTCTGAATAAGCCAGGTAAGTGAAATATTATTATAAAAACTACCTACTACAAGGATAAAGTTAGATTCCCTATTAAATTATAAGAACTAGGTGGAATTTCCTGTTTTAGAAAATGGATGGGACATTTGAATGAATAACAATAAACAATCAATAAACAATTCAAGACCTTCAGTGATTTTGAAGTATTTCAGAACAAGTTGGTTTCCTATTGTTTTTATCACTTGGAAATAGAATAACCTTTGACGGAATTCTTTGAGATTTCACTAGCTACCCCTAAAACCCACTCCACGTGAACGTGAAGTGAAAGTGAAAGTCACTCAGTCATGTCCCATTCTTTGCCACCCCATGGACTATAGTCCATGGAATTCTCCAGGCCAGAATATTGGAGTGTTTAGTCTTTCCCTTTTCCAATGGATCTTCCCAAACCAGGAATCGAACAGGGGTCTCCTACATGGCAGGCGGATTCTTTACCAACTGAGCTACCCAGGAAGCTCTAAAATCCACTCCACATAATAATTTGTAATCCAACATTGGACTTTGAATTCCGCTCACAGAAAAGAATCATTTATCATACATGGCGTGGAATAAGGTATAATCTACCAGAAGGAGGGAAAAAGGAAGCTACTGCCCATATCCTTCCCCAATGAACTCTAAAAGGAAATGTTAACACTCCCAACTACAGGAAGGTATTAGGATTAGGAAGATTTCATTCTTACCAAGTGAAGGAAGAAATGAGAAAGAGGATATGAACTCTGCCTGGGACTAAGACCATGATGATGAGATGCAGCACAAAACAAGCAAAGCCAGTCTGACCTTGAGTTTCCAAAGGATTAACAAAAGTTAATTTATTAATAAATTAATAAAGGTTAATAAAGGTTAGGGACAGGCCATCAAGCTTATCCCAACAAACAGTAAGAGACTGAGAATTAAAGGTAGCCAAAGATGGAATTTAGCATCACAATCTTTAAGTTTGTTTTTATCTATTTACCCATTAAACCTGACGGTAACTAAAAATTTTGTATTATACTTTTCTATAAACTATGAGGGACATTCTAAAGTATGGTATTTATGCAAGGACTCTCAAAAATCTAGGAAAATAACTTTCACAAATATCAAAGGTGTACTGTATAACACTATACAGTATTTGCAGTATAATTAAAGCCTGGTGGATGTTTTATATTTCAACGTGATCTTTGCCAGGATAAGGACATCCAATTCCCTAGAAGAACAGTTCCTTCTTATGAAAAGAACAAAAGTTTTTACGAGGTTTTAATACACAAAAGAGAAATTCAAATCCCTCAAGATTTTAATAAAAATAACCTAACAGGTAAGAGTTTAATATGGATAGGAGACACAGCCTAAAGAACTGGGCAGAGAGTTAAAAAAAAAAAAAAGAACAACTATATCCTCCATCACATATTTTCTACCTGATTTGCAATTTTCATCATAACTTTTTTCTGGTCATGCGGCACGGCCTGAAAGATCTTAAGTTTCCTGACCGGGATTGAATCTGAGCCCTCAGCAGTGAAAGCACAGAGTCGTAACCACTGGACCACCAGGGAATTTCCCATCATAAATCATAACTTTAAATAGTTTCTCCAGTACTAAGAGTTATTTCATTCTTTTAAAAGTATCTAACTAAATTTAAATACCATAAACATATGATACTAATCCCACCTCCCCAAAAAATACCCCCCACATAAATAACTCATTAACTGTGAAAATGGACATATTTCTTTTTATTTAATCATGTAATTACATTCCACCTAATTATATACTATATTACTTGAAAATAAAGACAAAAATACTCTTCCAAAATGCTTCCGAATCAGCCCTTTGACAGTTCACAATTATTCTTGATAAAACCCAACACTAGACAGACTAGACATCAAAAAATCTTTATGAACATATTTTAGTAGAAATCCTACTGCTCAGAATAAGTGACTCATTATCAATTGTTCACACAAGAAAACTCTCTCACTGTCAAACCACATGGTTAACATTTAGTAAAACGTATGTGTTCACTAAGTTGCTTCAGTCGTGTCCGACTCTTTGCGACCCTACGGATTGTAGCCTGACAGGCTCCTCTGTCCAAGGGGATTCTCCAGGCAAGAATACTGGAGGGGGTTGCTATGCTCTCCTCCAAGGGATCTCCCCAACCCAGGAACTAAACCCAACTCTCTTACATCTACTGCACTGGCAGGCAGGTTCTTTACCACAAGCGCCACCTAGGAATCCCAATAAAATGTATACGTCATTCACAAACCTGTTAAGTTTCCCAGCTTGGGGAAATATATATAACCTATGTGTACAATTCAGGTTGTGCTTTTAAAATCCTTTTAAAACCCTCTGGCCTGGGATTTCCCTTTCGGTCCAGCAGTTAGGATACCAAGCTTCCACTGGATGAGGCATGGGTTCAATCCCCATTCAGAGAACTAATCCTCCATGCCATACACACAGCCAAATAAAAAAATATTTTTTAAATAAAAAATAATTTTTAAAAAACCCTCTGGTTCTTAAAACTCCAAATACAATACGAGCACAACTCCTGAGAAGCTGGCCTTCCTCATCAAGCAAATATTGGTATTAAATGTTAGATTAGATGCCACATGACACATAAACTTTGGTACTTATTAAAATAACATGCCTAGCAGAAGAGGATTTCCTAAATACGATACAAAAAGCATAAAAGTCTGAAAAGTTCATTCAGTTCATTAAAACCATGAGCTTTTCTCATCAAAAGACTATGAAGAGATGGTAAGACAAGTTAAAAACTGGGAGAGAATATTTGCAAACCATAAATTAACAAATAATTAGTATACAAAATACATTAAAAACTCTCAAAAATCAATCAGAAAAAAAGACGACTCAAAAATAGGCAGAGAACTTGAACATACATATCACAAAGATACAAATGGCTAATGAACATACAAAAAAGATGCTCAACTTCAGGAAACGCTAATAAAACACGGTAGATACTCTTTCAAACCCAAAAGATTAGAAAAAAATTTAAAAGTCTGACAATATCAAGTACTGGGGAGGAAGTGAAGCAACCAAAACACACACACACTGCTGGCTCTTGACTCAGTAAACCACAAGATTCACAAATACCATATACCAACTCAGTGAGTCAAACACTGGAAGTGTTTAGTAAGCATTAAGCAACTGACAATGACCAATCCAAAATTCTGAGAACACAAGTGGATTACTGCCAAATACAAATTTTGGCCCTTGATGAACCAGGTCTAACCTGACTCAGCAATTACAATCATAAAAACTTTTAGTCCTTTATCCAGTTTACACAGTTCATTTTGTTAAGTACAAAATATTCAGGTATTTATTTCCTCCTAGAACTGATGACATCTTAAGCGACTTAAACTGTAATGAACTATTTGTCATTCCAGTTACGCTATTTCAATTAGAACAAGCAGTTTAAAATGACATTACTTTTAAAACTCATACTTATAGTTTAAATTTACTTCATAGGAATTGGAGTGGCCCTGTGACCATGTAAGAGGGGCAAAATGATGTAACTATGATAGAGTCAGTGAAGTTCACTGAAGTAGCTCAGTCGTGTCCGACTCTGCGATCCCATGAACTGTAGCCTACCAGGCTCCTCCATCCATGGAATTTTCCAGGCAAGAGGACTGGAGTGGATTGGCATTTCCTTCTCCAGGGGATCTTCCCGACCCAGGGATTGAACCCAGGTCTCCTACATTGCAGGCAGACGCTTTATTGTCTGAGCTAACAGACAGAGTAAGGGCACTGAAACTGGACGAATTTAGAGCAGTTCCTTAGTTTAAGTTACTTAACTTTTCTGATCCTCAGTTTCCTCAATACCTAAAAAGCAAGGCTATCTTTGCCTACCCAAACAAATCATATGAATAAAAGTGAGATGATGTAAAGTGTTTAACGATGCCTAAGCTCATTAATATAGACCCAGTGTTAGCACCTATCCCTTTGTAAATCTAGCTCTCATCTAAAATTTTTAAAATCTGAAATGTTAACTCTCAATTCATAGGAAAATAATATTCTTACATTCAAATTATTTTCAAATACTACAAGACATTGTGTGCTAAGAAAAGCAACACCCTGATTACATCTTTCTCTAACTGAAAGGCTCTTTTCCTATAAGAAATTAGATTCTGGAAAAGAGGACAGATTTTCAGTTATCTTCATGGCACAGAAATAAGGATTCTCATGCTATGTGGGAAACTAAATCCAATTGATTTTAAGCTTCAATTCAAGGTTTTCTTGATTCTAAGAAGCTTATTTAATACTTAATGGTGGAGGTGGTTGTTTAGTCACTAAGCTGTGTCCGATCCTTTTGCAACCTCCTGGACTGTAGCTCTTTAGGTTCCTCTGTCCACGGGATTTCCCAGGCAAGAATACTGGGGTGGGTTGCCATTTTCTTCTCCAGGGAATCTACCCCACCCAGGGATCAAACCCGAGCCTCCTGCACTGGCAGGCAGGTTCTTGACCAATGGGCCACCAGGGAAGCCCTAATACTTACAGTACTGCAGTAATGCTAACTTTTGCATTTCTTGAGAAAGGCTATCTGAAGAAAATTACCTGTAATGATGACCAGATAGTAGCTTGTTTTTGGTTTTGGTTAGTCTGTGGAAAATATGGTTATGCTTAAAATAATCTACATATGGAAAAAACCTCAAAACATTCAACAATATAATTAAATAACAGGAAAAATGTATAGTACTGACAACTACACTCTACAGTAATGAAGATAACATTTATAATGGTGAAAAAATTCAGAGAAATTTGAATTAAACTTCAGGAATCCTCATTTTAAATACCTTACTATAGTCGAGATATCAAAGAAAAGTAGCACAAGATAAAGTGATATTTGCCAACCTAAGAAATGGGAACTAACAACTACTAATGAGAACTCATCACAGACGTAATACAATCATATCAGGATACTGCCTTCTTCAAAAGAAAAAGAAAAGCTTTCAGATATACAAAAAATATGTCATGATAAAAAAAAAAAGTATGTCATGATGAAATATTGAGTCAAATACTACACAATGTAAAAATTTAGGAAGTTCTTATATTTACATAATTTTCTTCCATAGTTTTCATTTCCAAAAAAAACAGTTTCTTCCAATGAAGCTGTACAGTGATAGAGTCTCACTAGAGAAACATTAATTTTCCCATTTCCATAATTATAATGACTTATTAATGCAACACAAAGTAGGCAGTAATAAACATTGAATAAGTCACAGAATGAATAGGATGGATTAGAAACAAAACTTTAATTTATAAAAGCCTACTATAAAAACACACCAAAAAAATCCTACTTTATAAAGTAGGTTAATGTAGACAAAGGAATTATTTTAGACCTCGGACATTTTACATTCTTTGCTACAAAATAATACAGAAACTTTCAGTTTAACTTTCAGTTTGGGACACTTACAAGAACGAACTGGATATCACTAAAGACTAAGTGCCCTGTTTTTCTTATCATCAAATCGGGAAAAATTCTAAAGAGAAAAATCCATCAAATCTACCCAAATCCTAAAACACTAATAATTAGAACTGAGGAAAGAAGCCCTATTAAGTGGAGTTAGAACAAAAGCTACTAAACAGATAACTAAACTACCAAATATGTTTTTGCAACACTCCATGGATCTAAAAACTCTGAAAATTTTATCTCACTTTAATATAAAATGTATTTTTATGGCCAGCCACACTTTAAACATGTGAAGACAACACAAAGGTCAGAGATCACTATTAAGAGATCAAATAAATGAACTATAACTTCATGTTTCACAAGAAAGATTAGGAAGTGTTTCTGAAGTCCAGGTGGACTGGACAGATAAGTCTCTAACCAAGAAACAAAAGCAGCAAGACTAACATACCTGGAGAAGACCAGGCAATGTCGAATATATCCCCAAAGATCACTCGCCCCGAGTCTGGTCTCCTCCCTTTCCCCCTAATCTCATCGCCTCAGAGAAAACTAAATCTGTATCTCAAGTCCGCAGCTCTCTCTCAACTCCCCATCACTCACCTTTACTAAAACCTAGGTCCCTCTCTCTCCCCGACATCCTCTATTTCCCACCGAGCTCTCGTTCCAGACAGCTACGTACTGCGCCTATTTTCCAGCAGAACATTAGTCCCCTTAATCCGAACTCACTTATTTTTCCGCATCCCATCTGCCCTCCGCCCCTTCAATGCTGGTCCCCTCATCCCGTCCCTTCTCCCAGAATCCTTCCCAAGTCACCCATCTCTGGCCCCTTGGCCCTCACACCCCCTGAGCTGCAGCTCCTTCTTTCCACTCCGTCTCCAGCTTCCTCCCTGTCCCTCCCCCATCCGTCTCCCGGTACCGGCTCCCACTCCCAACTCCGCCCCTCTCTTCCCTCCCCCAGCGAGAGGCCCCCTCACCTGAATGCTGCAGCCGCCGTGCCAGAAGCCGAAAGGTGCTGCCGCCGACCGGCCTCCCTGGCTCGGTCCCTGCTGAGCTCCTGACGGCCCCTAGGAAGAGCGAACACTACCACCTCCAACTCTGCCCGCCCCGGGCCAGACCGTCACCGTAGTCACCGCCAGTACCACAGCCGCCATGTTGAAGTCCCACTTCCCTCCTCCTTCCCCTCACTGCTCCTCCCCTTTGGGCGTCTGACGTCGTGCCGTCGCGCCCCACCCCTCGAGCCAATGGGAGGAGTCATGGTGACGTAGCTAATTTCCCCCAGGAGCGAACATCTGCTGGTACCTGGAGGGTTGCAATTGGAACAAGTGAACCCGGCTGACTGGAGGGTTGGAGGAAAGCTGCGGGGGTCACCGACAGGGTAGTACGTAGGGGTTGGAAGAGCCTCCCAGGAGGAAGCCCGCGATCCCTGAATCTCAAAGAGAAGCACAAAGGCTTTCCAAGGGGACCTACTTAGAAATCAGAATGTCTGGCTTCAGATCCTGAGTCATGGACTTGGTACAAAGTCCTACCCTTTCTGGGCCTCACTTTCCCAATTTATAAATTGTAAGGGATCAGGATCCTATAAGGCCTTTTCAGAACAGACCTCCCCCCATGTCCTCCTCCTGCCTCTTGTCTGTAGAAAAATTTAGTCAAGGAATAAATTTAATCAGACAAGTCGAAAAAATACAGAAAAAAAGAAAACAAGCATTACAAACTAATACTTTAGCCATTAAACGAAGTTGAGGACCTTTATTTCTTCCTCAAGGACTATAGAAAATATTCTGAGCTATGTCATTTAAGCTGTCTTGCAGATACTGAAGCCCCTACCCCTGCCCCTCGCCCCACACCACCACCACCACCAAGTGGAAGAAGTTAATTATAGGCAAGCGAGAAGGAAATGGCAACCCACTCCAGTATTCTTGCCTGGAGAATCCCATGGATAGAGGAGCCTGGCAGGCCATAGTCCGTGGGGTCTCAGAGAGTCAGACACAACTGAAGTGTCTAAGCACACAGGAAAGCACATAGACCCCAAACAAGTTGGAACCAAAAGCTTTTAATTACCTCACCACCATCCAATCATAAGAATGCCCACAAGCTGACCACACCCCACTTCTTAGAAGCTATAAAACTCCTTACTACCCCCACCAGGGGTAGGACACACAATCTTGAGGGCATAAGCCCACTGTTCCCCTTTTGCCTGGCAAAGCAATAAAGCTGTTATTTTCTATTTCACCCAGAACTCTGTCTCCGTGTTTCTTTTAGGCACTAGTGAACAGAGGACAAATTTCAGCAACAAAATGAATGGGTTGAAAGGTGACCTCTAATACATCTCCCTCCAATTCTGACATTCAATGGATTTAAACCAGGTAATCCAATCCCAAACCTTTACTTCCTTCTGTTTCCTAGAATCAGGTGCCTGGATGTTCACAACTGAATGAGATAAATCTTTGTTCCAAAAAGTTCCTAGCTGGTGGGAGAAATAGAAGCATAAACAGTAACTCTAGAAAAAGAGTGATGGTGGCTTCAGTTGCTCTCGGAAAAAAATGAGTTTTAGCTAAAGGATTAGGAAAGATTTACATCTCTACAATTTCTTGATTCTACAGGTAAAGAATGTATACATTCTGGTATCTAATTCTCTAGCCCTATTTTCTAGAACTCCAGAGCAGGTAATTGTATTTTGAAGAGTGCAGCAGTTTTATTGAGAGAAGGTGGGTATTCCAGAAGAGGGGCAGTCAAAATGAACAGAGAGTAGGAAATCATCAGTTCTGGACAACTTACCTGCTTAATTCAAACACAGCCACAGAAGGTTTGTGGAGAGAGCAGTGATCTGAGCAAATCTCCTCAACAGGAGAATTTAAATGGCTCAGTTCAGTTCAGTCCCTCAGTCGTGTCCGACTCTTTGCGACCCCATGAATCGCAGCACGCCAGGCCTCCCTGTCCATCACCAACTCCCGGAGTTCACTCAGACTCACGTCCATCGAGTCGGTGATGCCATCCAGCCATCTCATCCTCTGTTGTCCCCTTCTCCTCCTGCCCCCAATCCCTCCCAGCATCAGGGTCTTTTCCAATGAGTCAACTCTTCGCATGAGGTGACCAAAGTACTGGAGTTTCAGCTTTAGCATCATTCCTTCCAAAGAACATCCAGGGCTGATATCCTTTAGAATTGACTGGTTGGATCTCCTTGCAGTCCAAGGGACTCTCAAGAGTCTTCTCCAACACCACAGTTCAAATGCATCAATTCTTCAGCGCTCAGCTTTCTTCACAGTCCAACTCTCACATCTATACATGACCGCTGGAAAAACCATAGCCTTGACTAGACAGACCTTTGTTGGCAAAGTAATGTCTCTGCTTTTGAATATGCTATCTAGGTTGGTCATAACTTTCCTTCCAAGGAGTAAGCGTCTTTTAATTTCATGGCTACAATCACCATCTGCAGTGATTTTGGAACCCCCAAAATAAAGTCTGACACTGTTTCCACTGTTTTCCCATCTATTTCCCATGAAGTAATGGGACCGGATGCCATGGTAGCAGTGAATAAAATGGATTGGAGACTACCAGGTAGACTTCTTTGTGTGCCTGCATGCTCAATCGTGTCCAACTCTTTTGCAGTCCCATGGACTGTAGCCTCCAGACTCCTCTGTCCATAGCATTTTCCAAGCAAAATTACTGGAGTGGGTTGCCATTTCCTCCCCTAGGGGATCTTATCAACCTATGGCTCAAACCCGAGTCTCCTGTGTCTCCTGCATTAGCAGATGGATTCTTTACCATTGAGCCACCTAAGAAGCCCAAATATTTATTTATTCATTTTGGTTGCTTCAGGTCTTAGTTACAGAATACAGGATCTTTCTGTGTGGCATACGGGCTCAGCAGTTGCCCAGTCTTAGTTGCCATTTGCCTTGGGGGATCTTAGTTCCCTGACCAGGAATTGAATCCTTGTCCCCTGTGTTGGAAGGTAGATTCTTAACCTCTAGACCACCAAGGAAGTCTGGTAGACTTCTACATTGAGTTGAATACTTACACCTGGACTAAAACAGAGACAGTGGGAATGAAGACTAGATCAATTGGAATAAGACTTGGGAAATAGACTCACAAGATTTAGAGACCTTCTATATGGGAGGAGCAATCATGAAGAGGAAAGAGCCAAGTTCTGGGGGTGTCTTATTAACAGAAGTAAGACCTAACTTTTACTGAAGTACCAAGGGAAATAACAATGAGTGTAGCTGGCCAAACTGAGATTAGGATGATGGCAGATTTTCTGGACAGACACTCAGAAGGAAATGTGAGCTTGAAAATCAGGAAGGAGGTAAGGAGCACATAGGTATAGAATAGTGGTACTCCTTAAACAAATGAATTTTTCATTCATTTATCCAGCAAGTATTTATTGAATGGCTGCAGTATGCCAGGCATTGTTCTATGCACTGGTGATACAGCAGTATATAAAAAGACCTCCTGCTGCACCCACCCACCCCCCCCAAAAAAAACCCCTGCTCTCACAAATCTTACATTTTAGAGGAAAATAATAATAATAATGGTTACAGTTGTTACAAAGAATAAAGCAGGGAAAGGGGATAGAAAATATCCAGGATTGAAATGTATAAAAGATGGCCAGGGAAAGATGGCATCTGAGAAAAGACCTGAAGGAAGTGAGGAAATGAGTTAGGCAGATACCTAGGAGGACAAAATGCCAGGCCAAGGGATCAAGTACAAAGGCCTGAGATGAAAGCTCACCTTCTATGTTCTAGGAACAATAAGCAACCCAGTGTGGCTGGCATGGAGTGAGCAATGAAGACAATAATGGGAGCTGAAAGCAGAGAGGTAACAGGGGGCTAAATCACATAGGGATTTGTAGATCATTTTATGGACTTTGGCTTTTTAAGTAAGCTGAAAGCCATTGGAAAATTTTGAGCAGAGAAGGAAAATGATCAAAATTTTTATCAGGATACTCTAGTGACAAGACTGAGCGTAAACCAAAGAAGGACAAGCAAAGAAGAAAGACCACTTAGAGGTTATTGCAGTAGCCCAGGCAGGAAATAGTGCTGTAGACTGACAGGCAATAGCAGTGAAAGTGATAAGAAATGGTCAGGTTCTGGGTACATTTTAAAGGTAAAGTTGTAAGAATTTGCTCACAGATTAGATGCACAGTGTGAGAAAATCAGAAGACTCAAGGATGACTTTTAAAGTTTTTGACCTGAGTCAAATTTGCATGTATGGCTAGAAGAATGGAAAATGAGATTAATTAAAATTTCTGGGACTGGGACCCTTTGGAACACTAACAAATAGGGCATGGGGAGATAAAGCAGAGACATGCAAAGGTAGTAGCAAGAAGTAGAAAAGGAATGAGAAGACCATGGTGCTATGGAGGATTAGGAAGGAAAACCCTCTGGAGGACTGGGCGTGTGCCTCTCCTCTCAGAGTACGACTCTCTGAGATCAGAGACAAACCTCCTCCATCAGACAGGGGCTTTCTCATCAGCCTTGGTCTCCTGATCTAGTAATTTTTCTTCTCTATCTTCTTGCTTTAAGTGGGGACCAAGTAGCTAACTGGGGCTTCCCAGGTGGTGCTAGTGGTAAAGAACCTGCCTGTCAATGCAGGAGACATAAGAACTGTGGTTTCAGTCCCAGGATTGGGAAGATCCCCTGAAGGAGGGTATGACAACGTATTCCAATAGTCTTGCCTGGAGAATCCCGTGGACAGAGGAGCCTGGAGGGTTACAGTCCATAGGGTCACGAGGAGTACGACACGACTGAAGAGACTTAGCGCGCACACAAGTTGGTGACCACCTACTCCTGAGCCAGCCTGCCATGTCCCCCCAGCCTCCATGGAGGCAACTCATCCTTAAGAAATGGAAAAATGGGATTTCTGTGGTGGTGCAATGGTAAAGAATCCGCCTGACAACCAGGAAACATGGGTTTGATTCCTGGTCCAGGAAGATCCCACAGGCCTTGGAACAACTAAGTTCGTGTGCTACAACTATTGAGTCTGTGCTCTAGAGCCCTGCAAGCTGCAACTACTGAGCCCACGTGCAGCAGCTACTGAAGCCGGCTCACCCTACAGCCTGTGCTCCAAACCAGAGAACTAACCCCAGTGAAAAGCCCTCCCACTGCAACGAAGAGTGGCCCCCACTTGCCTCAACTAGAGAAAAGCCTGACAGCAGCAAAGATCCAGCACAGTCAAAAATAAACAAACAAATAAAAAGTATTTATAAGAAAAGAAGAATCCACCTGCCAATGCGGGGGCACAGGTTTGATCCCTAGCCCAGGAAGACCCCACATGCTGTGGGGCAGCTTAAGCCCTTACGCCACAACTACTGAACCCCACACACCTAGAGCCTGTGCTCTGCAAAGAGAAGCCACTGCGATGAGAAGCCTGCACATCACAATTGGAGAGTAGCCCCAACTTGCCCAAACTAGAGAAAAACTTCACACACCAAAGAAGACCCCGCATAGCCAAAATCAACAAATAATAAATCTTTTTTAAAAAAGAAATGGAAAAGCATAGAGAACTGCATTCAGTTTACTATGATAAACCATAGTGAAAAAGGATATTAACAAGAAAAGAATGTATATATATATATATGTATATATATACATATCAGTTCAGTTCAGCTCAGTCGCTCAGTCGTGTCCGACTCTTTGCGACCCCATGAATCACAGCACTCCAGGCCTCCCTGTTCATCACCAACTCCCGGAGTTTACCCAAACCCATGTCCATCAAGTCGGTGATGCCATCCAGCCATCTCATCCTCTGTCGTCCTCTTCTCTTCCTGCCCCTAATCCCTCCCAGCATCAGAGTCTTTTCCAATGAGTCAACTCTTCGCATGAGGTGGCCAAAGTACTGGAGTTTCAGCTTTAGCATCATTCCTTTCAAAGAACACTCAGGGCTGATCTCCTTCAGAATGGACTGGTTGGATCTCCTTGCAGTCCAAGGGACTCTCAAGAGTCTTCTCCAACACCACAGTTCAAAAGCATCAATTCTTCGGCTCTCAGCTTTCTTTACCATTCAACTCTCACATCCATACATGGCTACTGGAAGAACCATATATAAAAAACTGAATCACTTTCCCATACAGAAGAAATTAACAGAACATCATAAATCAACTAAACTTTAATTTTTAATTTAAAAGAATATTTTTTAAAAAGAAATGGAAAGAAAGTGGGGAAGTTTTCTAGAAAAACAAATAGTTCTTAATCTTCCTAGGAGAGACTCATACTTGTTAGTTTCCAGGTGTGGATTCCAGTGGTAACTCGCCTGGGGTCAGAAGATGGTGAACAAGGTGCCAGTCCTCTCCTTTTCCTATCCTGTGTTCACTCCCAGTGCCAGCACATCTGGTGCCTTAGAAGGAGCACTCTAGACAAGCAACACCAAGTTTGCATTCCTCCTGCGTTTCCTCTTATTTCTCTCTCCCTTCATACACTAGGATTTGGGGTATTTAAGAGAAGAGACTGGAAAGACATACAAGCAGCTCTACACTCTTTCATTCATTTAGCCATCCAACATTGACAAAGTCCTACTATGTGCCAGGAGCCATGAGTCTATAAAGATGCTCTAAAGACGGTTAAGTAAGGAAATTAGAGAGTTGTACAGATAATGATGTACACTGAGCGCCGAAGAATTGATGCTTTTGAACTGTGGAGTTGGAGAAGACTCTTGAGAGTCTCTTGGACTGCATGGAGATCAAACCAGGCAATCCTAAAGGAAATCAATCCTGAATATTCATTGGAAGGACTGATGCTGAAGCCCAAGCTCCAATACTTTGGCCACCTGATGTGAAGAGCCGACTCATTAGAAAAGACCCTCATGCTGGAAAAGATTGAAGGCAGGAGGAGAAGTATATACAATTTATATAATGACAATACAAATTGGTGAAAACTTTTTGTAGAGCAATTTGGCAGTGACTATCACAATACATTGTGGAATTAAAAAAGCAAATTGCAGAATAATGCATATTGTATTCATTTTTGTAAAATAAAACTATATATGGATAGGTATTAAATGCCTAGATTAAAAACTGAAAGGAGGGAATTCCCTGGTTAAGGGTCCTTCTTCCAATGCAAGGAATGTAAGTTTGATTCCTGTTCAAGGAACTATGATCTCACATGCTTCAGGGCAACTAAGACCATGCACCACAACAAAAAACATGCCACGATGAAGATCCCACGTGCCAACAGTGGCTCTAGAGGTATCAGCAGTGGCTCTGGAGGGGGCAGGACTTAGCTGAAGGAAGATGGGCAGCAGGACATGGAACCAAGCAAGGAAGGGAAGTAGAAATCATGTATTACAGAGGATGGCAGGCCCTGCTGGGAAATACTTCCACAGTTACAAGAGAGAGGAAGAATCACCGGGACTTCTCCCTTCCCCCTTTTCTGCCAGTGCCTCACTGGCAGTGAATGAATCTAGCTAGTATCCAGTCAGCAAAGGAGCTTGGAAATGCAGTTTTCAGGAGAAAACAGAGAATTGGCTTGGAAATTACAATGTTATGACCAATTTCAAAAAGTTATTGTGTAGTTCAAGAAATCAGTGAGAGAGATGGATATGAAAAATAGGAGAAAACAACAGAAGGCAAGGGAAGAGTCTTTCTGTGAAAGAATAAAAGTAAATAGTAGGGCTTTTCTGGGGCCTCCCAGGTGTCTCAGTGGTAAAGAACCTTCCTGCCAGTGCAGGAGTTGTGGGTTCGATCCCTGGGTGGGGAGACCCTAGAAAAGGAAATGGCAACCCACTCCAATATTTTTGCCTGGGAAATTCCAGGGACAGAGGAACCTGGCAGACTACAGTCCATAGGGTTGCAAAGAGTTGGACATAACTCAGCAACTAAACAGCAACAACAAGGGCTTTCTTGGTGGTCCAGTGGTTGAGACTCTACCTGCCAATGCAGGAGAGGAGATGTGGCTTCAGTCCCTGGGCCAGTAAGATTCCACATGCCGTGGGGCAACTGAACCTGTGTGCCACAACCGAGTCTAAGCTCTAGAGCCTGTGCTCTGCGACAAGAGAAGCCACCTCAATGAGAAGCTCACACACCAATTAGAGAGTAGCTCCTGCTCATCTCAACTAGAGAAAGTCCAAGCGCAGCAACGAAGAGCCAGCATAGCCAAAGGAAAAAAAAGACCAGGTTGGTGGCCCAGTGGTGAGGACTTGGTGCTTACATTGCCAGGGCTCACGTTCAATCCCTGGTTGTGGAACTAAGCCATGTGGCAAAAAAAAAAAAAAAAATTTTTTTTGGAGGAAGACAAACATGTAAACAGACAACTACCGTACAGTTAATTGCAGCAAGCTCAAGGGCAAGGCCGGCCACTAAACTGTGCCTTGTGTAAGATAGAAAAAGACACCCTCTCTGAGTGGATGCAGTGCCAGGGTTTACAATTTGGCAGGCTGAATGCAGCTGAATTTTAGCTCTCTGGACCCTCAGCCAGGCACTTTCAAACAGAGAACAAAGTGAACATCCATGCACAGCTGCCTGGCTTAAGGAGACACCTATGGAGAGCGGGGCTTCATAGGTGGCTCCGTGGTAAAGAATCCACCTGCAATGCAGGAGCCACAGGAGATATGGGTTCAATTCTTGTGTTGAGAAGATCCCCTGGAGGCAGACATGGCAACCCACTAGAGTATTCTTGCCTGGGGAATCTCATGAACAGAGGAGCCTGACAGTCCATAGGGATCTACAGTCCATAGGATCACAAAGAATCTGACAATACCGAAGCGACTTAGCACACATGCACAGAGGTAGCCTATAAGGATGTACACCTGTGGAGCAGGAAGCTCTGGGACCCCGGCCTCCTGGCCCGGAACATCATTAGAAACCTCAATGATTTCATTTGTTTCTGGTGCTAGCTGTGACAAGGAGTTGGCAAAGAGAAACCCTGGAAATTCGGAAAGGCTCCTTTGGAAGGCAAAATTGGCAGATGGTGTTTACAGCTTTGCTTTGGTTCTCCCATCAGAGTGAATGCCAGATGTTTTCCTTGGTTTCCAAGACAGTGTGTGAGATCTAAAAGGCTCCTTTGCCCAAAAATAATGAAACAGCAGTAAGAGTTAAGTATGAGTTTCTCAGCAAGCGAATTAATTGTGTGCCCAAGGTCAGCAAAATTTGATTTGCTGCTGCGTAAATCCAAGGTTTATCATCAGCATTCTAGTCATTAATGGAACAGAATGTAACATAAATATAACAGAATCAGTGTCCCATAGTAAAGGGGTGGTTGGATAAATCCATATGAGACAATGTTATGCAGCCATCAAAAAGGACGTTATAAAAGACAAAATTATTGACACAGTAAGATCAGTGGTTGCCAAGGTTTGAAGAAGGAGAATGAGTAGGTGAAATACATGACATTTTTAGGGCTGTATCTGTATGATACTGTAATGGTGAACACATAACATGCATTTGTCAAAATCTGCAGAACTATACAAAGTGAACCTTAATGTAAACCACAGACTTTAGCCAATTATAGTGCTTCAATACTGGTTCACTAATTGTAACAGATGTACCACACTAACGCAGTATGTTAATTGTAGGGGAAACTGCAGTGGAGCTGGAGGAATATGGGAACTCTGCACTATCTACTCAATTTGTTTCTGTAAACCTAAAACTGTTCTAAAAAAAGGATGTTCCAGAGAATGTAAATATGAGAAGATTATTCTAAAACATTACTAAGTTAAAAAAGAACTACCAACAATGTCTACAATATGGTCTCATTTTTGTGACATGATATATACATGCACAATATAATTTTGAATCTGAAATTCTGAAAGCACATATGCCAAAATATTTAGTCATTAAGTCAGAGGAAAGACTATGGGTAATTTCTTATTTCTTTTTGTTTGCTTATTTGAAAATGCTTCTGAACATTTTTTATTAGACAAATGCATGAATACTTTCCTGTTGTAAATGGTTCAAACAATGGGAAGCATATTTTAGGACTGTCGTGGTAGCTCCCTCATATCTCCACTCTTCAAAAGTAAAGTGTTCATTCCCCCAGCTGCTAGGAGTGTTAATGACTGATCATTTGCAGTTAAGCTCCCCAGGTAACCTTACTTGAGGTTCATTTCAAATCATGCCTTTTTCCCCAGGGCAGCCCACACTCAAAGACTGATTGACACAAGGGCATAAAGGCCCAGTTATCTTGGCTCCAAATAGAGACAATTCTGCAGGTTCATCCTAACTCCAGTGCTCTGCCTGGAATAGCCCGAAGCTCTTTTGTGAATGCCTTTCACGCCATAACTTCTTCTGCCCACCCTTGCTTTCTTCACCTTCCCACAATGAACCTGAAAGTTCTCTACAATAAACTTTCAGGATTCAAATCTCTGCTTCTTGGAAAACCTGACTGACAGGGATCTGGGCCAGGAGTGAGCCAAGAAGGCAAACTCTAAAATGGGATTTCATGCTTATGAATAGCCTGGTGAGCTACAGTCCATGGGGTTGCAAAGAGTCAGACACACCTAAGCATGCACAGGCATGCTCACACACCATTAGTTCAGTTCAGTTCAGTCGCTCAGTTGTGTCCTACTCTTTGCGACCCCATGAATCACAGCACGCCAGGCATCCCTGTCCGTCACCAACTCCTGGAGTTCACTCAAACTCACATCCATCGAGTCAGTGATGCCATCCAGCCATCTCATCCTCTGTCGTCCCCTTCTCCTCCTGCCCCCAATCCCTCCCAGCATCAGAGTCTTTTCCAGTGAGTCAACTCTTCACATGAGGTGGCCAAAGTACTGGAGTTTCAGCTTTAGCATCATTCCTTTCAAAGAACATCCAGGGCTGATCTCCTTCAGAATGGACTGGTTGGATCTCCTTGCAGTCCAAGGGACTCTCAGAGTCTTCTCCAACACCACAGTTCAAAAGCATCAATTCTTCGGCGCTCAGCTTTCTTCACAGTCCAACTCTCACATCCATACATGACCATTGGAAAGACAATAGCCTTGACAAGATGGACCTTTGCTGGCAAAGTAATGTCTCTGCTTTGGAATATGCTATCTAGGTTGGCCATAACTTTCCCTACAAGGAGTAAGTGTCTTTTAATTTCATGGCTACAATCACCAGTTCTAACTGTTGCTTCTGCAGTGATTCTGGGGCCCCCAAAAATAAAGTCTGACACTGTTTCCCCATCTATCTCCCATGAAGTGATGGGACCGGATGCCATGATCTTCGTTTTCTGAATGTTGAGCTTTAAGCCAACTTTTTCACTCTCTTCTTTCACTTTCATCAAGAGGCTCTTTAGCTCCTCTTCACTTTCTGCCATAAGGGTGGTGTCATCTGCATATCTGAAGTTATTGATATTTCTCCCGGCAATCTTGAATCCAGCTTGTGCTTCTTCCAGACCAGTGTTTTTCATGATATATTCTGCATATAAGTTAAATAAGCAGGGTGACAATATACAGCCTTGACATACTCCTTTCCCTATTTGGAACCAGTCTGTTGTTCCATGTCCAGTTCTAACTGTTGATTTCTGACCTGCATATAGGTTTCTCAAGAGGCAGGTCAGGTGGTCTGGTATTCTCACCTCTTTCAGAATTTTCCACAGTTTATTGTGATCCACACAGTCAAAGGCTTTGGCATAGTCAATAAAGCAGAAATAGATGTTTTTCTGGAACTCTCTTGCTTTTTCAATGATCCAGCACACCATAAGTCTAGTTAAATATATTGTCAAAGATAAACAAAGCCAGACACTAGTTAAGGTGAAAAGGACAAATTTTGATCTGTAACATACCATTGCAACAGGGAAGGGAGTTCAGCATGAACCAAGCTCAGCTTTGACTGGTAGAGAAGTGACGAGGAGAGAATGAGGGAGAAGCCAGGGGGAAAGGTAGAGGTTTGAGTAAAACTCAGGGAATTGAAAAATTACAAAGGGCTGGTCAGTGTAAATGCCAATTAAAGCGACTATGTTTGTTACTGGCCATTATCTAAGTCAGGATTCTATCCTTCCACAGAGCGTGGGAGAGTCTTATCTATTCTGATGATTACATTTCAAAGGAATGGCTTTCGGTCCTTGAGAAAGACACTATGGAGTTATAAGAGATAAAGATACATCTCAAAGGGACAGGAGAAAGACTCATAATTGTAAGCCCTTTTAGTAAATGCTCTAAGAAAGAGTGGTCAGGGGCCTATTGTCAGGTGTGGGATAAAACAAAACAAATTTTTTTTGGTAACTGAGTTTTCTTGGGCACTTTAAGGAGAATTATTCTAGGGCTGCTCCCTTGAGCTGTTAGAAACAATGTTAGTGTTTTGTAAGACTTTCAATGTGAGGGAAGGGGACTGAAAAAATAATTTGTGCTAACAGTCTATAGTTTTTAATAGGCTCAAATTGAGTCCTAAACAAGAAGAGGGCTCAGAGGAGCCTGGCTAGAATTTAATCAAAGACAGCTTTTGTCAGACTGTAAGAGAACTGTCAGCTGAACAAGTCCCAGAGCTCACACGGGGCTGGAGGTGTTCAGTTTTCAACCAGAAAGGAGAACCCATTGAAAATGTGGGGAATTTAGTAGAGTTCCCCAGAGAATCTCACACTTAAAGTTATACTGAACCAGCCTTAGAGAAAAAGCTGCTTTAGACCTTCCATAATAAAAGTTAAAAATAAGCCTTGAAAGGATCAAGCTTATCTGAAAGTAACTTAACAGCAAGCCAAAACAAAAGTCAATGCTACTAAAAGGGGGGAAACCCAGACTCTCAACAATGTTACATTCACAATCTCTGGCATGAAATTTTTTAGATGCAAAACATGCAAAGAAGCCAAAAGAAATGTGACCCAGAACCAGGAGGAAAAAAAAAAAAAATCATTATCCAATCAAAAAATGGGCAGAAGACCTAAACAGACATTTCCCCAAAGAAGATATATAGATGGCCAACAGAAATATGAAAAGATACTCAACATGGCTAATTGTAAGAGAAATGCAGATCAAAACTACAATGAGATACAACCTCACTCCAGTCAGAATGGCCACCATACCAAAAAGTCTACAAATAAATGCTGTAGAGTATGTGGAGAAAAGAGAACCCTCCTACCCAGTTGGTGTGAATGTAAGTTGGTGCAGCCACTATGGAAAATAATATGGTGGTTCCTCAAAAAACTAAAATAGAGTTGTCATATGATCCAGTAATCCCACTCCAGGACATATATCTGAACAAAACTATAATTCAAAAAGATCAATGTACCCTATGTTTATATCAGCCCTATTCACAATAGCCAAGACATGGAAACAACCTAAATGTCGATCAAGAGATGAATGGAGAAAGACAACATGGTACCATATATACAATGGAATACTACTCAGACATAAAAAAGAATGAAATAATGCCATTTGTAGCAACGTGGATGAACCTAGAGATTATTGTGTTAAATGAAATACATCAGAAAGAGAAAGACAAATACCACATGACATCACTTGTATGTAGAATTTAAAATTTAACACAAATGAATTTATCTAAGAAACAGAAGCAGACTCACAGACATAGTGAACAGACTTGTAGTTGCCAAGGGGGAGGGGAGGGAAGGGAAGGATGAAGTGCGAATTTGGATGCAAATTAATATGCATAGAGTGGATGAACCACAAAGTCCTACTGTATAACACTGGTAACTATATTCAGTATCCTGGAGTAAACTATAATGGAAAAGAATACAAAAAAGAATGAGTATGTATATATATGTATATATGTTTAACTGAATCACCTCTCTGGACATCAGAAATTAACACAACATTGTAAATCAACTATAAGAAAAAAATTAGTCATTAGAAAGATAGGTGATAGAATTAACAGGCAAGGACTTTAAAAGAATTATTATAAATATGCTCAAAACGTTTAAAGAAAAATGTGAACATAATGGAGTGAGATGGGAGATGTAAAAGAAGAACAAAATCTTACTTCTAGATATGAAAACTACAATAGGCCAGAAGAAAATTTTACTGGATGATAAAATAGCGGATTAGATAGTACTAAAAGGAGACGCCAATGAAACTAATGTTATTGCAATAGAAAGTATACAGTATAAAACACAAGGGAAAATAAGACTGGAAAAAAAAATGAATAGTCTCACTCCTCTGTGAGACAATATCTAGTGTTCTAATACATGTGTAATTGGAGTCCCAGGAGGAGTCAGGAAAATGTTTTTAATAATGTCCACATTTTCTTAATTTTTCTGAAAAACCATTTATCCAATTAGGATGAAGATAAACCATACCAAGGCACATTCCTGGAAAACAGTAAGATAAAAATGAATCCTAAAGGCAATCAGAAAAAAAAAAAAAAAAAGAAATGAAAAAGAAAATACATAGGAATAGATATAAGAAAGATCAAAGATCTCTCAACTGAAATTATGCAAGCCAGGCAACAGAATGACATCAAAGAAGTTTTTAGTTGCAACCCATAATTCTCTACTCACAAAAAAAATCCATCAAAAATGAAGTGGGAAAAAAATGAAGGAAAAATAGCACATTTAAAAAGTGGTTATACATATAAAGGAATATTTTCAGCCATAAAAAGGAAATTCTGGGAATTCCCCTACAGTTCAGTAGTTAGGACTCAATACTTTCACTGCTGTAGGCTCAGGTTCAATCCCTAGTTGGGGAACTAAGATCCCACAAGCAGCACAGAGCAGGCAAAAAACTTTTTTTTTTTGACATGCTACAACATAGATGAATTTTGAAGACACTTTAAATAAAATAAAGTGAAAGTGAAGTCACTCAGTCGTGTCCGACTCTGCGACCTGTGGACTGTAGCCCACCAAGCTCCTCCGTCCATGGGATTCTCCAGGCAAGAATACTGGAGTGGGTTGCCATTTCTTCTCCAGGGAATCATCCCGACCCAGGGATCGAACCCAGGTCTCCCACATTGCAGGCAGATGCTTTAACCTCTGTACCACCAGGAAGTAAATATTTTACTTATTAAGTAAAATAAGCCAGTCACAAAAGGACAAACATTTTATGATTTCACTTACACGAAGTATCGAGAGTAGTCAAGTTCATAGAGACAGGAAGTAGAATGATGATTACTCAGGGGCTGAGGGGAACGAGGGAATGAAGTTTCAGTTTTGCATGATGGAAAAGTTCTGGAGATTGGTTATATAGCATAATTATATTTAACACTACTGAACTGTACAGTTAAAAATGATTAAGATGGTTAGGTTTTATGTTATGTGTATTTTACCACAATTAATAATTTAAAATTTTCAGGGACTTCTCTGGTGGTCCTGTGGTTAAGGATCTGCCTTCCAAAGCAGGGGATGCAGGTTCAAGCCCTGGTCAGGAAACCAAGATCCCACAGGTCAAGGGGCAGCTAAACCCAAGCACTGCAACCACTGAGCCCACTCACTCTAGAGCCCACACACCACAGCTAGAGAGCCCACGTGTTCTAGAGGCCATGCTCCACAACAAAAACCCAGCATAGCCACACACCCACAAAAAAATTGTCAGCCCAGCATTATAAATCAACTATACTCCAATAAAAATTAATTAAAAAAATTAAAACATTTAAAATGGTTAAGATGATCAATTACATGTACCTGTATTTTCCACACTTCCTTAAACTTAAAAATTAATTTTTAAAATGAAGGGAAAATAAGACTTTTTTCAAACAAACAGAAGCTGAGAAATTTCACCCTCATACACATTTGGTGGGACTATAAATAGGTGTTGCTATTGTGGAATAGTATTGAGATTCCTCAAAATATTTACTATATGATACAAACAATTCCACTTCTGAGTATTTATGGAAGAACACAAAAACACTAAATTGAAAAGATATTGCATCCCTATGTTTATTACAGTATTATCTACAATAGCCAAGATATGGAAACAATCAGTGTCTATTGATGGATGAATGGATAAAGAAGATGTAGAATACTACTCAGCCATAAAAAGGAATGAAATCCTGCCATTTGCAACAACATGGATGGATATTGAAGGTATTATGCTAATTAAAATAAATCAGAAGGTAAAAGTATTTGTCTTTTATGTTGAATCTAAAACAAATAAATAAAACAAAAACAAACTCATAGATACAGAGATCAGATTACTGGTTACCAGAGGGGATGGGATTTGGCGAGGTGGGCTAAGAGGATGAAGGCGGTCAACTGTGTGATGATGGATGATAGTAGGCTATGTGATACATACAGGTATTGAACTATAATTCTATACACTTGAAATGTATATATATTTTTTTAAAAGCTGAGAAATTCTATCACCCTCAGATCTATAATATCAAAAATGTTAAAGAAATTTCTTTAGACAGAATATGATGATACCAGAGGGAAATTTAGATCTACATAAAGGAGAAAAGAAAGCCAGGAGTGGTATATACATAATTACAAACCAAAAAAAAAAAATCTCATTTTAAAATATATTTGAGATAATTGACTGTTTACAAATACAGGATTGTATTTTGTAGTTTATAACATACATAGAATAAAACATATTGTAATAACAATACAAAGAACAAAAGGAGAAAAGGGAGGGAGGAGCAGGGTGGGGGCTAAAGAAGTAGAAGAGAAAAGGAAAGACACAGCACATGGGACAAATAGAAGACAAATTGCAGTAAGGTACGTTGAAACCATATCAGTAATTACATCAAATATGAATGATGTAGAAGTCCCACTTTCAGCATGAGAGCATGAGGATCTCAGAGGAAACCGGTGAAAATTATCTTTTAAAAAGTTTAAATATTTGGAAATGGCCCTATGAGCATATAGCAAATGAAGAAACATTTATTTTTTAAAACATCTACTTAAACTCGGTAAGAACTGTTACAGTCTGTGTTGTTTGAACCAAAAATCTCACTCTCTGTCTTCTTGCTCCCAATTCAGTAAGACAGAGACTCTACTGGAGACTTGTACAGTCGAGAACCCAAGCCCCCTCATCTCCCAGGCTCTCAGTCAGAGGGCTGTCTTCTTAGAAGGGACAATAAATACAACAGCATTTCTCATTCTACCCCCAGCTACCTGTTGCTCAGGCTAAATTCAGGGTAAGGGCAGTCAAGAGGTGTGGGGTTCCTTTCTTCTGCCCAGACCTCACTCTTTGGGTATGGTGCAGATGAAAAAACTGATTGTTCTTGAGGCTTATCGGCAGGGATCTCAGGCAGGCAAGCCAAGGGGACCCATGCCTGCTTCCTCCCCTCACATCCACAGAGCAGTCAGGTCTGAAAGCGGGATGTCACTTAGAAAGAACAGCACCATTGTGTCCTCCTCCAGCACAAGAGATGTGGCTCACAGATTCTGACCACAGGAGAAGCAGGCCGTAGAACAGTGAGTTCTAATCCCTTCCCAAAGGAATTGACTACATTTGCAACCAACCATCGAGAAATTCAATCCTAAGAGTACTCTCAAAACCAGTGGAAGTTGTGGCAAAAGACAACTAGGAGACAATATTAATAGAGAAGTTCTTTGACAATAGGCTCAGATATAAACCAGCTACGATGCCAAAGAAAAACAGGAAAAGAGATGACTGCCGAGATCCATCCTGGTCATAGAACAAATCTCAGACACTGACCTCCAGAAGAATCCTTTCAAAGGAGCCCAAATTTGATTGGATTACTCTGTGAAGCAATGGATGTCTTAACATTGTGGAAAATAGAGTAATCAGACAATTGGAGAAGCTTAATAGCTGAGTGTAGTCAGAGACAGAGAGAGCCAAAAAAGGAAAAACATGGGGAACAGAAACTGCCTATGAAAGTGACCAGATGTCCAATTTAACCAACAATGATTTCAAAGTAGCCACTAGAAGGATGTTTCAGTTCAGTTCAGTCGCTCAGTTGTGTCCGACTCTTTGCAACTCCATGAATCGCAGCATGCCAGGCCTCCCTGTCCATCACCAACTCCCGGAGCTCACTCAGATTCACATCCATCCAGTCCATGATGCCATCCAGCCATCTCATCCTCTGTCGTCCCCTTCTCATCCTGCCCCAAATCCCTCACAGCATCAGAGTCTTTTCCAGTGAGTCAACTCTTAGCATGAGGTGGAGTTTCAGCTTTAGCATCATTCCTTCCAAAGAAATCCCAGGGCTGATCTCCTTCAGAATGGACTGGTTGGATCTCCTTGCAGTCCGAGAGACTCTCAAGAGTCTTCTCCAACACCACAGTTCAAAAGCATCAATTCTTCAGCACTCAGCCTTCTTTACAGTCCAACTCTCACATCCATACAGGTGCTTAAAGAACATATTAACACAGAGAAAACTAGTGGATTACATTTCTGTGGCAGGGAAATTACAAGGTAAACTTAGGAGATGTTACATGGAAAAATCAAGGATACTTTCAAACACCAATGGAGTTACATCAAAAGTTCACAGGAGTTGATCTTGAAGGACCTCCTATCATCCAAAGCTAGGTAGATTTGAAAACTGGAAAAGTAGTGACTGTTATTGAATGAAACACAATGAATCTCTAAAAATCCAAAATAAAATCTGAAAGGTGAAGTGAGAAAAAAAGTACTTTTACCAAATGAAGCAGCTACGAACTGAACATAAAAAATTAAACATTTATTCTACCTTTTCAGTAGAAACCATATTTCATTGAAACTAAATTATCCAAGTAATGAGAAAATATTCTTCTATATCAAAGATAGCTTGCTAATAAATATATTAAAAAGTAGTTAAAAATTATCATTTCCCAGTACATAATTGTATTATTAATTCAGGCAAAGTTTATTAATTGATGCTAATCATTAATGAGTGGTTGATAGGGAGCTGTGCCTTTGTATCTCCAAAGCAACCCCACTCTGATGGTAAGGTGAAGAAAAATATAAATTTCAAGCTGTTACCTCCTCAGTCCAGCAATCAAAATAGGTCTTACTCTTAATAATGGTGGGGACAAACCAGTGCTATGTATCTCCTTGGAAGGTGAGGGGCAATATACAATATCATCTGTGATGTATTTTTGTTGAAAGTGTTTAACTCGAACTAATGAAGCCTTTAAATCTAACCTTCACTTACAAGAAATAGAAGAACAAATTGAATGACAGCTTGAGGAAGCAATCAGAATAATTTATAAAGTCAAACATTCGGCAGGAAAACTGGTCTAGTTTCCAGTATTACTTTTTAAAAGGAAAAAATAAGAGAAAATACATAAATAAAAGGAAAGTAGATTTTAATATAGTTAAAATGGTAAATTTTATGTGATATACTGTTTACCAAAATAAAAAAACCTGCTCTCCTGTGAGATGTTGATAGTGGGGGAGGCAGTACAGGGCCTATGGTGCAAACTGCTGTACTTTCTGCCCAATTTTGTCATGAATATAAAACTGCCCTAAAAAATAACGATTTGGTGGGGTGTTTTTTTTTTTTTTTTTTGGCTGCACTAGGTCTTTGTTGCTGCTCTGGGGCTTTCTCTAGATGCAGTGAAGAGTGGTCTACTCTCTAGTTGTGGTGTGCGGGCTTATTGCGGTGGCTTCTCTTGTTGCAAAGCACAGTCTCTAGGGCATGTGAACTTCAGTAGTCGTGACACTTGAGCTCAGTAGTTGTAGTGCATGGGCTTAGTTGTTCCAAGACACGTGGAATCTTCCCAGATCAGGATTATAACCTGTGTCTCCTGCATTGGCAAGTGGATTCTTAACCACTAGACCACCAGGGAAGTCCTAAAGTTATTTTTAAAAAGTACTCTCATAAATTTAAAAAGACTTAAAGGGATGTAACAACCAGATTCAAAGATTTGCAGTCTTGTCTGTGATTGGATCCTACTTTGTACAGACCACCTGTATAAGTCTTTTTTGGTACAATTGGAGAAATATGAATAGGAAGTGAGAATTAGATCAGTTGAGGATGCAAGAGATTTAAGAATGGCTGCTTGCATATGTGCTAAGTTGCTTCAGTCTTATCCAACTCTTTGCAACCCCATGGACTATAGTCCTCCAGGCTTCTCTGTCCTTGGGATTTTCCAGGCAAGAATACTGGAATGGGTTGCTATGACCTCCTCTAGGGAATCTTTCCCACCCAGGATCAAACCCAAGTCTCTTATGTCTTTTGCATTAGCAGATGGGTTCTTTGCCACTGAGCCACTTGGGAAGCCCTTAGGAATGGATAGATTGCTTTAAAAATAATTCAGCATTGGGATTCCCTGGTAGTCCAGCAGTTAAGACTCTGCCCTTCCATGTCATTCCATCCCTGGTCCAAGAAATAAGATCCCACATGCTGCTTGGTGCAGCCAAAAGGTAAAGTAATAATAATAATAATAATAAATTTTAAAATAAAATACTTAAGGATAAAAAATTGAATTGAAAAGGGAAAAAATCATAGACTAAAATCTAAAGAAGTTTAAAGAGAAATATTTATCTGTTTCTAAATTAATTACTCCTTTCAAAACTCTCTATAGTTAAATTTAAAATTCATAAATTAAACAAAAAAAATTTAAATACTATAAAAATATGTGTTTCTGAAGAACTTTCCTGATTAAATTTGTTTTGACCTAAGTTATCACTGTAGATTAATTTTTCACCATATATAAATTAAAAGTTATGAAAGAGAGACTTCTCTGGAGGTTTAGTAGTTAAGAATCCACCTACCAGTGCTAGGGACATAAGTTCGATCCCTGGTCTAAAATGCCGTAGGGCAACTAAGATCATGTGCCCTAGAGCTCTGCTCCACAGCTAGAGAGTAGCTCCCACTGGCTGCGACTAAAGAAAGCCAGCACACAGCAAGGACCACAAGCCCTTGTGCCTTATCAAAGACCCAACACAGCCAAAAAGAAATAAATAAGTTAGGAAAAAAAAAAGTGAAAAAGGAACACTCTAGGTCAGCACATTTTATTACAGTTAACACTATAAACTCAAGCAGACTTGAAAAAATGTTACAAAATTAAAGGTTACCAAATTATAATAATTACTGTCCTTGGGCTTCCCAGGTGGCTCAGCAGTAAAAGAATCCACCTGCAATGCAAGAGATGCAGGTTTGAACCCTGGGTGGGGAAGAGCCCCTGGAGGAGGGCATGGCTCCTAGGTTTCAGTTCAGTTCAGTTCATTTCAGTTGCTCAGTCGTGTTCAACTTTTTGTGACCCATGAGCCTCAACACGCCAGGCCTCCCTGTCCATCACCAACTCCCAGAGTCCACCCAAACCCATGTCCATTGTGTTGGTGATGCCATCCAACCATCTCATCCTCTCTTGTCCCCTTCTCCTCCTGCCCTCAATCTTTCTCAGCATCAGGGTCTTTCAAAATGAGTCAGCCCTTCGCATCAGGTGGCCAGAGTATCAGAGTTTGAGCTTCAACATCAGTCCTTCCAATGAACACCCAGGACTGATCTCCTTTAGGATGGACTGGTTGGATCTCCTTGCAGTCGGAGTTCACTACTAATTTTTGCAATTAGTACTTTTTATTGAAGAAGCAATTTTATCATGAACATTATTTAAAAAATTAAGCAGGAGGAAAGGATATACACAGACCCAGCACAGCCAAAAAAAAATTTTTAAGGGTGGGAGAGTGTTTGGCTAGCCTGAGTTTTTCGTTTGGGGCAGAAGGGCATCTTGACTGGCAGAGCCTCAGAGTATACATTCTCCAAAGATAAATCAAACTAAACTACTAGAATAAGGGAAATTAATTACTGGAACTGGCAAAAACATAGATTCTACCATTACTTAGCATATGGTTGGCATATACATACATCATCTCATTTACTCCTCACAATAACCCTGTGTACTAAGCATTAATATCTCTCAGAGAGACTGCAAGAGGTTACTGATCATGAAGCAATTCAGCAGCCTAATCAGCATTTGAAGTCAGGTCAAACCCCTACTTTCTTTCTTTCTGGGGCTCACCTTGTTGCACGTGGGATCCTGGTTCCCTGATCTGGGATCAAACTCACGCCCCTTCAGTGCAAGTATGGAGTCCCAACCACTGGACCACCAGGGAAATCCCAAAACCCTACTTTCAAAACTCAAGTTCTTTCTATTACAGCATGCTATTCCACTGGGGAAAAGATTAAATTTCCACTCCTCATTTCTCCCAACAGTAGAAAGAAGTAATGACTTGCTCTGGGTGTCCTGAGTGACTTGGGTATCTCAGCTAACAGATTTGCAGAGCAACCAGGGCTCCCTTGGAAGTGAGGGGCCTCCTATGGCCTTTGTTTCTTCTGTCATTGATTAGAAGAGGAAGAAAGGAAGAAAAAAAAAGCTTAGTGTAATGGCATGCATAATATTCATTGTTTTCCAAATGCTTAGTTTTGGTTGCCGTTGATTTTGTTCACCGATTCAGAGGCTCTGGATCTCTGGGGCCACCAGTGCTAACTGGAGTACGAAAGCAAGAGCAGGAGTCCTTCCCATCACACAAGAGCTGGTCTGACTTGCTTCCTTCCCAGGGGTCTCAGTAGTTTATCACTTTATCACTCCAAGCCCAGCTCTGCCCACAGGCTCCTGTGGCCACAGTCAGGCTGATAGATGAGGCCTGCCCACCCTCACCTGCCTGAACCCCAAGGAAGGAAGGAAGGAAGGAATGTCGCTCAGTCGTGTCCGACTCTTTGCAACCCCATGGACTGTAGCCTACCAGGCTCCTCTGTCCATGGGATATTCTAGGCAATAGTACTGGAGTGGGTTGCCATTTCCTTCTCCAGCGGATCTTCCTGACCCAGGGATCAAACCTCGGTCTCCCACATTGTAAACAGACGCTTTACCGTCTGAGCCACCAGGGAAGTCTGAACCCCAGGCAGATCCTAAAGTCCCAAATGAGGGTCTCCTGATCAGATGACTGCATGTGAGCCCAGACCAAAGCAGTGGCTAGAGAAGGAATATAAGTAATAAGATTTCTGATAAATCAAGTGAAGGACAACTAAGGTGGTTTTTTGTTTGGTTGGTTTTTGTCTGTTTTGCTTGTTTCATTTTGGCTGAACATTTGGAAGAGCTGAAGTGGAGAAATTGATGTGGCAGCAGACTTCAGGGGAAAATGAGGAGCTGAATTTTGCCCTTGCTCTTTCTGAGACCCCAAGTTAGAGATGACGTACAGGCAGCTGGGACTCTGGTCTGGAGTTGAAGGAGGGGTAACTAACACAGTGATGTCTCTGGGGTGACAGCTTAAGTCTGAGACCAGGACCAAGGCTGAATCTCAAATGTAGGATGGAAAGGCTCGTCACTTTTCTGTGAGACAGGCTGAGAAAGGAAGGAAAAGAGGGCTGGGGCTGTGGGTTGTAGGGGAGGGAGGCAGGGCAGGATGGGTGGGATTTTCTGAGGCCAGCAGCAGAAGGGAGGGTCCTGTGGTTCCCAGGCTTTCTGCATGAAGATGGAGATGGATGTGTGATGCAGTGTCTATTTACTGCTCTCAAGACTCAGAAGACTGCCCACCCCTGTATACCCAGAGAAAGTTCAGCCAGGCTGATGGAGCAGCTCAGGCTCTCAAGAGCCCAGGTGCCTCAGCTCTCCCCAAATCCTACAAGTTAAAACTGTTTGGCTTTATATTAATGGACATCCCTGGTGGCTCAGATGGTAAAGTGTCTGCCTGCAATGCAGGAGACCTGGGTTCCATCCCTGGGTTGGGAAGATACCCTGGAGAAGGAAATGGCAACCCATTGCAGTACTCTTGCCTGGAAAATCCCATGGACAGAGGAGCCTGGTAGGCTACAGTCCATGGGGTCACAAAGAGTCAGACATGACTGAGCAACTTCACTTTCACTTTTATATTAATATTTCTCAGCCATAAAAAAGAATGAATTTGATCAGTTCTAGTGAGGCGGATGAAACTTAAGCCTGTTAGAGTGAAGTAAATCAGAAAGGGAAAAACAAATATTGTGTATTAACCTGTATATATGGAACCTAGAAAAATGGTATCTATGAATATATTGGCTGGGAGGGAATGGAGATGCAGGTATAGAGAACAGACTCGTTGACACTGGGGGAAAGAGAGTGGGACAAATGGAGAAAGTAGCTAGACATATATACATGTGTAAAACAGATAGCTGGTGAGAAGTTGCTATATAACACAGGGAGCCCAGCCAGGCACTCTGTGATGATCTAGAGGGGTGAGATAGGGGGAGGGGAGGGAGCCTCAAGAGGGAGGGGTTATATGTATAATTATGGCTGATTTGTGTTTTCGTATGGCAGAAACCATGACAACATTGTAAAGCAATTTTCCTCCAATTTAAAAAAAACAAAAAACTATGACTTTAAGAAGCTAAAGTTATACAAGCCAAAGTTTTGATCTTTGTCACCAGTTCCTGGTCATAAAAATCTTTGAAATTTTGGGAGTGTTAGGAATAGTTTCTGGTTTTCATAACCAGCCCCTGTCATCACATAGGAGTTTATGCTAAGAAGGTGATTTAGGGTGGGGATCCTAGATAGTCATAGGGTAGGGCTGGTCACTGAAAAGATCAATGAAAAGAAGTTTACACTTTCAGCTTGGGAATTCCCTGGTGGTCCAGTGGTTAGGACTTGGCACTTTCCAGGCCCAGGTTCAATCCCTGGTGCACAGCGTGGCCAAAAAAACCAAAAACAAACAAAAGAGCTTTCAGCTCTACACTAGATCTCCCAAGGACGGGAAGGGAGCCAGGGAGGAGGTATAACAACTGTTTATTATAGAGATTCTCAGAGCCTCTAGGTTGATAAACACATTTAAAAAGTGGAAGTGCTGGGAGATGGGTGCACCTACAGAGGGAATGGAGAGTCCCCAATACTACCCCCACCCCGACTCTTTGCCCCAGACATCTCTTCCATTTGGATGTTTCTCCTGAGTTGTATCCTTTGTCACAACTGAGTAAAGGTAAAAAGAAAAAAAAATATGTCCTAAGCATAGTGTTTTATATTCCTCTTTGCATTTAATTATCTTAATAGTCCCAGAAAGTAGACAATATTATTAACCCCAATTTACAACAAAGGAAACAGGTTTAGAAAGTGTACATTTTTGCTTAGCACTTTCAAACCCTAGTCCTCCTGACCCCAAAACTGGTGCCCTGAACTGCTATACCGCCCTGCCCACCTGAGGCTGTCCTGTCCTTTATGTACTGAGGCCAGAGAACCATCTCTTTGCCAATTCCGAAGGTACCCTAACTCTGATTTTTGCTTCCACTGGCAAGGCAAAGAGCTGAATTCTGTGTTAAGCAAAGAGCTAAAGTTTGTATTGTCCGAATCACTTCCTACAACTATTCCTTAAAATTAGCATTGGTACACAACTTTATGGGTTTCCCAGATGGCGCTAGTGATAAAGAACCCGCCTGCCAATAGGAGACATAAGTGATGTGGGTTCGATCCCTTGGTAGGGAAGATCCCCTGGAGGAGGGCATTGCAATCCAGTATTCTTACCTGGTGAATCCCTATGGACAGAGGAGCCTGGCGGGCCACAGTCCATAGGGTCGCAAAGAGTCGGACACATTGAAGGGACTTAGCACACACATAGCTTTACAGGTGCTTCAGACATTGATTCCTCAGGCCTCAGGGGCTCCTCACTCCTGTATCTCTGGTTCACAGGAGCAGCCTATTGGTCAGGTGATTGAAACTCGTGATTGTAACTCAGGCCAAAAGGTTTACCAGGAAAAAGAGAAGTGTTTCCAAATTGTGAGAGTGATTAGAAAACAAAACAAAAACTCTTGAGCTCACTCTAACTCTCGGGGCACATCACACTCAGAAACTGGGCAAAGTTTCTGTAGAACCCAGAGAGAGGTAAGAGCAAAGTCTCATTTAATGGACTTTGTGCCAGGACCAGCCCTGAACCAAGCTCTGAACCAAGAGGTAGGTGTGGCTTATTCCAGTAAAGAAGGAGGTTCTGGAAGATTGGAAGTGTGGAGATGGTCTGCAGATCAGTCAGAGAAATGGCTGGATAGGGTGAACAGTGAGATATAAGAAAGAGAAGTTGGAAATTCCCTGGCAGTCCAGTGTTTACGATTCCCAAGGGTCCAGGATTTGATCCCTGGTTGGAAACTAAGATCGCATGAGCCATGTGGCATGGCCAAAAAAATAAATAAATAAAGAGTTGATAAGAAACGTGAGCCACCCTCCGAAGCAACTTTCTTCAATTTTCTACTACTCTTGCCCTCATCTTCAGCTCTATTTTCTTTCTATCCCATATTCTTGGGAGAGTAGGAAAGAGTCAATGAAATTGATGGGAGTTTACTGCTCAACAGCAAAAAAAAAAAAAAAAAGATGCAACAGTTTAAACCAACTTTGTCCTCTTCTTTGCTGCTGCTGCTAACTCGCTTCAGTTGTGTCCGACTCTGTGTGACCCCATAGATGGCAGCCCACCAGGCTCCCCCGTCCCTGGGATTCTCCAGGCAAGAACACTGGAGTGGGTTGCCATTTCCTTCTCCAATGCATGAAAGTGAAAAATGAAAGTAAAGTCACTCAGTCGTGTCTGACTCCTAGCAACCCCATGGACTGCAGCCTACCAGGCTCCTCCATCCGTGGGATTTTCCAGGCAAGAGTACTGGAGTGGGGTGCCGTTGCCTTCTCCGGTCCTCTTCTTTGTCAGTTCACAATTAATGTCATTGTAAATGGTAAATCTGAAAAAATCCACTTTTGCTCAGAATTTTTCATTATAGAGGCTGATTTTAACTAGATCAATATATGGTAATTACTAGAATTCTGCTATCATGTCATTAACCTGCATTTAAGTATAGAAAAGTTATTTCCTTTCTCACCCTGATGACTCAGCCTTGAACTTAAGTCAGGTCTGCAAAAGGGAGATAAAGGAGTAGAAGTCTCCACAGAGGGAGGATAAAAACACTCCTTCAGCCAGAATCAGTTTCCACCCAAAGGCAGCTCTTGGATATTGGTGGGTGGCCAAGAGTGGACTGATGTCAAGCGGTCCCCTGATATTTGCCAGTCCCCAAGCTACCACGGACACAGCTGGGTGGGAAGGACCTCTGCCTAGAGCTTCATCCCCCAGTCCTACTCGCTAACAAAAGTGATTCCACAGCCAGATGGTAGGGAATGGGAAGTAGGGAAGACTGGAGAAGAGGAGGACTGGCCAGATTAGCAGGTGGTTCCTTCGTCAGAGCAAGGGTTTAAGGGTCAAAGAAGGGCACAGATGGTCTTCCAAGTAATTAGAGAAATTAAATCCTCGGCATTTTTAAATCCATGTACATCCAGACTGTTAAAAAAAAAAAAAAAAGAAGACGAAGAAAGGAAGGAAAGGGGGGAGGGAGGGGAAGAGAGGAAGGAAGGAAGGAAAGCAGAGGAGAAAAAAAGAGAGAAAGAAAGGGATGGAGGGAGGATGGTGAAAAGTTCTTTGAGTCTTTAGTCTTGACATTCCTTCCCAGAAGCACTAGAGTTTTCTCATTTCCCTCTTTTACAATTTCCTGAATCATGTTTTATCCTTTATCTCTTCCTCTGGCCCCCACCCTCTCCCATCTGGCTCATATACTTAGGAGAATTGGCTGAAATACAATCTCTTGGCTGTGGCCAGAAATCTCTCTCTTATGGGTTCTTGCTGATTGTTTCAGCTGAATTCCCATTAATAGTAGAAAAACTTCATTATCAACACACTCTGTAATTTTACAACTTGACCTGGGAGCTTAGGGTACTGCTTGATATTCTATCCTTAACTAATTGTGAAGGATGAGGGACCCTTCCTCACTAGCACTGTCTACACACTGATGATGGCAGGTGTACAGGATCTAATGTAAGAGATACCTCATGGTTCTGGCCAATAAGAAGGGGTTTTACAAAGAACCATAGGGGCAGATGGCCTTACAGAGCTACCGGTGCCTCGAATGAACTTCCTAGACTGTGATGGGCCTTTGTGAGTGTTGATTTCACTGCTACAGAAGGTGAATGGGATCCCTAGCAGTGTGATAAAGGAGAAAGACTGTTGACATGGTTTTAGTCCTGCCTCTGCCGTAATTCTGGAGAAGGAAATGGCAACCCACTCCGGTATTCTTGCCTGGAGAATTCCATGGACAGAGGAGCTTGGTGGTCTACAGTCCATGGGGTCACAAAGAGTCGGACATGACTGAGCAAATAAGCAGACACACACAGACACACGCTGTCATAATTCACTGTGTTGCTTCTGCAAGTTGCCTTACCTCCCTGGAACTCAAATTCCTCCTTTGTAGAATAGAGATGACGTTGTCTTTTTTCTCAGGGCTTTTGAAAGTTTCAAAAGAGTGCTGTGATAGTGTTTTAAGAAGCATGAAGAGTTATAAAATAGAATAGAATATTATTTTATTCATCTTTACCTCTAATCATTCTTTTATATTTTAAATGCATGAATAGATCCTTCATTCCAGATATCAACTCCTGGGGAACAAATTTGACCTGAATCATGCAATGATTTCAGAAGTTACCAAGGACGGACTGAAACGGGCTTGAAGAGATGTGGATCACTGGGTCATGATTTAGCAGTTTCACTAAGGGCATGTGTTCGTTTATTCACGCAACAAAAGAGGCAGAAATGAAGAGGTCCCCAACAGCTTGTAAGGGACTCTGGCCAGGGCTTCCCTGGTAGTTCAGTGGTGAAGAGTCTGCATGCCAATCCAGGAGACATGGGTTCAATCTCTGATCTGGGAAGATTCCCACACGCCAAGGAGCAACTAAGCCTGTGTGTCACAACAGTTGAGCCTGTGCTTTAGACCCTGTGCTATAACGCCCGTGCTCTAACGCCCATTCTCTGCAACAAAAGAAGCAACTGCAGTGAGAAGCACTGAAACTAGAGAGTAGCCTCCGGTCACTGCAACTAGATAAAAACCCTCGCAGCCACAAGGACCCAGCACAGCCATAAGTAAATAAAGAAAAATGTTTTTAAAATAGCCTCTGAACCAATACAGTATTGTAAAGTAAAAAAATAAATAAATAAAAATAAAATATTGCAAATAAATAAATAAAATAGCCTCTGGCCAACTATCTTATCTAATTACCATGCTGAATAGTCAGCTGGTACCAGGGAAGGAGAAAAGAAGTTGCTTTTCTGCTATTTGTGTAGACTTTAGGATTCTTGTTTGGAAGATTTTTTAAAATACCTCCAGCTGCGTTAAAAGCACCATTCACAAGGCTAAAATGTAATCAGGCTAAAATGTTTTTAGTTGTTTTTTTTTCAGACTAGCAAATATTTTAAAAATGCATAATACTCAGTGTTGGCTAAGATGTGAGAAAATAGAGACTCTCATAAGGAAAGTATAAATAGTAGAATCTTTGGAGGATGATGTGGCCTTTCTACTCAACTCCAAATTTTACAACACAGTCAGGCTATAGAAAGGAAGAGGGATTCCCTAGGTCCTAAAAGTCCACTTTATAATAATTCTTAACATTTTAGAGCATTTTATAAGTCATATATGTGATCTTATGTGATCCTCAGTATAATTCAATAACACATTCATTTGAAAAATAAGGACACCAAGGTTCAAATGTATTCCCTTGATTTGTTCAGAGTCTCACTGTTAGGACATGGTGGAGGTAGGATTAAAATCCCTAAAATCCAGCTGGTGTCCTTCTTCCTACAGAACAAAATGGACAGAACACAAAGGAACAGTCTTCTTACTAGATGGGACCAACAATATTTTCCAGAACAAGATGGAATACAAGTCAATTTTTTAAAAAAGAAACATCTGGGTAGGCATAACATCTGTGTCACTCAGGTATTTTTTTAATTAAAAAATTTTTTTTTGTTTATTTAGCGGCTGTGCTGGGTCTTTGTTACTGCTCAGGCTTCTCTCTAGTTCCGGTGCACGGGCTTCCCTTTGCAGCAGCTTCTCCTGTGGCAGAGAGCAGGATCTAGGGCACGTGGGCTTCAGTAGCTGTAGCACGTGGGCTTGGTTCTTGCAGCTTCCGGGCTCTAGAGCACAGGATCAACAGTTGTGGCGCCTGAGCTCAGTTGCTCCGCCCAGGCAGGACCTTCCCCGATTAAAGGATCGAACTCGTGTCTCTTGTATTGATAGGCAGATTCTTTACCACTGAGCCATCAGGCAAACCCCCAGACAGGTGTTTTTGATATGCTCTATGGATTATCAAGTTTTGTTTGGTTCCAGTGACAGAAACTGTATTCACACTGCAGCAGGTTTCCCAGAGGTAATCATGCTTGGCTTTTACCCCTAGCTTCTGCTTTCCTCGGTGTTGCCTTTAAGATAGACTCCCTCCTCCTGGATCCCAGCAGCTCCAACATTATATTTACTCTTCTAGTGTCATAATCTTAGCGTTATGAAAGCATTTCCCCCCAACCCCCACCTCCAGCTTTGAGCAGAACTGGATTACGTATGCATTCCTAGGGTTAAACGGTTGGGTCAGCCCCAGTCCAAAGCACAGGAACCGAAAGTAAAAGCGGATTCTGTTACCAAAAGCAAGGATACTGAAAAGACCAAAACAGTACTTAAAATACTCTATAAAGTAACATAAAGAAGTTAGATGTTTTGATTGGAAAAAGGAAAGTAAAGACATTTGTGATTCTCACATTGAACACTTCCTCAAAAGACCCTTTTGTGGAAACACAGAAAGCTTCCCAGGAAAATTATGGTTCCTCTGTTCCCTACAAATTGATTTGTACAAAGAGAATACCCTCCATCCACAGTGACAAAGAAGATGCGCCTGTCCACAGCTCGTCCACATGCCTACTGCCTCACTATGCTGTGGCAGGGAACCTCTGAGGAACCTCTGTAAGTATGGTTTCCATACTTACAGCTATTTCACTTGTAGCCAGATTAAGCGGGAAAAACATAGAAGCTATGAGTCTGTTGATATGTCTAGAGCTAAAAATCTGGTACCAGTGGGTTATGGAAGAGCAAATGTGTGTGTATACATGTATTTGTGTGTGTGTGTGTGTATACATTTATGTATAACTATAGGAAGCAAGTAGCTTCCCAGGTGGCTCAGTGGGAACAAACCTGCTTGCAATGCAAGAGATACCAGAAATATGGGTTCAATTCCTGGGTCAGGAAGATCCCCTGGAGGAGGGCATGGCAACACACTCCAGTATTCTTGCCTAGAGAATCCCATGGACAGAGGAGCCTGGCAGGCTACAGTCCATAGGGTTGCAAAGAGTCAGACATGACTGAAGCGACTGAGCACAGCCCATAGGAAACAAAGGATAGATTAGAAGAGGGGAAGGAGGGAAAAAAAAGAAGAAAGGAAAAAATGAGAGTTTGCCTTTCTTAGTAGGTTTCATACCCTCATTACCTTTCCTGTCTTCTTCCTGCTTTTATTAGTTAGGATATTGACTAGATGGAGACAAAAATATCAGTGGCTTAATCAAAGCAGAAGTTCTGTTTCTGTCTCAGGTGAAGCTCTGAATTAGTAGACTGTGCAAGGCTGACCAGAAGCACTGTTCCCCAAAGTCACCCCTGGATCACCCAGTTCTAGCCATCTCATTACCCCACCCATAATAATATATTTGTCCATAGGGTCACTGTTGACTCACCATTATTATTTCCCAAAGATAGAATGAGAAGTTATGCCGCTTCTTGTTAAACATGTGACCTGGGGGTTGCCAGCATCATTTTGGCTTACTTCCCTTTTGACCAGAATGTAGTCATATTGTCATTCCCAACTGTAAAAATGTATTACCAGGGTTAAAAAATGTATTATTATTATTATTTTTTAAAAAGGGACTTCTTGGTGGTCCAGTGGTTAAGGGCTTCCCAGGTGGTGGTGCTAGAGGTAAAGAACCCACCTGTCAGTGCAAGAGACTCATGTTCAACCCCTGGGTCAGGAAGATCCCCTGGAGGAGGGCATGGCAACCCACTCCAGTATTCTTGGTTGGAGAATCCCATGGACAGGGCAGCTATGGTCCATAGGGTTGCAAAGAGTTGAACACGACTGAAGCAACTTAGCACATACAGCACACCAGTGGTTAAGAATCTGCCTTTCAGTGCAGGGGAAGTGGATTCAATCCCTGGTTAGGGAACTAAGATTTCACAGGCCATGGGGCAACTAAGCCCTCGTGCCTCAATTAGAGAGCATGCCAGCTGCAATGAAGAGGCAGCGCAGCCAAAAAATAAAAAGTGTTACAGCTGACTGCCAAGCACCCAGCTAAGGAGGATTCATTACCAACTGAAAGATGGGGTTATTGGAGAACAATTAGTGGTCACTCTCCTTCACTCCTCCAATCAAAGACAGATTCTACTCATCTGTCTCCCTTGAAACACTCAGCATCCTTCAAGAATTGGTTTATATGACCTCTTTTAAGAAGGTGTTCCTGGTCCTCTCCCTCAGTTGAGCTAGCATGGTCCTTTCACACATCTTAAGTCCCTTAGGCTGTCTGGCATTTTAGGTAGATGGGTTCTCCTACCAGTCTATGAGTTCCTAGAGGACAGAGATGAGGTCCAAGTCAGATTTCTGCCATCCACCACACCCATCACACAGTAGAACCCAGAAATGATTGCTAAATTAGCAAACCTGCTTCTCTTTTCTGAACCTCGAGAGTAAGTTGGAAATATTAGAATGTTGAAAAGTTAGAAACTCCTAAATAATTCAATGTTTTGTTTTCTAAAAGCAAGTAACTTCTCCAACATAACCGTATTTCTTAATTATAGTTGGACAGAGAGATTTCCTTACATTCTTGGAAGAAAAGAAAGAAGAAGAAAAAAGGAGCAGAAAAGGGGGGAAAAAAATCTCCATGTCTTTGCAGTGATCTGTGTTGTTTCACTCCCAGGCTTAGACAGGTTGTTTGCAACCCTGACTTAATCTCCACTTCCTGCTTTCCCTGAGCTTAATGGCCAGAAGTGAAAACGTATGTTTTTCTCAGTTCTTCTCTAAGCATGTGTCCTTCCTTCCCTTTGCATGTATATGGCTTTCTGGATTCCAGTATATACAGGAAACATTCAAAGTCCTTATTCCCTCTTCGAATATCACTCCCTGCATTTTCCTCCCTAGAATTTTGGTGTGCCTGTCATTTGCTCCAATTATTATTTTTTTTGTCCAGGTAAGTGCTAATTTGTTCAATTGCCTTTCAATGTTTTTAAGGAAAGTCCTCTGTATAGTTTGTCTGCCCCATAGAGTTCCAGGTTAAGTGAGACAAAAGAAAGACCTTTACATCAGTCCTTTGGGGAAACCTCAGTCAGGTCAAAAAGACAAACTATTCTTTTGGAACAAGGTCCCCTCTGCTTCTTCTAGAAGCAGGTACCCACGCCAGGAATATGGTCTGTCAACTTTAAGAATATTACCGCACCAGAGAGCAGTGGAGAGGGTGGGGCTAGGATAAGATAAAACATCACAAAGATCTTCTGCTGGGTTTCAGTGGCCTTTCTCTGTTTTAGCATTTAGTTGTTATAAACTTTTGACTATCTCCCAGAGTTCTGGTAAAACTGAGACAGTTTTTGCCAGGTCTTTTCAGAGTTTCTGGAGACAGAACCCATACTTTGGCATTTTTTCACTAATGCCACTTCTATCCTCCATGTCTTTTTACTATATATTATCTTTTTGTGACATCCTCTCAGTGAATTCCTCAGATCAACCTTACTATTCACTAAGTCTCTCTTTGTGTCTATTCAAATTATGTCTCTTGTTTATTGATGGCCACCCGGCCCCCTCCGCCACCAATAACTGTACTTTTCCATTTAAGGAAATCCTTTTAAGGATTTTTAACTGATTCATTTATTTATTTACATATTTTTCTTAAATTTTATTTATTTATTTATTATTTTTGGCTGCACTGGGTCTTCGTTGCTGTGTGTGGGCTTTCTCTGGTTGCGGTGAGCAAGGGCTACTCTTTAGCTGCAATGTGAGGACTTCTCATTGTGGTGGCTTCTCTTGTTGCAGACCATGAGAGCTTCAATAGTTATGGCACATGAGCTCAGTAGTTGTGGTGCACAGGCTTAGTTGCCCTGTGGCATGTGGAATCTTCCCATACTAGGGAGCGAACTCATATTGCCCTGCATTGGCAGGCAGATTCTTTAAAAGACCACTGGAGCACCAAGGACATCCTCTTTATATTTTTTAAACTTCCGATTTTGAGGTAACTTTATATTTACAGAAGAATTATAAGATCACACAGAGATTTCCTGTATATTTTTCACCCGATGGTAACATCTAACTGTGATACATTTCTCATATAACAATCTAAAAAAGTAGCATTGATTCGATGCTACTAACTTTATTCAGATTTCCTCAATTGTTTCACTAACATCCTTTACATGTTCAGAATCCACTCCAAGATATTATATTACCTCCTATAGTCAAGTCCCCTTAGTTTCCTCCAGTTTCTTAGTCTTTCCTTATCTCTCATAACCTCAGCACTTTAGAAGAGTACTGGGCAGATATGTTGTAGAATGTCCTTCAATTTAGTTTTTTTTCATGTTTTCTCATTGTTAAACTATAGTTATAGATCTGGGGGGAAAATACCATAAGCCTGAAGTGGCTTCTCATCTCATCACATCAGGGAGTATATAATATCAATCTATCAATATTATTATATTTTTCAATTTATCTGCCAAGACTCTACTGAAAAGTTATTATTTTTCCCTTTTCATATTCTGTCTCGGAAGTGAGTCACTAAGTCTAGCTTATACTGAAGAAGAGGGAAATTAAGCCCCATTTCCTGGAGGAAGAAGTATCAAGTAATTTGTGGACATTATTAAAACTACCATAGTTTTTATTAATTAAATTGATTGATTTTTATGTATACCTATTCATATTTTTTGCCTGTTTTAATTTCACAATATTTTATTCTCTTTATGCTTTATTCAATCTCTTATTCTTTCTTTGACAATTCAGAGTATACTTATGTTAAAGTCTTTTCAAGATTGTTCTTTTTACTTTTTCCAGAGAAAAAGATAAATTTACTTGTTCCAAATTACAGGTCCTCCACGTTGGATCAAATCTTATTGGGACATTTCAAGGTAATGGTGCTACCATTTCAACCAGTTATTGTCATGATTGTGGGCTCTTGGATACCTCTAAGTGGTGAGAGGTGTTATGGAACAGCCAGAAAACAATAGCTTCTTCATTGTGTATGTGCTCTGTTTATGTAGGGGTCTTGTGTATTGTGAACATGTATGTGGTGTGTGTTCTGTGTGTTGAATGATGTGCTATATGTCTCGTGTGTATTGTGTGTGGTATGTATGTGTTTCTTGTGTATGTTGTGGGTACATGGTATGTGTCTTATGTGCTATGTACGTGTGTATTACTGTCTTGTGTGTGTCTTTTTTTTCGAATTTTTATTTATGTATTTATTTACTTTTGGCTGCACTGGGTCTTCGCTGCTGCATATGGACTTTCTCTAGTTGTGGCCAGCAGGGGCTACTCTCTAGTGGTGGTACTGTCTAGTAGTGTATACATCTCATTGCAGTGGCTTCTCTTGTTGCAGAACACAGTCTCTAGGTTCTCAGCTCAGTAATTACAGCTGATCGACTCTAGAGTACAGGCTGAGCAGCTGTGGTGCACTGGTTTAGTTGCCCCGCGGCATGTGTGATCTTCCCAGACCAGGAATTGAACTGGTGTCCCCTGCATTGGCAGGCGAATTCTTAACCACTGGACCACCAGAGATGTCCTGTGTGTGTCTTTTTAAAGTATAGTTGGGGATTTCCCTGGTAGTCTTCACTTCCATTATAAGGGGCACAAGTTTAATCCCTGGTTAGGAAATGAAAATAGACACAGGGATCCTTGTTCCAGTTCCAAATCCCTGTTTATTCATTAGGCTGTTCCACAATTTCATTGCATTCAGTTCTACAAGATACAACTGAGATGCCTACTTCATTGCAAACTAGTTGTTTTTACCTATGAGGGTCTTTCTAATCACAAGCCAGCTTTTGTACAATGATTTTCATTGGCCAACAGCAAACAGAATGTGTGCTACCTTCTCTATTGAGGTTGGAGGTGATGATGTTAAGTAGAAGGTGAGGTCACTTTGGAAATTTCTTTATCATAATTGCAGCAATTTTCCAACTAGAAAAGACCTCATCAGTCTTTCTCTACCAATGTACTATACCTAAAAAAGTCTGGCTTATGTTGGCTGTAAGATTTTTGATTTACCTCAACAGAAATCTCTTTTGAGAACAGTTTATTCAAAGTAGTTGATAGTGACAACATGCAGTAGCAGAATTGATAACAATGTGTTGAAATAGACAATGCTCATGTTTCTAAAGGGTATGAACTCTGACATGACCTTCCTGAAAGGCAGTGGGATTTAATCTATCAAGAACCTTAAAAATGCTTATACCCATTGACTTAGCACTCTTCCTTCTGGGAATTTATCCCCTGAAATCAGAGATATGCACAAAGATTTCTCCAGGAGCCTGCATAATTCATTGTGCTATTTTGTCACTATCCAATATTCATAGGTTGAGGAATCAAGGGGTGGAAATGGAAGTGGTGCCCTCACTATGATGCCTAGTAATCTACTACCAAAATTTTTACTTTCTGAGCCCATAACATTGCAGAAACAAGGAAAGGATTGTAATTTTATGTATATTTCTTCTTTTTTTTTTTTGTCCTGAATATGTTTGTTCATTTCAGTCACTCAGAGGTGTCTGATTTGCAACCCCATGGACTGCAGGATGCCAGGCTTCCCTGTCCATCACCAACTCCCGGAACTTATTTAGACTCATGTCCATCAAGTCAGTGATGCCATCCAACCATCTCATCCTCTGTTGTCCCCTTCTCCTCTCGCCTTCAATCTTTCCCAGCATCAGGGTCTTTTCCAATGAGTCAGTTCTTCACATCAGGTCACCAGAGTATTGGAGTTTTAGCTTCAGCATCAGTCCTTCCAATGAATATTCAGGACCGATTTTCTCTAGGATGGACTGGTTGGATCTCCTTGCAATCCAAGAGACTCTCAAGAGTCTTCCCCAACACCTCAGTTCAAAAGCATCAGTTCTTTGGCTCTCAGTTTTCTTCATAGTCCCACTCTCACATCCGTACATGAGTACTGGAAAAACTTTACCTTTAACTAGAATACGTTTGTGATGTGTATCAAATACCTTTGTTTCTTATCTTTTTATATAACATAAGACACATTAATGAAGTTAACTTTACATTGAAGTGTTTCACTTACAAGATATCAAAGTGAAGCATGGACATCACCCAAAGATTTTGTGTCCTCTTCTGGGGAAAGAGTTGGTGTATTTTTGGTTGAATGCGGGATAGTTATATTATGCTAGGCGAAAGTATGATTTTGTGATTGTTCTTATCTGAAGATTAAGTCTAACTTGAGCTAAGTATAGATTTTAAATTGACAAGGGGTGGACTGGGATTAGTTGTATGTGTCAACTTTGCTAGGCTGTTATTGTTGTTGTTTGTTGTTTAGTTGCTGGGTCGTGTCTGAGTCTTTTGAGACCCTGCAGACTGTAGCCTGCCAGGCTCCTCTGTCCATGGGATTTCCCAGGCAGGAATGCTGGAGTGAGTTGCCATTTCCTTCTCCAATCTAGGTGTTGTTGTGAAGGTATTTTGTAGATTAGATATGGCTGGCCAATATTCTACATAGTTTACAATACCATATTGTACAGTTGAAAGTTGCTAACCTGACCTGCCTCTTGAGAAACCTGTATGCAGGTCAGGAAGCAACAGTTAGAACTGGACATGGAACAACAGACTGGTTCCAAATAGGAAAAGGAGTACCTCAAGGCTGTGTATTGTCACCTTGCTTATTTAACTTATATGCAAAGTACATCAGGAGAGACGCTGGGCTGGAAGAAACACAAGCTGGAATCAAGATTGCCGGGAGAAATATCAATCACCTCAGATACGCAGATGATACCACCCTTATGGCAGAAAGTGAAGAACTAAAGAACCTCTTGATGAAAGTGAAAGAGGAGAGTGAAAAAGTTGGCTTAAAGCTCAACATTCAGAAAACGAAGATCATGGCAACCAGTGCCATCACTTCTTGGCAAATAGATGGGGAAACGGTGGAAAGGGCGGCTGACTTTATTTTTCTGGGCTCCAAAATCACTGCAGATGCTGATTGCAGCCATGAAATTAAAAAGTGCTTACTCTTGGAAGGAAAGTTATGACCAACCTAGACAGCATATTAAGAAAGCAGAGACATTACTTTGTCAACAAAGGTCTATCTAGTCAAGGGTATGGTTTTTCCAGTGGTCATGTATGGATGTGAGAGTTGAACCATAAAGAAAGCTGAGTGCTGAAGAATTGATGCTTTTGAACTGTGGTGTTGGAGAAGACTCTTGAGAGTCCCTTGGACTGCAAGGACATCCAACCACTCCATCCTAAAGGAGATCAGTCCTAGGTGTTTATTGGAAGGACTGATGTTGAAGCTGAAACTCCAATATCTTGGCCACCTGATGTGAAGAGCTGACTCATTGGAAAAGACCCTGATGCTGGGAAAGATTGAGGGCAGGAGGAGAAGGGGACGACAGAGGATGAGATGGTTGGATGGCATCATCGACTCAATGAACATGGATTTGGGTGGACTCCGGGAGTTGGTGATGGACAGGGAGGTCTGGTGTGCTGCAGTTCAGGGGGTGGCAAAGAGTTGGACACGACTGAGAGACTGAACTGAACTGAAAAGAATAAATCTTAAAAGTTCTTGCCACACATAAAGAAAAGTAACTACGTGAGGTGATGGATGTGTTAGTTAACCTTTTAACTTTAATGCAGTAATCTTTAAAAAAAACCCTGTCTTCCTCCTTTTTTTCCCTAACAGTTAACTCCAATCTGACCCTACAGTGTCAGATCCCGCAAGTTAAGGGTTCAGTCCCACAAACTGCCCTCAACTTCAGGTTCGAATGGCAAGTGGTAGGTCCCCAGGTTACTGAAAACTTCTGTTTCACTTGGATATAATCAGGGGGTTCCCATGACCTCCTCCCCTTTGGATTTATTTGCTAAAACAGCTCACAGAACTCAGGGAAACTCTTATATTTACAGGTTTATTATATAACAAAGGATATGATAAAGAAGACAGACAGCCAAATGAAGAGCTACATCAAGGTGGTCTGAGAGAGTCCTGAGCACAAGAGCTTCTGTCCCTGTGGAACTGGGGGTGTATCACCCTCCCAGTAGTACATGGATGTGTTCATTAACTTTGGAATTTCTTGAACACTATACAGTTGGGATCTGTATGGTTCAGTTCAGTTTAGTTCAGTTGCTCAGTCGTGTCCGACTCTTGCAACCCCATGAACCGCAACATGCCAGGCCTCACTGTCCATCACCAACTCCCAGAGTTTAACCAAACCATTACAACTTCAACCAGGCCCAGAAATAGTTGAAAAAATAGCAGAGGTCCTGGGTTCCGTTTCTCACTCATGGGTTGTCTACCTATGTGACTTGACTTTTTTGGCTTCAGTTTCCTATAAATGTATGAATTCAATGAGATGAGCTATCTTTATAATGGGCTTCCCAGGGACGCTAGTGGTAAAGAACCTATCTGCCAATGCAGGGGACATAAGAGACGTGGGTTCAATCCCTGGGTTGGGAAGATCCCCTGGAGGAGGGCATGGCAACCCACTCCAGTATTCTTGCCTGGAGAATCCTATGGACAGAGGAGCCTGGCAGGCTACAGTCCATAGAGTCACAGAACTGGACATGACTGAAGCAACTTAGCACACACGTGTATCTTTATAGTATTTTCCACCTTTAATAATCTATGACCCAGGATCAGAAAAATATTTCCACAGGGGTGAAATAATTACCATTCACATGCCTTGGGGACTTCTAACATTTTCACATCACCAGAGAGCAGTTGTTGAGCTGCCATCTGTGCCAGTTCATGCTCCTGTGTCTTTCAGGTCTCTTTTCTTTCTATGTTTTATTATGGTTTGTATGAATTAAAATTTCAAGTACAGAAAATGATTTCCTCCTGAGCCCTTTGCTAGCAAAGAGAATTAATTAGCTCCAACACATTAAGGGAAATGTGTTGTGACAACATCTGCTTTGTTTGTTCCAAAGAATTTCTGCAAGTAAACATGAAGAATTATTGTTACTAAGCATGTATAACACAATCCAATTTGTCCAGAGTATTAAAGTATTTTATAGCATTTCTTGTTATTTATTCTTCCTGGCAAGACCAAAACAAAGAGAAAGTAAGAAACAAGCAGGTCCTTTGTCCCCCCGACCATTGATGGGCTTCCTGTAGCACACTGCATGGTGATGGAATGGTTACCAGGGCTGACTTGGAGGTTTGGAAGTAAAGATAATGGGAATTATTTAGGTTTTTATTTAAAAATATAAAATAGTATAGTTTAGGGCTTCTTGGTGGCTCAGTGGTAGAGAATCCACCTGCCAATACAGGAGACACGGGTTCAACCCCTGATACGGTAAGGTTCCACATGCTACGGAGCAGCTACACCCGTGTGCCACAGCTATTGAGCCTGTGCTCTAGAGCCTGGGAGCCGCAGCCCCTGAAGCCCTAGAGCCTGTGCTCCACAAGAGAGGCCACTGCAGTGAGAAGCCCATGCACAGCAACTAGAGAGTAGCCCCCACTTGCTGCAACTAGAGAAAAGCCTGTGCAGCAATGAAGACCCCGCCCAGCCAAAAATAAATAATAAAAGTTTTTGAAAACAGTATGAAGGTGAAGGTGAAGTTGCTCAGTCGTGTCCGGCTCTTTGCGACCCCATGGACTATAGCCTACCAGGCTCCTCCGTCCAGGGGATTCTCCAGGCAAGAATACTGGAGTGGGTTGCCATTTCCTTCTCCAGGGGATCTTCCCAAGCCAGGGATCAAACCCAGGTCTCCCACGTTGGAGGCAGATGCTTTAACCTCTGAGCCACCAGGGAATACAGTCGTGTCTGACTCTTTGCAACTCTTTGCAAATAGTATAGTTTGAAATAATCTTTTAAAAGAACCATTTATGTGGACTCAGTGGGAGAGGGAGAGGGTGAGATGACTTGGGAGAATGGTATTGAAACATGTATAATATCATGTAAGAATTGAATTGCCAGTCTATGTCTGATGCAGGATATGGCACGCTTGGGGCTGGTACCCGGGGATGACCCAGAGAGATGTTGTGGGGAGGGGTGTGGGAGGGGGGTTCAGGTTTGGGAACTCATGTACACCCGTGGTGGATTCATGTCAATGTATGGCAAAACCAATACAGAATTGTAAAGTAAAATAAAAAAAATAAAAATAAATAAATAAAAGAACCATTTATGGATATATAAATACAGATACAGTTACATTAAAAAAAAGAATTAGAAAGTTACACATACATATATAAACAGTGGTTATCTGAAGGGTGGAATTATGGGTGATTTATATTGTGTGTCTTTTAAAAACATTTATTTATTTATTTGTTTCATTTTTAGCTGCATCGGGTCTTAGTTGCAGCACTCGGGACCTTTGCTGCATGATTTTGGATCTTCCCTCGTGGTGTACAGTTTTCTCTCTAGTTGAGGCTCCTGGGCTCAAGAGTTGCAGTGCTCGGGCTTAGCTGTCCTACAGAATGTGGATTCTTAACCACTGGACCACCAGGAAAGTCTCTTTTGTGTCCATCTTTTCCTTTCTTGCTTTCCAAGATTGCACTTTGAACACATTTTTTTAATTAGAAAAAAAAGCTATTTTAAATAAGTAAATAGATTTACTCAACATTCTGAAAGCAAGTTATTGCAGCATTACTCTCATCACAGTCTCTTCCCTGTACCTACTGTTGACATCACTATGAACATACCTAGAGGACTTTGAGAAACATACATTTGACTTACTCTTCATTCAGTCATTCAACATCTAGGGAATATATCAAATGTGGTAGATGCCTTCCCAGGCACTAGGGATGTGGTGGTAAATAAGGATGTCATTTGTTTGAGTAGCTCTCAAGCTAGCTGGAGAAACAGTCATATTGGGAGAGAAAACAGACCATTACAACACAATGTGATAAATTAGCCATACAGAGTTTCTGTGGGCGCACAGAGGAAAAGTATCTTAGCCAGATTGAGAGATGAGTAATGGTAGTAGGAGACTAGTCACAGAAAAGATGATGCTCAGGTCCAAGAAATTATTTACTAAGAATGAGTGATTCTGGGATTTCCCTAGTGGTCCAGTGGCTAAGACTCCACCCTCTCAATGTAGGGGGCTTGGGTTTGATCCCTGGGGAACTAGATCCCACATGCCACAATGAAAGATCCTGCATGGCACAACTAAGACCTAGCACACCCAAATAAATAAATATTTAAAAAGAAAAAGAATGAATGATTCTTATTAGATACTAGAATGAGTAGACAAACAAGGGATACATTAATACTGGAAGTTTCAAATTGCACTCATTCATTAATTTATCCATTTAGTCAATAATTATTTGTAGAGAGCTAGTACGTGCTAGGCACTAGAGATATAATGGTAGCAAAAATAACTATAGTTCTTGTTCTTGAGGAGCTTATCTTCTAGTAGGGGAGACAGACATTAATCAAATAATCATATAAATAAACATAAAATTCTAATTGTGTTAAGTGCTACAAAGAAGCATGTGGTGCTATGAAACTGAATAATTCAGAGGGGAAGGATTATAACTAGTCAAAGAGTCCAGGGAACACTTTTCTGAGGAAGTAATGTTTTAACTGAGATCCAAAGAATGACTATTACAATAGCAAATAGTCAAACAGATGAACTCCGTTCAGTTCAGTCACTCAGTCGTCTCTTTCTGACCCCAGGGACTGCAGCAGGCCAGGTTTCCCTGTCCATCACCAACTCCTGGAGCTTGCTCAAACTCATGTCCATCGAGTCAGTGATGCCATCCAACAATCTCATCCTCTGTCATCCCCTTCTCCTCCTGCCTTCAATCTTTCCATGAACTAAATAGAGGTAAAGCTGTGCCCAGGTCCTGGAGTAGGAGGGAGCATTTTGGTTAGGAAGAATTGAAAGAGGGCCCATATGGTATGAGATGTAGCTGGAGTCAAGTTAGGAACCAGATCATGCAAGGTCTTATAGGCCCGATTAAGGATTTTATCTTTATCCAAAGAACAAGAGAAAGACATTGAAGAAAGTTAACCTGGAGGTGAGAATGGGGATGACTTATTCAAATTTGCATTCAAAAAATCTGCAGAACGCAGAACAGAATAATAAAAGAGATAAGAGTGGATATTGGTAGTTCTTTTAGGAGACCTTCACAAATGGTTGGATCAATAAGTGACAGAGTTGGACTAGGGTAATGGAGAGATGTGAATTGACTCAAGATACTTATAAAATAATTAGGGCTTGGTGATGGAATAGATGTGTGAGTATGTGAGAGGGTATGAGAACTGGGAGAGGCAAAGGTGATTCCCAGTTTTTCACATATCTGAAGAGAATTTTTGTTTTGTTTGTAAAGCTGAAAGCAATGTGGTAAATTCAATGTCCTCTCGGGTTCATCTCAGCCTATGGCTACAGTTTTAAAAATTTTCCCCTTCCTGGCCTGATTGTCTCTTATAAATTACAGAAGAATCCAGGTGAAAGAATTCAGAATGTTTCTTTTTTCCTGGCTGTTCCACACAGCTTGCAGGATCTTAGTTCCCTGACCAGGGATCAAACCTGTGCCCCCTATAATGGAAGCACAGAGGCCTAACCACTGAAATGCCAGGGAATTCCCATAGAAAGTTTATTTCCTTATATTGAGGTATACTTACTTAAACTGCACAATCATTAAATCTACAGCTTGAAGAAATTTTATATATGTGTACACTAGTATAATCATCACCAAGATTAAGATATAGGTATTTCCAGCACACCAGAAATCTCCTTGGGTTCTCTTCCCAGCTAGTAACAACCAAGAATAATGACTATTTTGATTTCTATTACTGTGATGTAGGCTTCTAAGGTGGCGGTAGTCATAAAGAACCTGCCTGCCAGTGCAGGAGACACAGGACACTTGGGTTCAATCCCTGGGTAGGGAAGATCCGCTGGAGGAGGGCATGGCAACACACTCCAGTATTCTTGCAAAGAGTCAGGCACTACTAAAGCCACTTAGCACACATCCGTTACTGTAATACTGTGATATAATAAGAAATACATATATCTGGTTTCATCTCTGGTTCAGTAAGAGCTCTTAAAACTCTCGTAATTTACCAAGTGATAATGTTTAGAGAAGAAGCTTTTGTTATTCATAATAAGTCCTTTTCAACCACACTTGGGTTTATGTTAGTAAGGTGACTCAAGATGGGCCCCTAGGGCTTCCCTGGTAGCTCTGAGGTAAAGAATCCACCTGGAGATTCAAACAGGAGACACGGTTTGCTCCCTGTTCTGGAAGGATCTCACAGGCCTCAGAGCATAAGCCCGCGAGCCTGTGCTCAAGAGCCCAGGAGCCACAAGTACTGAGTCCATGTGCCTCAAATATGAAGTCTGCTTGCCCTAGAGCCCGTGCTCTGCAACAAAAGAAGCCACAGCAATGAGAAGCCTGTGTACCAAAGCTAAAAAGTAGCCCCTGCTCTCCACAATGAGAGAAAAGTCTGCACAGCAACGAAGACCTAGCACAGCCAAGAAGAAATAAAATTATTTTCTAAAAAAATTAAAGAAGGGCCCCTGGAGAACTTTAGGATGGGGGCTGTTTGCCAGAGAAATCAACCTTGTAATTAGAATGTTGAAACTTTCAATCCCAGTCTCCTAATTGTCAGGAAGGAGGGAGGGACTGGGGACTGAGTTAATTATCAAGGGCTAACAGTTTAATCAATCATGCCTACATAATGGGACCTCCATATAAACTGTAAACCATAGGGTCTGGAGAGCTTCCAAGTTGGTCAACATATTATCCACGTGCCATGAGGTGGAACACCCCCAACTCCATGGGGACAGAAGTTCCCATGCCTCAGGACCCTTCCAGATCTCATGTACCTCCTCATCTGTTTATTTGTATCCTTTTTAATATTCCTTATGTGTGCATGCTCAGTCATGTCCAAGCCTTTGTGACCCCATGGAGTGTAGCTTACCAGGCTCCTCTGTCAATGGAATTTTCCAGGCAAGGATATTGGAGACTAGGTTGCCATTTGCTCCTCCATGGAATCTTCCTGACTCTGGGATCAAACCCACAGCTCCTGCATTGGCAGGAAGATTTTTTACCACTGAGCCTCCTGGAGGTCCCTAATATCCCTTATAATAAACCAGTAATAGTGTTTATGTTCAGTGAACCATTATGGCAAACTATCAAACCTCAAGAAGTCATGGGAACCCTGTTAATCTATTTTACTATTGATTGAAATTTGAACTACTTTCAACTTTTATAATTAGGCATCTGGTCCCATCTTCATGGGAAATAGATGGGGAAACAGTAGAAAGTGTCAGACTTTATTTTTTTGGGCTCCAAAATCACTGAAGATGGTGATTGCAGCCATGAAATTAAAAGACGCTTACTCCTTGGAAGCAAAGTTATGACCAACCTAGATAGCATATTGAAAAGCAGAGACATTACTTTGCCAACAAAGGTCTGTCTAGTCAAGGCTATGGTTTTTCCAGTGGTCATGTATTGATGTGAGAGTTGGACTGTGAAGAAAGCTGAGCGCTAAAGAATTAATGCTTTTGAACTGTGTGGAGAAGACTCTTGAGAGCCCCTTGGACTGCAAGGAGATCCAACCAGTCCATTCTAAAGGAGATTAGCCCTGAGTGTTCTTTGGATGGAATGATGCTAAAGCTGAAACTCCAGTACTTTGGCCACCTCATGTGAAGAGTTGACTCATTGGAAAAGACTCTGATGGCTGGGAGGGATTGTGGGCAGGAGGAGAAGGGGACGACAGAGGATGAGATGGCTGGATGGCATCACTGACTTGATGGACGTGAGTTTGAGTGAACTTTGGGAGATGGTGATGGACAGGGAGGCCTGGCGTGCTGCGATTCATGGGGTCGCAAAGAGTCGGACATGACTGAGCGACTGAACTGAACTGACTGATGACTATTATGAATAGAGTTACTACAAATATTCTTGTAAATGACTTTTGGTAGACAAAAACACTCATTTCTATTTGGGTTTACAGCCAGAAGTAAACTGCTCCTACATGTGTTTAGCTTTGGTAGGTATGGTCATAGATTTTTTTTTCCAAATTGTACCAATTTACCACACCCACTAGCAATGTATGAGAGTCCCAGTTGTTTCTCACCATTACTTCATATTATCAGTCTTTTAGAAACAACTGTAAACTTTAAAACTTCCAAATGAAGTTTGGGAAGACCGAGACAAAAGAAGAGGGCAGCAGAGAATGAGTTGGTTGGATACCAATACCTATTCAATGAACATGAACTTGGGCAAACTCCAGGAGATAGTGAGAGACAGGGAGGTCCATGGGATCGCAAAGAGTTGGACACGACTTAGCGACTGAATAACAACCCACTTTCAAATAACTCTTCATTCTATTTTATTTCCACAGAAATGGTGAGCTCCACTGGAAGGTACATTCAGGGATAGCTCCTGGGATGTCAAGATGAACTGCACCAACCTGGAGGATGAGCCTATAGCCTATGACAGCAGCAGAGGAGACCAAGATCTAAGCGCAGCCCAATATGAGCCTAGAGATTCTCAAAGGAATTCCAGATTCTAGCCCAATGAGCTCCTGAGTCATCCAGGGCATTGTGAGGCAAGACAGAACTGGAACAACAGGCTCAAAAAAAGGAAGCTGACCCACTTCTGATCCACTTACTGTGTGTATGTCTCTGAAGGGCTAGACCTGACCAAGTAAGATGGAGCTGCCTTTCCCAAGGTGGAATTAGGAGTTAGTGACAGTGCTGACTTGGGATGGCGGAGGACACTGTCTCAATCTGGTCTTTGGTTCGGCTTGGAAAACAAACCCAGATCTCCTCCTAGGCAGAACTTCAGATGGGCCAACAGAGCTCCCTGGAGGTATGAGGCCTGAGGCCTGAAGCCTGAAGGGATCAGCAGGTAACTGGGCACTAACAGCCTGAGGCCTATCAGGAAGCTCTCTGCTTCCTCAAAGGATTTCTTTGCCTGAAAAAAGGTGGGGGCTGGCACTCACACCCCTACGGAATCTTCTGAAAATGGAAGCAAAGGTGATCCTGAAGAAGGCCCCTTGCCTGGTGACCAATATCAGCCCTTATTGAACTGAAAAGTCAAAAGCTCCTCTCTTCTCTGTGATTCAGATTTTCATCCTATCTGCCTTGATGGAGATACAACCTGGGCCCTGGGGGACAGGCAGGCAGTGGCAGTCCCCTGTTCATTCCAGTCCTCAGGACTGCGTGGGAGACCTAAGAAAAAAATTACGGTGGCACGCCTATTTCATACAGCACAAAAGACAGGGTGACCGGCAGGTCATGGGACTCTAAAGGGAGGCGAGGTCTCACGCAGCAGCTAAAGGAGACGTGACTTATGGGCGGTTGCGATTAGGGCAGCAGAGACGGTAAGGCGGAGGAGGCCAGTGGAGGCAGAAGACTGTGGAAAATGAAGCCTGAGAGCTCCCCAGGGGGTGTTGAGGGGTACCTGGGCTGATTGTGGCGAGCAGGGTAGGTTCTCTACAGTATGAAAGTCAGGTATGCTGGCAATGATTTCGAGTCAGACTCTACCTTGTGGGGTGGGGTGCAGTGTTAGTCTGACTCTTTGTGACCCTATGGACTGTAGCCCACCAGGCTCCTCTGTCCATGGAATTCTCCAGGCAAGAATACTGGAGTGGGTAGCCATTCCCTTCTCCAGGGGATCTTCCCGACGAAGGGATTGACCTGGGGCTCCTGTATTGCAATTAGATTCTTTACCGTCTGAGCTACCGGGGGTGGGAAGAGGAAGTAAACTCCTCCTCTCACAGAGTCCAGCCCTTGGCGCCAGGGTTTGGTTCACAGGTTCCGGAAAACGCACAGGGCTCAAGAGATATAACCAGTGGCGACTGCGGGGTAAAGGCGTGTTGGGAGGGAGTCCTTCCGCGAGCGAGGTTAAACATCCTCACTTCCGGGTACGTCCGGATGGGCGGGTGGGGCTCCGGTGTCGGCGGCCAAAACCCAGATTCCTTTGCCCCGAAGTCGCGAACCTCCAGCGGCAGTCCAACGGCAGTTGAAAAAGAGCGGGCAGCCGTGAGCAACAGCCGCGAACTCTACGGCCAGCCCTAAACCCCGCCCTTCTCTCCGGACTGCGTCTCCGTGGCGACGCGAAACGAACTGCGGTTGCGCGAGGGTGACGGAGCGCGGGCGAAACGGAGGGGGTGTTTTGGTTCCAGCCGCTCGCCGTCCTTTCAAGACTCGGTCGTCTACAAGCTTCGGGTTCCTGTCTCCCCTTCCCTTTCCCTTCCCTTTCCCTGCCCCGGTCCTCCCTCCCTCCTTCCCTTCTGCCTGCCTGCCTTTTTTATTTTCTATTGCCGCCCGGAGTCCGGGCCATTTTCCGGGCCGGGCGCACTAAGGTGCGCGGCCCCGGGCCCCAGTATATGACCCGCCGTCTAGCTCCCCCGCGATTCGCCCGCCCCATGTGGCTGCGGGGCCGCGGCGGCGCTGCCCACTATGGCCAGGAAAGCAGTTAGCAGGAAGCGGAAAGCGCCCGCCTTGCCGGGAGCTGGGAGCGACGCTCAGGACCCACAGGTGAGGGCCGAGACGCCTGGCCCCGGGTGATAAGGCCGAGGCACCCAGAGGATAGGGTTCGCACATTGGGAACCGGAATGAGGTCCAAGGTCTTGGCGGGGGGAGGGGTGATGTACGGAGGTGCGTAGAGCAGTGTTCTAGCCTATAGGATCAGGCCTGGGTCCTTAGGAGTTCTTTGGATAGCAGATAGGCCCGCAGGGGTCAGAAACTGAAGGGGAACTTGAAAATGAGGCATGTTCCGGGGAGATCTACAGGCGGGAATGGGGCTTGAGGAAAAAACAATCTGGGCTTCGGAGAAAGGGAAACCAGTCGAGGAGAATCGGGGACAAAACCTCGCCTAAGATATTGGGAGGGAGAGTGAAGTCTGTCTTTCTGTGGCCGGGGGACGGAGATGGTTGCGTCTCTCAGGAATGAGCCTCCCTATGGGTACTCAAGCCCCCTAGATAAACAGTTTCCAGATATCACCCTGTCCCGCTCTGAGTCTTGAGTCTCTTCAGACTCATATTTCCCGTTCCTGTCACCCTGTTGATGTTTGATTTTTCGAATTCTACAACTCCCAGGAGCGCGGACCTGGTGACAAGCAGACGGCCATTGCTAGGGCATCCCTGAAAGACCTGGGAGCCCAGCTGGGCTTCTTGGGCCGCACCTACCAGGCTCCGCGTAGAGTACAGGCTGAGAGGGAGAAGGGGGGCCATTAGAGATGCAGCCCAGGTCTGTATGGTAATCTCTGGGCCCTTCATTCCCTTCCCTATTAAGGATAGTTTTAAGGTTAAGGAATCCATCTGGAATGTGGGAGACCCTGGTTCGATTCCTGGGTCGGAAAGATACCCCTGGAGAAGAGATAGGCTACCCACTCCAGTATTCTTGGGCTTCCCTTGTGGTTCAGCTGGTAAAGAATCTGCCTTCAATGCGGGAGACCTGGGTTCGATCCCTGGGTTGGGAAGCTCCCCTGGAGAAGGGAAGGGCTGCCCACTCCAATATTCTGGCCTGGAGAATTCTATGAACTGTATATTCCATGGCATCGCAAAGAGTCCGACTGTACTGAGCCAAGTTTTACTTTCACTTTAAGGTACCTGAATCCTTCACTTTAAAAGGCCTTAAGAAACCTATTGTCCTCTTTTATTGTCTTGCTTTCATTCCTTTGTCTTCCAAGTCCTTTTTTCCCATGGGTATGACTATGAGCAGCATCTTTTCTGTGGCCTTCAAGATTGACTTTCCTGTTGCATTGAATTTGTAACTCTGTTCTATGTAAATCCTGCGAGATGAGTTCTATAATATGGGAGGATCCCCAATTCTGACAAAAGTTGGCAAAGCCTTGATTTCTCCTTTTGCTCTCCACAGTTTGGCTGGGATCACTCACTTCACAAAAGGAAGCGACTCCCCCCAGTGAAGAGATCCTTAGTGTACTACCTGAAGAACCGAGAAGTCAGGCTACAGAATGAAACGAGCTACTCCCGAGTGTTGCATGGGTATGCAGCACAGCAACTTCCCAGTCTCCTGAAGGAGAGAGAGTTTCACCTTGGGACCCTTAATAAAGTGTTTGCATCTCAGTGGCTGAACCATAGGCAAGTGGTGTGTGGCACAAAATGCAACACGGTGAGTGTCTGGGTGGGTATGAACTTTATCCTGGCTCTGGATACATGGCTCCGTGTGCCCTGGTATCTCTCACTCTGGTTTCCCCATCAGTTCTTTGGGGAAGAGACTGCCTTAGTCTCTGTTACGTCCCCTCTTACCTGTCCATGACTTCTTCTCTATTCCTTTTTCCACTTCCACATTTCTTTTCTGATAAATCTTCAGAGGAGTCTAGTCTGTATTATGGTTATGCCACTGCTTCTAGATTTTTTTTTTTTTCCTTCTTTTTATGTTGTTTTTTTTTTAAAGTCAGAGACCTCAAAGGAGAGGAAAGAATGATGGTCAGGGCATCATTCAGGATACAGGATAGTGAAAACCTTGGTGTTGTCTGCTAGCCTAAGGGCATATATAGATGTATTTAAACTCACACTTGGCTGAAGATAGTTCAGTCGCTCAGTGGTGTCTGACTCTTTGCAAACCCATGAACCGCAGCACACCAGGCCTCCCTGTCCATCACCAACTGCTAGAGTCTACCCAAATCCGTGTCCATTGAGTCAGTGATGCCATCCAACCATCTCATCCTCTGTTGTCCCGTTCTCCTTCTGCCCTCAATCTTTCCCAGCATCAGGGTCTTTTCAAATGAATCAGCTCTTCGCAGCAGGTGGCCAAAGTATTGGTGTTTCAGCTTCAACATCAGTCCTTCCAATGAACACCCAGGACTGATCTGCTTTAGGATAGAGTGGTTGGATGTCCTTGCAGTCCAAGGGACTCTCAAGAGTCTTCTCCAATACCACAGTTCAAAAGCATCAGTTGTTTGGCGCTCAGCTTTCTTTATAGTCCAACTCTCACATCCATACATGACTACAAACCATACCCTTGACTAGACAGACCTTTGTTGGCAAAGTAATGTCTCTGCTTTTTAATATGCTGTCTAGGTTGGTCATAACTTTCCTTCCGAGGAGTAAGCGTCTTTTAATTTCATGGCTGCAGTCACTATCTGCAGTAATTTTAGAGCCCAGAAAAATAAAGTTGGCCACTGTTTCCACTGTTTCCCCATCTATTTGCCATGAAGTGATGGGACCAGATGCCATGATCTTAGTTTTCTGAATGTTGAACTTTAAGCCAACTTTTTCACTCTCTTCTTTCACTTTCATCAAGAGGCTTTTTAGTTCCTCTTCACTTTATGCCATAAGGGTGGTATCATCTGCATATCTGAGGTTATTGATATTTCTCCCGGCAATCTTGATTCCAGCTGTTGCTTCCTCTAGCCCAGCGTTTCTCATGATGTACTCTGCATATAAGTTAAATAAGCAGGGTGACAATATACAGCCTTGAGGTACTCCTTTTCCTATTTGGAACCAGTCTGTTGTTCCATGTCCAGTTCTAACTGTTGTTTCCTGACTTGCATAGGAATAAGGCAAACACTTTATTTTAGGGGATAGAATCTAAAGATGTATTTTTTATTAGAAAGGGTAGGGAAGTATGTTTGGTGCTATAGTTCAGGAAATAAATGCTTGGTCTTTGCAAAGTGGCCTTCTGAAAAGGTTTCAGAAGCAAGAAAGTTGAATATGACATGAGTAGGAGAGTATTTTTTACATAGCATGATTTAGATAATTATTAGTGAATGAAGGGAAAATTTTATCAGTAAATTTATCCAGAACAATTAAAACCATGGATAAAATAAATCAATTCATGATTGGATATTGTGGATATTGATTGGGATAGAAGAGTACAAATAGCATGATGTCAGAGAAATAAAGACCCTGGTTCAGATGCCAATTTTCATACCAACATGTTCAGGCTTAGCTTTAAGAAGTTGTTTATCTTGTTTACCTCGAAGGTGTCTGGGTGAGGGGGGCCTGGGTGGGCTGCAGCTTCCTCTTGCTTACAGCCCGGACAGTGGCCTGGACTAAAGCCAACATCCTCAGCACCTTGTGCTAGAGCTCAGCCACCTCAGCCTCTTTCCATAGACATGGCCAGCACATTCGCAGGCGGATTCTTATGCACTATAGGACCAAGGAGGTATCCAAAGATTTACATATTAGTTTTAAGGAAGAGTACAGTACCATGGTGGTTGAGGCCAAGCTTTCATTTCCTCTTCTGTTGAAGGCTGCTTATTATAAAGAAGCCTTTCAAAACCAAATAGTGGTGGCAAGCTCCTGCAAAACTTCCTTTTCTTAGTCTCTCAGGCTACCATTCTTGTTTTAAGCGAACTGTCATCACTTGACACAGAGGAATTTAGAGGAATTCATTGGACACCCTACACAAACCATCATAGTGTTTTGTCCAGCAAATGTTGCTAATTGTAAACTGAATCATAGTCTTCTGTTTCTTGAATTTATTGACGACCTTTTGAAGGTGAGACTAACATTAAGTAGTAATTTAACCTACTCTTGATATGTTCCTCTTTCTGTCTTCCTGTTTCCTCATGACTTAAAGTATATTTCCTTCCTAGGTCCTTATGACTCAAAGTGGAAGCTTGTTTTCTTTTTGTAGTGTTTTTCTTTTCTTAGCTTTCAGAACCAAAATTGGGAATCAGAAACAGTGCTCTTGTCTGCATTTTGTAATATTTGGCAAATAATTCCTTCATCTGTGCCTTTGTTTTCCAGTCTGTAAAATGGGAGTGGTAACATCCAGTGCTGAGAATGTAGCTGTAAACATCTTCAGAAATATTTCAAGTTAGCAATATCTTATTCTTCAAAAGGAGTAGTCGGAATAATGAATCCAAAGCCTTTTCCCATGCTCTTAGCACTCCCTGGGACTTCCCTCAGTTTAAAAGGAAAATTACTTAAACAGTTAGAACTCTCTTTGGCTAACAGTTGAAAATTTTGGAGAGGGAGGAGATCATGTCTGATTCTTGGTAGTAAAGTTTTGATGTATTGAAATTTTACTGTCAATGAAATGATTTAAATGTAGGAAAAATATACCACAACTATTTATATTCTAAAATAATCTTTTAATATGTATCTGTGGGTTCGAAGCTGTTTCTCTCTTGGCTGCTGTTGGTATTTATGAGCTATGTGCACACAGGTCATTTGACACAGATCATTTCCAGACTAACTGACTTGGGGCTGTAGTATAGAAACATTCGCTGAGGCAGTGGGTCATCCTCTGTGAAAAAATTAGCAGAAGTATTGTAAATTATTCTGTAGCTTGATTCCTGCAGTGGGAATTTCCCTGTGCTGTAGGCTTACACTCAAACTAGAGGCAGTCCTTCAACCTCTCTGAATTCCCTGGGCCTAGTAATTACAGGAATTAGATGGCCAGCTTATGTTGTAGTGGTGATTGTTTATTTTTCCCACACCACACAGCTTGTGGGATCCTCGTTCCTTGACCAGGGATCAAACGTGTGCCCCCTACATTGGTAGTGTGGAGTCCTAACCACTGGACCACTGGAGAATTCCCACGTTGATGTCCTAATCATTAATGACGTTGTTCATTCACTAAGTTCTGTCTGACTCTGTGACCCCATGGACTGCAGCACGCCAGGCTTCCTGTCCTTCATCATCTCCTGGAGTTTGCTCCCACTCATGCCTATTGACTTAGTGATGTCCTCCAACTATCTCATCCTCTGTCGCGCCCTCTCTTTCTGCCCTCAGTCTTTCCCAGTATCAGGATCCTTTCCACTGAGTTGGCTCTTCACATCAGGTGGCCAAAGTATTGGAGCTTCAGCTTCAGCATCAATCCTTCCAATGAATATTCAGGGTTGATTTCCTTTAGGATTGAAACATTAGTACATTCATATTTTTACTAAATTATTTAAAGAAGAGGAGGTAGTCTAACCTTAACTGGAATATGGGTTGGGGAACCAGGATGGATAGGTATATTTTGCTGGTATAGTGTTACAGACTCAGGTTATGTGCAAACTATACAGAAAAGCTAAATAAGAGTAGCTTGCCAGGCACAAAAAAACATTTGAAGAGAAAATATTTAGTTTTGTGCTTTTAATTAGTTGAAGTTTGAGAGGGGGTAAAGATTGAAGTTGGTGGTTTAGGAGTCATCTATGTATAAGGGATTATTAAAACTGTTCTATTACCATGGAGAGAGTGTAGAGAGGTCTCTCTTGGGTTTTATAAACCTTCCCTAAAATTGCAAAAATGTCATTTTATATATATTTTCTGGGCATAATGTGGGGAGAGTGGTGTAGGGGAGCAGATTTTATTACATTTTCTTTATTTATTTGGCTGCACTGGGTCTTTGTTGCAGCACTTGGGATCTTTAGTTGTGGCATGTGGGATCTAGTTCCCTGACAGGGATCGAACCCAGGCCCCCTGCCTGCATTGGGAGCCCAGAGTCTTAGCCAATGGACTACCAGGGAAGTCCCTCACTACATTTTGAAAGGGTGTTGGGAGCCAGAAATGGGTAAGAACCATTGATATTGACAGAGAAGTTCAAACAGACCCTTGAAGAACACCTGTATTTATGGGGCAAGAAGAACTGCTATAGGGGGTGCAGGGAGGTCAGAGGAAAACCCAGAGTATACCGAAAACAAATCAAGAAAGTGGATATTTTGAGAGGGGTCAGTTCGGGAAGGATGGTGATAGGCAGAGTGATAAGGTATCCAGAGTTTGGGGAATTAATTTTAGACATGAACTCTTATTTCCCATTTTTTGACTATTGGAGACTCACTCACCTATAGTAGATAAATCGCTCTTTGCAGCTAGGGTGACCTCCACCATAGGGAACTATGGAGCCTCAGTAGAAGATGTTGGGGAAAGACTTAAGTAATAATAAACTGGATTTTCACAGGAAAATCTCCTATGAAATTATTTTCACCAAGACCCCAAAGCCTAACCCAGGCTAACTCCTGGTTGCCAGAGCTACTTTTATCTTTCTCACCATCTCCCAAGTCATGGTCAGAGATATACTGCTGACTTCACTGTTAGGCTTGGTGAATCATTATGATGCAGACAAAATGAACTTGGGCTGCAGTTTGCTGCCAGATAAGACGAAGAAGGACCTTGCAGAAGCCTAATTTGGGGGTGGAGTGGAATGGTAGTTACCAGAGTTAAGAAGACAGCTAAACTTTTTTGTCCTTGAGTTGACATATTCATATTCCTAAAATCATAAAAGCAGAATATGAAACTCAATTTGAGATACATGGAAACAAAGGAAAAATGTGGGAGTTTTGTCCTGACCAGATTTTTTTTATTCATTCCTCCTTGTCTCACTATTTTATTTTCCCAAAGGGATTACCTTTAAAAAATGCTTTAAAATGCTTGCAGAATTCCTTGGGTTCAGCCAGATGTACATCTCAGGTTAACAGCATTCTTATCTGTATGATCTGCCTGTATTTTGTAGTTAAGATATTAACCTGCTAACTAGGTTTTAGTGTTTTAAATGGCATATGGTTATTCTTTGTCTAGTAAAACATGTTCACAGTTATCCCAGAATTAGTCTTCATTTTATTTTAGAATATTTGACTCTTTTGAGAGGAAGATTTTAGATGTGAAAGCCATAGAATTGCTATCTCGGCACGTTCATTCTGCTGGGGCACGTGTGCAGAAGTGTATCTAGATTGAAAATCATCGTGGAAATGCTTCCAAAAGTCTGAAGTTCTATGTCAAGTTAATTTATGTTATAAGGCTTTAGGAAGAGGAGCACTAGAAATAAGTTTATGCCTATTATATGTGATGGTGTTAGAGTTGGCAGCTCCTTTCTGACTTGTCTTCATCTTGAGAAGACCTTGCTTGGCTTAACACAGGTATGAGCTCCAGAAACCCTAGCATATTGCAGGCTTTGGTCACCCTCTGTATGTGAGAGAATTAATGGTCAAGAGTGGTAGGGCCTGACCCATGCACTGGAGAGGCAAGACTATACAATGGACAAAAGATAGTCTTCAATGAAAATTGATGCTGGGAAAACTGGGCAGCTACATGTAAAAGAATGAAATTAGAACATTTTCTTATATACAAAAATAAACTCAGAATGGATTAAAGGCCTATGTTTAAGACTGGAAACTGTGATAAAACACCTAGAAGAAAACATAGGCAGAAAACTGACATAAGGACTTCCCTGGTGGCCCAGTGGCTGAGACTACACTCTTAATGCAGGGGGCCTGGGTTCAATCCCTTGTCAGGGAACTAGATCCCACATGCCACAACTAAGAGTTTGCACGCTGTAACTAAAGATCCCGCATGCCACAGCAAAGATCAAAGACCCTGTGTTCCACAGCTAAGACCCAGCACAGCCAAAAAATAAATATTAAAAAGAAAACTGACATAAATCACAGTAGTATTTTTTTAATATATTGCCTAAGGGAAAAGAAAAAGAGCATAATAAGCAAATGGGACCTAATTAAACTTTAAAGCTTTTCTACAGCAAAAGAAACCAGCCACAAAATGAGAAGACAACCTACTAAATGCAAGAAAATGTTTGTAAATGATATAAACAATAAAGGGTTAGTACCCCAAATGTGTAAACAGCTTATACAACTCAGTATCAAAAGAACAAACAACCAATTAAACATTGGGCAGATAGACATTTTTCCAAGAAGAAATACAGGGACTTCCCTGCTGGTCCAGTGGTTAAGAATCCACCTCACAGTGCAAGGGACACTGGTTTGATCCCGTGGCCTGGGAAGATCCTACATGCCTCAGAGCAGCTAAGCCAGTGTGCCACGGTTACTGAAGCCCGTGTGCTTAGAGCCATGTGCTCTGCAGCAAGAATAGCCACCGTGATGAGAAGCCCGAGCACAGCAACAAAGAGTAGCCCCCATTCACCACAAGAGAAAGCCAGCTAGGGGCAACAAAGGCCCACCACAGCCGAAAACTAAAAATAAATCTTTAAAAAACAAGATATACCAGATGGCCAAGAAACACGTGAAAACATGCCCAGCATTTTTAGTTACAAGAAACATGCAAATCAAAATCATGAGATATCACTCACACCTGTAAGAATGGCTATTATCAAAAGACCACAAATAACAAGTGTTGGTAAGGATGTAGAAAAAAGAGAACCCTTGTATGCTGTGCATAGGAATGTAAATTAGTACAGCCACTACGGAAAACAGCATGGAGGTTCCTTGCAAACTGAGGATAGAATGGTTGTAAGATCCCAGCAATTATGGATCATAATTTGGATTTCTGACCAAAAAAAAGTAAAAGTAAAAACCCTAATTCAAAAAGAAACAAGCACTAGTGTTCATAGCAGCATTATTTACAGTTGCCAAGATATGGAAGCAACTTAAGTTTCTTATCAACTGATAAATAAAGATGTGAGGGACTTCCCTGGTGGTCCAGTGGCTAAAGCCACCACATGCCCAGTGCAGGGGGCCCGGGTTTGAGCCCTGGTTGGGGAACTATATCCCACATGCTGCAACTAAGATCAAAGATCCTAAGTGCTGCAACTAAGACCCACCACAGCCAAATAAATAAAAATTTAAAAAAAGATGTGAGATAAAAGCACACACCCATACATATATACGTGTGTGTATGCTCACTCACTAAGTCATGTCCAACTCTTTGAGACCTCATAAACTGTAGCCTTCCAGACTCCTCTGTCCAGGGGATTCTCCAGGCAAGAATACTGGAGTGGGTTGCCATTTCCTCCTCGGGGGAATCTTCCCGACCCAAGGATCAAACCCAGGTCTCCTGCGTCTCCTGTTTCGGCAGGGGGATTCTTTACCACTTAGCCACCTGGGAAGCCCATATACACACACACACATACACACACAATGATGGAATACTACTCAGTCATAAAAAATGAAAACTCACCGTTTGCAACAACGTGGGTGGACCTGGAGGGTATTATGCTTAGTGTAATAAGTCAGAGAAGAATACACTATATGTTATCACTTACATGTGAAATCTTAAAAATTAAAGTATGTGCAGAACAGAAACAGATTCTCAGATATCAAGAATAAACAAGTAGTTACCAATGGGTAGAGGGAAGAGAGGGGAAGGGAAAGATAAAAGTAGGGGATTAAAAAGTACAAACAAAAGAAAAAGAAGTACAAACTACTATGTGTAAAATAAACTACAACACAGGGTATATAGCCAATATTTTATAATAACTTTAAATGGGAGTATAAGCCATAAAAATTTTGAATCACAGTGGTGTATACCTGAAACAAATATAAATTAGCTATGCTGCTGCTACTGCTAAGTCGCTTCAGTCGTGTCTGACTCTGTGCGACCCCATAGACGGCAGCCCACCAGGCTCCCCCATCCCTGTTATTCTCCAGGCAAGAATACTGGAGTGGGTTGCCATTTCCTTCTCCAATGCGTGAAAGTGAAGTCGTTCAGTCGTGTCCGACTCTTAGCAACCCTATGGACTGCAGCCCACCGGGCTCCTCTGCCCATGGGATTTTCCAGGCAAAAGTACTGGAGTGGGTTGCCATTGTCTTCTCCATGAAATACTTCAGTAAAAATTTTTAAAAAAAGATGAGGGCCTGAACAGCAATCGTATGGAAGGATTCAAGAATTTTAGGGCAGCTTTTCGTAACCAGAATATTGATAAGTGTTTTGGTGGTTTCTTCCTTCTCTGGGACTTTGCCTCCTGTTGCTGGGTGTTTCCCATTCTTGGCTTCTGCTCCATAGATGACAGCAACCCTGGATCTTGGACCCTCAGTTACTGTGACAGGCCACATGCACAAGTGTACATAGGCAGACATGCATTTTTAGGCATTGTGCCCTCAGTTGACAACCACCTCAGAGCTTGAGGTATGCTCTTTATTTCATAAATAGTCTGTTGGAAGCTTGGGATGTTGGAGAATGAACATAGGGGTACCATGTTGACTCTTGCCCTCCAGGCTGTATTTTCTGATTTGATCCTTGATAGGTATTACAATCAGAGAAAACTGTCTTTACTTCTTGTCAAGCGGACATATAGGCATTTTTTTCTATTGGACTGTGAGTGGTACCTGGATCTGGTTCAAGATGAGAATCAGAGGAATGAGCTTTCCCTGGTATTATCTAGGAGTGTTGCTCTCCAGCTTGACCTTAAGCAAGATTCTTCATGTGTTTCCTGGTCTAGGAGATAAATGGAAGAAACTAACCCAAAAGTGGCAACTGGGTTCAACCCAGAATTATGGTTAGACTGCAGCTTCTGGTTTCTTAAACTGATTCCACTTGAATGGCCTTACAGGCCTTCAGATCCTTAGAGGCCACCAGTCCCTCTTATATGTTAAGTGGGGATGTTTTCATCAGGACAGTTTTTGAATGTGAGAAGAAATAGGATAATGTTTCTCCATTTCATTGGCTAGAATGTAGTAGGACAATTTTATGGTTTGTGTGTACTTTTACTAAATTTATAAACATTTATTGATTTTCTCCCAAAGATAGCAGAACGCTACTTTGTGTGGGATTGGAGAAGCCTCAGCAATGAGAAGTCCATGCACTGCCATGAAGAGCAACCACCACTTGCTGCAGCTAGACAAACCCTGCTTGCAGCAACAAAGACCCAGCACAGCCAAAAAAAAATCTGTTCAGCAGATTACAGTTAGATGTAATCACTTTGAGGAAGCACTTGATAAATAATTATTTTCTTTATATGCCTGTTACTGGTCTCAACAGCTACTGGTCTCAATAGCTATGGACAAAGTGAATGACAACATAGATGCCTCACTAGAAGTGTCAGCCAGGACTGCTCCAAGAAGGAAGTCATTCCTAGATAGGATATTCAGAGGGGATTTCCTGGAGGAGGAAGAGGCTTCTGCAGTGGAAAGGAAGCAGGGATGTCCATTTTATAGCAGAGTCCGGAACACACACAGAGTGTGGAGGGACCCTAGATAGACTCATTTGGCTGATGCTGGGCAGAAACAAGAGACAGTAGTTCAAGTCACTGGGGGGTTTGGTTGACGAGACTAACTGAATCTCCTTTGGATAACATTTTTCCTTTTTCCTAGACTCATGTGTAGTCTTTAATAATGAATAATCCTGTTAATCACCTTTCTCATCTGGAGAATTGAGTCACATGCTTCGCAGCATGGCCTTAGTGAATTTATGGCCTGTTCTGGCAGTCCTGGAGGCTTGGAAGATGGGAAAACCCAGGTTACTGAGAGTGAAGGTTTGCTAACTTCCTGAGGAAAGTTAATAAGACAGTCTAGTTACTTCATTTGGTTCCTGTTTTCCTTGGACTTTTCCTTCAGTCTTCCTTTGCAAGTCCATATTCTTCTAAATTGATGTGTATTTGATTTCTTTCTGATCGCGTAGGCCTTTGTTATCTGTATCATAGTCACTTCAGGTATGTGTTTAAAATGCAAGTTTGCTGGTGCTGACTAATTCAGGATTTTTCCTTCATTGAAACCTAGAAATTGGAATTTTAAACAAACTTATAGGCAGTGTTTATATGAATCACTGGCTTAGACTTGATGCTATATAGCAGTAATATATATATATATATTTGTCATCTTTTTAAATCTGGACCACTTGTTTGAATCTTCCTTGTATTTTTTAAACCACACTCAGGGCACAGATGAGACATCATGTTTAATGGATCTGGAAGAATTTTCTTGTAGGCATCTTGGTTAATATCTGTTTAGTAGGACTTGCCTGGTCCAGTGGTTGAGAATCCATCTGCCAGTGCAGAGGACATGGGTTCTATCCCTGGTCTAGAAAGACCCCACATGCCACGGGGCAGCTAAGCCCATGCACCAAAACTGCTGAGCCTGAGAGCCACAATAAAGAGAAGCCTCAGCAATGAGAAGTCCATGCACTGCAATGAAGAGCAGCCACCACTTGCTGCAACTAGACAAACCCCACTTGCAGCAACAAAGACCCAGCGCAGCCAAAAAAAAAATCTGTTCAGCAACCAGTTAGATGTAATCACTTTGAGGAAGCCCTTGATAAATAATTATTTTCTTTATATGCCTGTTACTGGTCTCAACAGACAAAGCAAGAAATTCTTTTTTATTTTTATATTTTGACCTCACCATGAAGCTTGACCAAGGATTGAACCTGCACCCTACTGCATTGAAAGTGCAAAGTCTTAACTACTGCACCACCAAGGGAAGTCCCTGCCTGTTGTTTTTTTAGGTCAAATCTTAACTTAGGTCATTAGTTCCAATTTCTTAGTCTCTCTACTGGAAGAGTTAGAGTAAACTTCAGTCAGGGGCTTCCCTGGTGGCTCAGAGGTTAAAGTGTCTGCCCACAATGCAGGAGACCTGGGTTCGATCCCTGGGTTGGGAAGATTCCCCTAGAGAAGGAAATGGCAACCCACTCCAGTATTCTTGCCTGGAGAATCCCATGGACGGAGGAACCTGATGGGCTACAGTCCACGGGGTCGCAAAGAGTCGGACACGACTGAGTGCCTTCACTTTCACTTTCACTTCACTATGAATAAGGTTCAGTCATTCTGTATTGTATATTTGGATTCAGAGATTCATGAGTTGAATCTAGGCTCCATTTCTTATTTATTTGGCTGCACCAGGTCTTGGCTACGGCAGTCAGGATCTTTGATCTTCCTTTTGGGATTTTAGTTGCAGGATGTGGAATCTAGTTCTCTGACCAGGGATCAAACTTGGACCCCCTGAATTGGGAGCATGGATACTTAGCCACTGGACCACCAGGGAAGTCCTGGGCTCCATTTCTTATTAGCTTTGTACCCTTGAACAAATATCTTCTCCTAAACCTTTCTTTCACCTTTAAAATAAATGGAACAAGTAGTATCTGCCTACCAGAGTCATGAAGAAAATTAAATAAGAGGTCGGTTAGCGAAGTGCCTAGAATATATGCTTAGTAAATTGTTGATGTGATTAATGGCAGTGGTGGAGGAGGATGTGGTAGCAGTAGTTTGATGGTTCTACTCTTTAGGTGTATTTCTGGCCAGATTCATGTACACCAAAGATAAGAAGCTGGCATTTTTCTACCCTGTGAATGACCTGTTTTTTGTATGTTAGTCTTATCCCAAATAGCTTAAGCATTTAAAAATTACTCATGTAGATATTATTTATATGAGAAAATATAATTAAGAAATTATATTTAATTTCATCATGAAAAGGATTCAGATAAGAGATATTTTCTGTATACAAATTAAAGTGTTACCTAATTCTGATAAGAATACAACGGAATAGATAATACATTTATAATGCCACTAAAACCCTTTTTTGAAAGTAATTTAACATATGTTTCAAAGACCTAGGATATATTATTTGTTGAATGAAAAGCCTAAAATATTATGCCCTTTGACCTAATCATAACAGAATAATTATTGGAAGCTATTTTTTTTTTTTTTGGAAGCTATTTTTAATCAAAATGCTAATGATAGAATACTTAAGTAATTTATGGTAAATCAAATCTGTGTGATATTATGGAGCCATTGACATGATTGTGAAGACTGTAATAACATGCAGAGCTTTTGATACGTTAAAAGGTACAGAATTCTCTCTCCTGATTATAGCTATGCACATTATACACGCATGTGGTTAATAACTGAATAGGCACTTGACAAATGAAAAACAGAGAACAGACTTGACAAGAGATACTATTCTGAACAATATTTCCCTGCATTTTTAAATTTCCAGTATTGTAGATAAAGTATTGTCAGTAAACTCTGTAATTAAAAAAAAAAATTGTTACCTTCAGCTAGGTGAATCTTGTATTTTCTTATCCTAAAGCAGTGGAGAAAGTGGCCTTGCCCAGTTTCATTCATTGCTTGTCTTGTTTGCTGACAAAGATGGAGCAGTTATGTAATATATCTCCTCTCTCCTCTCTGGGGAAAGGGTGTAAAGAAGGAACTTGGAAATAAGGTGGTGTAGGATATATGGCATTGGAGAAGGAAATGGCAACCCACTCCAGTGTTCTTGCCTGGAGAATCCCAGGGACAGCAGAGCCTGGTGGGCTGCCGTCTATGGGGTCGCACAGAGTCAGACACGACTGAAGCGATTAGCAGTAGCAGCAGGATATATGGCAAAAGAGTTTCCCCTCTTAGTCACACAAGTGTCTTGAGCTCCAAATAACACCTGGAGAGGGGTCTTACCTTTCAGTGGGCAGTACATAACCATATTATTATTAAGTCTTTGTGCTATAATGCTCAGGAAATAAGAATGAGGGGAAAAGATTATATTATTGTTTTAATACTGTTATTATTAAAAGCTTATGATCTCGCAATATACCAGATAATTAGTTAGTGTATAATGACAATCTGCTCTTTAGTAGTTTGCAGTTTAGAGATAAGGCTTCCTGTTAATTCTGAGTAAAATAGCTTACGCCTTAAGATGCTCTAGGGAACAAAAAGCTGAGAGTATCTTGTTTTCTTCTGAATAATCTATACACTAAGTATTAGTATCCTTCAATATTATAGAATTTATTTTTCATTATTCATGGCAAGAAATGAAGATTTGTGTAAAATGAGGCTAGTTGGTCAATTCTTTTGCTTATCCTTCAATCTTTTTAAATTATTTTTTTCAAAACTTAATTAAAATTATTTATGTATTTTTTGGCTCTGCTGAATCTTCCTTGCTGCCTGCAGGCTTTCTCTAGTTTTGGAGAGCCAGGGCTGCTCTTTGTTGCGGTGCAGTAACTTCAGTAGTTGTAGCATGTGGGCTGGCTCCTAGGCTCTAGAGCATAGGCTTTACCATTGTGCTCGGGCTTAATTGCTCCGGGGCCTGTGGGATCTTCCTGGACCCAGGGATCAGACCCGCATACCTTGTATTGGCTGGTGGATTGTTAACCACCAGAAAAGAAGTCCTCCTTTTCTTTTAAAATAATGCATGTCATATGTGTTTATTGAGGGAAAAAATTAACATTCTAGGACTTAGGTCTTTAAAAGGGTATTCATTTAATAACGTAGCATGAGAAACTTTCCGTGTTAGTAAGTCTCCGCCACTCTCTCATTCTTAAAGGCTGTATCATAATCCAATCGCCTGTGGTGTTTCACTAGTTTAAAAGTCACTGTAACTTGGGACTTCCTTGATGGTCCAGTGGTTAAGACGCCATGCTTCCATTGCAGGGGGCATGAGTTTGATCCCTGATTGGTGAATTAAGATCCCACATGCCACAATGCAGTAAAAAAAAAAAAGAAAAAAAAATTAATAAATAAGTAAATGGAATTCATTGTAATTAAAGCTATTCACTTGTCATTATTTCCTTAGCGTAATTGCAGCATTTATACATTTTTAATTTTTGATGCGTGTTGGCTGACCATTGTTTTGCTGTGTTTCTTGGTCTTGGCTCTCTCCTGTGCCTCTCCATGTCTCTGTTGGGGATAGAGAGTGTATTCCTCTGCTAGGTTTCAGTCCTCTTCCCTTTCCCAGATTTAAGCTGCCCTCTGGCCTTTAATTATCTGACTCAGTACAGTTCATCTTGATATCTGTGCTTCCTGTGTGGATTTACTTTCCTTTCTCCACTAGCTTCCGCCTAACACACTCTGAGTTTTAGAGACTTTGTGAATCTCCCCTCTCCCCATTTTATTAAGCCATTCTGGCTTTCTGTATAGGCACAGTTACATATGTCTGTAGGCAGATACATGCAGGCAAAGGTGTCCTCGCTGGTCTTAGAATCTTCCTGATTGTAAGGCCTTTGCTTTCTTTTTTTCACTCTGCCCTAACTTATAAGCTGCAGGGAGCCATTAAGCCTCAAGCTTACCCTGCCATGCTGTTGGTTGCTGGCAGGTATCCCAGTAGGTGAGTGGGGAGCAGTCCCATTCTGGGAAATATTACAGGAGCTATATGAAGCCTTGGCCCCTTGTCATACAGCCACATAGTGTCTCCCCATCCACATTTCTTAAACTTCCTGTGAAAAAGCAAGGGGGCTTCCTCCTTAACATGCTGCTTTGTCATTCCTTGGTGAGGGTGAGGTTGTGGGAAAACTCTTGGTTTCCTCTACAGAGCCAGCCATTTGTATCTCCCTTGTATGAAATTTTGTTCATCTATTCTGTCTTATAACCTGCGAAATGAAACAAAACATTAGAATAGACTATCTCTGAACCAGTACTTGTAAGACACCTGTTCTGTCCTGAGCCCTGTACTAAATACTTAACATTTTATTAAATCTCTTAGCAGCCATATTAGATAAATAATATTATTTAAGTTTTCTAGATAAGCAAGATTCAGAAAGGTTAAATGACTGATCAAGTTCACATAGCTGCTAAATAAGCATTCTTAAACCTAGACCTCTCCCAAGTCCAAAACTGGAGAGGTTGGACATAAGACTCTCTTGGATGCAAATAAATAAAGCCTTTTCTCTTTTCCTTTTCTGGGAGGCAGAAATGGAGACTTGTTTAAGATATAGGGTTGTTTCTTATCAAATACATTGTCCTTAGTGTGCAGAGCAGATTGTCTCTACGCCAGTGCTTCTCAGATACTTCTATGTACTTGGAGATCTTGAGAAACTCCAGATTCTGATTTAGTAGGTCTAGAGTGAGGCCTGAGATTCTTGGTTTCCAGCAAGCTTCCGAAGTTCCTTTGACTAGCACAGTTCTAGATCAGTGGTTTTTAAACCTGAGCAGTCAGTAAATTCACCTGGAGATTCTTGACAAAAATTCAGTTTTACTGGCCCAAAATTCAGAACTTTCTAGTTGAAAGAGTTTTATGGTAGGCTATGGGAATTATTTTTGTTTTGTAGTTTTTTTAAAAAAGAAACTTCCCCAGGTTATTGTGATAAGCAGTTTGAGAATCACTGGTCTAGAAGCTGACATATTACGGGTACGTTGTCCCATACAACACAAAGGCGTAAGTGGGCAGTAAATTTTGCTGTATTTAACATTTGAGGGGCTGTGTTGGTTAGGTTAGGGCTTCCCTGATGGCTCAGATGGTAAAGAATCTGCCTGCAACGCAGGAGACCCAGATTCAACCCCTGGGTCAGGAAGATCCCCTGAAGAAGGGAATAGCTATCCACTCGAGAATCCTTGCTTGGAGAATTCATGGACAGAGAAATCTGGCAGGCTGTAAAAGAGTAAGAAATGCAATCATATTTCTTGGAAGGGCTAGCTCGCAAACCCCAAGAGCAGAAAATATTCCTGGATCTCAGAAGGAAACAGCTGGGAATTGGAAAGCCACTAGGACCCAGGGGTGGCTTCATAAATTTACTGTTTCCTTTTCTCTGGGAATGGCTTTGGTAGAAAATGGCCACCCAGTTTGGTTTAGCGCCACCAGCCAGTTCCATACTGCTGAGAGAATTTGAATGACCTAGTCTAATCTAGGCTCTGGACTGGTTCTCCCTAAGCCAGGAGGCCACCCCAGGACAATGCTGTGATCTGGACATCTGGGCTTATATCAGATGAACTCAGCTCCAGGGCCCCACTCTGAGTGCAGGGACATAGGGGTCCCCTAACATCTTTGGGCAGGCCCCGGTAAGGTGGTTATTCTTTAAGTGCTTACTGTATAGCTCTGTGTTGTTGGGGCAGGAGAACAGAACCAGATAAGATAAAGCCCCTGCTCTTGGAATTGAGAGGGCATTATTAGCTTAATGGAGAAGAGAGACAAGTGAATATTTTAAAACTGTGATAAGATCTGAGTATTGTGAGTAGAGGGCTATCTTGGAAGCCTGCAAGAGAGGAACTTAATCAGCCTGGACATTAAGAACTATTAGGAGAGGACATGTCTGAACTGAATCATGAAACGTAAGGACATAATGGCCAGGTAAAGAGAAGAGTAGGCAAAAGCATTTCTGGCATTGGAACAGCCTAACCATGAAATAAAATCACTATATATCATTGAAGACTTTTGTGTAAGTAATAATTTATAAGACTTCCCCGGTGGCTAAGACGGTAAAAGCGTCTGCCTACAATGCGGGAGACCTAGGTTTGATTCTTGGGTTCGGAAGATCTCCTGGAGAAGGAAATGGCAACCCACTCCAGTATTCTTGCCTGGAAAATCCCATGGACGGAGGAGCCGGGCAGGCTTCAGTCCATGGGGTCACGAAGAGTCGGACACGACTGAGCGACATTTACTATTTACTACTATAATAATTTATAAGCAGCTCTTTCTATAGTATAACGTCCATGGAAGGATGTGAAGCTGGAGAGATAGATAGGGGCCACGTTGAGGAGAATCTTGATGCCATGCTGAAGGGCTTGAATTTAGGGGAAAGTGAAAGTAAAGTCACTCAGTTGTGTCCGTCTGTTTGTGACCCCATGAACTGAAGCCTACAAGGCTCTTCTGTCCATGGGATTTTCCAGGCAAGAGTAGGTTATCATTTCCTTCTCCAGGGGATCTTCCCGACCCAGGGATTGAACCCAGGTCTCTTGCATTGTAGGCAGATGCTTTACCGTCTAAGCCACCAGGGAAGTCAAAGTTAAGGGAAGGGGAACTATTAGATATTTTTTAATGGACATGGGAGGATTTCCATTCTTTAGGAAGATGAATGATTATAGTATGGAGTATAGTTTTGTTGATGGCCTTGCCTGAAGGCAAGTCGTGCAGAGAAGAGAGTATGAAGAAGAAGGAGCCAACTGTAAGAATATTTAGAGGAAGTTAGGAGTCTAGGGTGAATCCCAGGCTTGTGTGAGCAGACAGATTGTGGTGGTATCAGATGAAATGAACAGTTAGGGGAAGAAGATAATTTGTTTTAGACACATAGATTCATGCCAATCTATGCCAAAACCAATACAGAATTGTAAAGTAAAAATTAAAAAAAAAAAAAATAGACACATTGAGTTTGAAAATTTGAAAATGCCTGTCAGACACATTGGTGATGGTGCCAGTTAGGTGGGGCTTGGCCTTAAATAGCTGTCAGGGTTTACAGGTTTGTGAGTGGTTCCCCTCACTCTTCCTTTCTTTTTAAAATCCGCACCACCCCCCAACCAGTCTCTGCTTGACACTTTTATTCTAGCTACTCTTCCTTTTCTTTTTCTATTTTAAATTTAAGAATTACCTACTTCCTCCTCTCATAGATCTTCCTATGCAAGCAGTAGGTTGTTTATACAAAGATTTGACATGTTTTGGCTTCACACTGAGATTTGCTGATAGAATTTTAAATGAACTTCCTAGACTATAAGGTATATGAGGACAGAGATCATTCCTAGTAGTTAGGTTTCTCACACCTAGAACAGTTCTTGGCATTGAATTGGTGCTGACTCGGTGAGCAAATAAAGGAATGAATCATTGACACATAAAGAGTTTAATAATAGACTCCATTGGGAATGCCCTTTCTCTAAGACTGATCTTTTCTATCAATCATTTCTCTGAGTTGAATTTTGGAGAACGAAAGAGGGTTGGTTTGTTACAGAGGTGGATAAGGGCATTTCAGGCAGGAGGAGCAGCATAAGCAGAGACATGGAGGCCCAGGACAGATGAGTAGTTGAGATGTGAATATCTTTTTCTCTCACATCTCAGGTCACTCTAGCAAACCTGGTATGGTTTATACTTATGTCTGATAGTGGTTGTGATGTGTTTTGTGTATAATTTTCTACACATGTGTTGGTAAGAATTAGTGATACATAATACGGTTGCACTGGTAGAAAACCTTTCATCAGGTTTATTAGGTCCAAAGTCTAATACGAGTCTTCTTTGAAGCCATCTTTGACTATCAGGCAGAATTTACTTCTTCCTTTTCTGTGTTTATATAACATACTACACCTATCTCTGTTATGTTTTCTTATTTACATGTTCCATTTGACTAGTGTAGCCCTGACTTTGCAGTTAGTAGACATTAATTAAATGTTTGATGGATAACTGAGTGAATGAATGGATATTTATACCCAAGGTCAGCCACACTGAAGAGAAACTTCACCTTCTTTATCTCTTTTCTCTTGTAGCTGTTTGTAGTGGATGTCCAGACAAGCCAGATCACCAAGATTCCCATTCTGAAGGACCGGGAGCCTGGATGTGTGACTCAGCAGGGCTGTGGTATCCATGCCATCGAGCTGAATCCCTCTAGAACTCTGTTAGCCACTGGAGGAGACAACCCTAATAGTCTTGCCATCTACCGGCTGCCTACGCTAGATCCTGTGTGTGTGGGAGATGTAAGTTTTTAGACAGAGCCCAGCAGGTAACATGGACCTTCCTCCCGTAAGCCCTTCAGGAAGGAATAGTTTGCTTACTGCTGACTCGGGGGCTGGGGTGGGGGTGAGGAGTTGTCATGGTGAGATGTGGGTGTGGAGATTTCAGAGTGGGTACTGCGCTCCCCACAGAGAGCTTCAGATGTTGGCAGAAGGTATGGTTGATAAAGGTGCGCGCGCACAGCACACCTCAGATGCCAGCACCAGTGGCTTGGTGTTTGAGTCCACAGTGTTTACACATCTCCTACTGCCCATGGTCAGAAAAGTTTGTTAAATTATTCATTCAGCAACTATTTTTTGACCCTTCTGTGGCCAGGCATTGTTTTAGACTCTGGGGATGTAGCAGTGAATAAAAGAGACAAAGCCCCCCCATCCTCTTGAAGCCTGTGCTCAAGTGAAGGGAGGCATATAAACCAACAGAAATGTACCAGCAGTAAGTCAGAGCGGTGAGTGCCATGGAGAAGAGTAAAGGCAGGCTAAAGGGAGAGAGTGTGGTGGAGGATGCTATTGTCTGGGAAGGCCTCTTTGATAAGAATAACACTGAGCAGGGAGGCTTAAAGGAAATGTGGGTACAAGCCATGCTGATGTCTGAGGCAGAGAGTTCAGAAGATGGAAGAACATAGAGGTCGGTTCTAGCTGTTGTCCCAGGAAGCAAAGGGGAGAGTCCCAGGATGAAGTTGGAGGGATGAGAGGTGGGTAATGGTGTGTAGGAGCCACAGGTAAGACATCGAGAGATAGAGTGCTGGAGCAGTGTGTCCACCGGCCATGTTTACAGCCCGTAGGCAAGCCAGTTTCATTCCAGCCTTGAGCTTCTCAAGACAGTTAAAGATTGTAGGATCATGCCATTTGGGTTGTGATCACCAAAGATGGGAATTGTAATTTTTAGAGATACTTTTATTCAGCCTTTTAAGCTTTTCAGGGGCGTGCATTGTTATCCTCATTTCACTCGTTTCTTCCCCTCCCCCCCCGCCTCCCGCACCCATCGCGCCCTCCTCTTGAAGGACGGACACAAGGACTGGATCTTTTCCATCGCGTGGATCAGTGACACTATGGCCGTGTCTGGTAAATTGCCCTTTTGCAAGGAATTCTGGTGTGGCAGGGTGGGAGGGAGGCTAGAAGTTACAAAAGAGATAGTAGCGGGACTGGAAATAGCCCAATAACCGACCATCAGCCAGGGGCCAGAAAACCTCGTATTGTCTCTTTCTCTGACTTAGCATGTGACCTTGGATAAGTCATGTCCCTTGTATATTCCTAATCTGGAAAGTACTGGAAGTACTGGCACACTTATTACTCATACTCTGCCTTTTTTAAAAGAGCCTGTGTGATGGCCCCTTAGCTTCAACATTTTGTTGCGATTCGCTGAGACAATAGTTGGGAAAGTGCTTTTGGAAAAGTTGTGCTCTGGAAAATATTAGGAGCAATTATCATTTTCTGTACAACTCTATAATGCTAATAAAGCTGTACAGGATTGGGGGAATTCCCCTCCCAGTGGTAGAACAGTCAGGAAAAATACATGGAAATGAGTGAAGAGATACTCAAATGCTTTCTGAATACCCACAGCAGCCTAGAACGTAGGCTCAGAGTGCCAGCCAGCTTTTCTGGGTACCTGGCTTCTCAGGTGGCACAGCAGTAAAGAATCCACCTGCCAATGCAGGAGACACAAGAGATGAGGGTCAGGAAGATCCCCTGGAGGAGGAAATTGCAACCACTCCGGTATCCTTGCCTGGATAATTCCATAGATAGAAGAGTCTCAGGAGCTATGGTCCATGGGGTTGCAGAGAGTCAGACATGACTGAGGGATGGAGCATGCCTGCATATATATGTAAAAATATAATCGCCCATTCCAGATTCCCAAATTTTTAAAAATCACAAGAGTTGCTAAATTAAGTACTTCATATGTTATTTCTTAGAACCATCATAACAATCCTAGAAGGTTTGCATTGTTAGCCTCATTTCACAAGAAGATTTAGATTCTGAGAAGTTATAATTTGCCAGAGGCTACAGAGACAGTGAGGGATGGAGTCAGGATCTGAAGCCAGCTCTCAGTTCAAAGCCCATGTTTAAAACTGCTACGAACAAAGCTAAGGGGACATAAATGTTTCTTTCTTTGGATTTTTTGCAAGGCAATAGAAAACAGCAAGGAAGGAAGAGAAGTCTAATGGACAAGCATAGTCACAGTTCAAAATTTTTCAGTAGTGGTTCGGAAGCTTTTGGATTCCCTGTCATTTGTCTCCCCAAGAATTGAGATCTCCTGGAGGGCAAAGTCTGAATCACGTTCCCTCTATAGGGACTATGTGTATGACAGTAACCTGAACTAAATGGGGTGTTTGGGAGCCAGGACATCGCTTTTTTGGAGAGCTTTCCTTCTCTTTTTTAATATACCCTGGGAACGTTCTGTTTTCAGACTGATAGCTTCTAAGACTACATTTTGTGAACAGTAAGCAGGTTTTAAGAATACTGGCTCTGAAACAGGAACAGACTCACAAATATAGAATACAAACTTAAGGTTACCAAAACAGAGAGGGAGGGAGTCGGGACAGGTTAAGGGTATGGGATTAACTGATATAAACTACTGTATATAAAATAAAAAAGCAGCAAGGATATAGTGTATAGCACAGGGTATTATGCTCAGTATCTTATAATAACCTATAATGGAATATAATCTTCAAAAATACTGAGTCATTTTGTTATCTACCTGAAATTAATATAGTGTTATAAATCAGTTATATTTCAATTTAAAAAGAAGAAAGAATATTGATTCTGAGAGAACTAGACTCTGAAAACTGTACAACATTTATGAAGGAAATTGAAGATGTTATAAAGGAAAGGAAAGATATCCTATGGTCTTGGATTAGAGGAATTAATGCTGTTAAAATATCTGTATTTCCCTAAGCAATCTACAGATTTAATGCAATCCTTAGCAAAATACCCATGACATTTTTCATCAAACTAGAGCAGTCCTAAAATTTATATGGAACCACAAAAGAGCCCAAATTGCTAGAGCAGTTTTTTTAAAAATTTTGTTTGCTTGCTTGCTGGCCTTTGGCTGCTTTGGGTCTTTGTTGCTGTACACAGGCTTTTTCTAGTTGCAGAGAGTGGGGCCTACTCTTTGTTGCAGTGTGCAGGCGTCCCATTGTGGTGGCTTTTCTTGTTGTGGAGCGTGGGCTCTAGGCACTTGGGCTCAGTAGTTGTGGCTCTTGGGCTCTGGAGGACAGGCGTGGTAGTTGTAGCACATGGGTGTAGTTGCTCCACGACATGTGAAATCTTCCTGGACCAGGGATCAATGCAGGTGGATTCTCATCCACTGCACCACCAGGGCACTCCTGCCAGAGCAATCTTGAGATAAAAAAAGAACAAAGCTAGAGATAGCATGCCCCCTGACTTCAGACTAAACTACAAAGCTGTGGTCATTGAAACAGCATGGTACTGGCACAGAAAGACACTCAGATCAATGGGACAGAACAAAGAAGTAAAACTGGTCAGTAAATCTGTGGCAAAGCATATGCAATGGAAAAAAAACAGTCTTTTTAATGAGAAGTGCTGGGGGAAATGGACAGCTATATGTAAAAGAATGAAATTATTGATAGAACATTTTCTCACACCAATATACTAAACTAAACTCAAAATAGATTAAAGACCTAAATGTAAGACTGGAAACCATGAAACTCCTAGAAAACATAGGCAGAACTCTCTTTAATATAAATCATAACAATGTCCTATTTGATCTCCTGAGGCAAAGGAAACAGCAAAAAAAAGACAGCCTATGGAATGGGAGAAAATGTTTGCAAATGATATGACCAATAAGGATTAATATCTAAAACATATAAACAGCTCATACAACTCTATAAAAAAATAAACAGCCCAGTTAAAAATTGGTCAGGGGACGTCCCTGGTGGTGCAGTGGGTAAGAATGCGCCTGCCAATGCAGGGGATACAGGTTCAATCCCTGGTTGGGGAACTAAGATCCCACAGGCCAAGGAGCAGCTAAGCCCATGTGCTCCGGAGCCCCACAACTGGAAAATCCCTGCACCACGACGAACAGTGCCACATGAGGCAGTGAAAATCCCATGTGCCACAACCGAGACCCAAAGCAGCCAAAATAAAATTTAATAAAATAGGTAGCTGTGGAATTCCCTGGCAGTCCAGTGGTTATGACTCTGCGTTTCACTGCCAAGGGCCCAAGTTCAGTTCCTGGGTAGGGAACTAAAATCCCATAAGCCACGTGGCACATCTGAAAAGCTAAAACAGGTAACGACAAGGACCTATTATATAGCACAAGGAACTCTGTTCAATATATTGTAATAACCTAAATGGGAAAATAATTTGAAAAAGAATAGATATATATATATAATATATAACTGAATCACTTTGCTGTACACTTGAAAGTAACACAATACTGTTAATCAACTATATTCCAATGTAAAGTAAAAATTAAAAAAACAGAAGATGTGGTATATATACACAATGGACTATTAGCTATTAAAAAAGAATGAAATTCTACCATTTTCAACAACATGGACGGACCTGAACGGTATTATGCTTAGTGAAATAAGTCAGAGAAAGACAAAAACTCATCACTGGAATGTGAAATCCGAAAATAAAATGAATGTATAAAAACAAACAGTTTCACAGAAAAAGAGAATAAACTAGTGGCTGGGTGGGGGGCAAGATAGAAGTATGGAATTAAGTACAAACTACTGTGTATAAAATAAGCAACAGGGATATATTGTACAGCACAAAGAAATATGGCTATTATTTTATAATGACCTTAAATGGAGTATAATCTATAAAAATATTGAATCACTGCTGTACACCTGAAACAAATAGAATATTGTAAGTCAATATTAATAGTAAAAAATTAAAATCTAGGGACTTCCTTGGTGGTTTAGTGGTTAAGACTTCCAATGCAGGGGGCAGTGGTTTAATCCTTAATTGGGGAAGAGCCCATATGCTTCATGGAGTGGCCAAAAAAAAAAGAAAGATTAAAATCTAAATGCGCTATTCTCGTCATCTATTGAAACTTTAATTATGATAATATAGAACATACCTTCCTTTTAAACTGTAGAATAAATAAAAACTCTACATACACAACAAAACCCATCAATGTTCCTAATATATAATTTTGCTATCTAAATTGAGGAAATCTAAGTTGGTACATCTCCCTACCCTAATGATGGAGATGTCCTGTGACAAGCTGTGTGCAGGATACACACCACCACATACAGTTTTGGAAGCTAAAGAGTAAAATCACAGTATACATTTTAAAACTATAATACATGCAGAGACTATAAGAAGCCTAATTTGGAGGAGTGATATATATAAAGATTGAGAAACGGCCTCAAAATTTTGCAGTAAGCAGCTCAATTGCAAATATTAATAGCTCCAACATTCAGCTGTGCAGGAGAGCAGGGGGGAGATTCTTGGGGAGGAACTTCCCTGGTGGTTCAGTGGTTGAGACTCCACGTTTTAGCTGCAGAGGGCCTGGGTTTGATCCTTGGTTGGCATCCTAAGATCCCATACTCTGCACAGTACAGTAAAAAAAAAAAAAAAGCTGTTGAATTTTCAGTTATGCTTCATTTACATCCAAATCAGGAATTTCGTACTCTGAGAGGTCACATCAGTAAGAAAGTTCAGATAGTTTTAAGTCAATGTAGATGTCTTACTTAATTGGGTATAAACAAGGTTGTATTATTTACCAAAAAAGAATGTTTGATGTACCATTAACATTAAAATAGGTTTTGCTGCATTAAAAAAAAGAATGTTGGCTTTGATAATAAAGACCTGAATTTGAATCCTGGTCCTACCGCTTATTAGCATAGAGGACAAGTTATTTAAGCCTTTTTAAGACTTGGGTTTAAACATGGATAATGATTATACATACTTTAAAGGGTCATTGGGAAGATCAAATGATTTAGTGTTTAGTGGCTGCCATAGTGAAAATGCTCAATACTTGTTAACCAGTGTTAATGTTTACATTTGATGACCATCAACCCCTTGATGATGAACATTCCCCTCAGATTCAGGGTATTCAGACTCATCCTCTCCCTCCCAGGACCACACCTCTCCCTACCATTGACATATTGGTAAATGCTCCTACCTTCTACCTAGGCACACAGCCAGGGAACTAAGACTGTTCAGTCTCCGTAGATTACCAAGCCCTGTTGATATGATTTTCTAAAATATCTGTTATACCCATCAATTTATTTTCTGTCCTCTCTGGGTGCTTGTCATCTGTCTTTTGAATTATCCCAATGTCCTTCTGTATTTTCTCTCTGATTCTAGTCTTATCTCCTCTAATCTAATCTTCATGTTGCTGCCAGATTAGTTCTTTAAATAAATTTTTCCTTACTGCAAAAGTAACATATGTTTGTTATAAGAATTTTAAAAATTCAAATAAAAAAGGAAAGCATTACCCACACAATCTCTGCCTAGAGATAGCCACTGTTAACATTTTAAAATACATCTTGCTAGTCTTTTTTCAGTATATATTCCAGTTGTTAAAATGGGACCATTACTAGGTTAAAATAGGATCATTTAGAGGGATAGATAGATGTATGATATACCAAGTATAAGAAAAACATTGATGGTAGACTCTAGATGTAAGTATATAATTCATTGTAAAATTCTTTCAACATTTCAACATGCTTGACATTTTTCATAATAAAGCTTGGGGTGTTTTATTTTTTTAACTTGCATTATAACTCTTACGTAGTGTTCTAGATATGCCCTTCTCTTGGTGTCCTTTTCTAGATTTCACACATATTGAACCCTCTGTTTTGAACCTGTCCACAGACCTTACAGTGCAAGCAAATTGAGTGATATTCCTCCCATGTTAGACAGTTTTTACTGTGAAGTATTCAGGAGATTTAAAGTGTGGGAGGGGCAGCTTCTGGTCTGAAAGGAATGTTGGCAAATATTGATACTGAAAGGAATTTGAGAATTTTTTTAATGGTTCTTGATACTCTTTAATATCTATCCAATAGACCTGTTTTGAGTGCTTCATTATTGTTTCCTAAGGAAAACAATTTATGTTTAAGCATTCATCTTATGTAGAACAATCATTCTTAATTCAGGAATTGTGGTCCTTTTAAGGGGCCTAGGAACCTCCCTGAAGTTGAGTGTGCAATGTAGATCTTTGGTGTATTTTTCCAGAGAAAGAAGTCTTTAACATTCCTAAGTCTGAAAAAGAGGTGCTATGACTCAGAAAATGTTAAGCACCACTGATCTAGAGTGGAAGTTGCCAGATCCTGTTGCCTAGTAGAAATCACCTGTGCATTCATGCCCCAGTAACCTGAGCATTTGGCTTGGAACATTACTGAGCTTTGTCAAATGTATTATGTTCTCTTTTGAAAAGTCTCACCAACCACATTACACTTAAAGGTTACATTTTGATGTAACCACTTCCCTGGCAGTACAGTGGTTAAGACTCTGCGCTTCCATTTCAGGGGGTGCAGATTCGATCCCTGGTTGGGGAACTAAGATCCCACAGGTTGTGGGACAGGCATGGTCAAAAAAACATACATATATATGATTAGATATCAACTCCTACACTTCAGTTGAATCATCCTTTCAGTGTAGCTGTTAAAATGCATACTGCTGTCCGTTTTGGTTTGGGCCACTGGCCAGACTTCTGCACATGTGAACATGGTGCCCAGAGGACTAGGCTAAGAAAGTCCTTCTGGCTTCTGTGGGACTCTCTCGTGGCGAGTTGGTATGTCTGATACCCATGGTTTCCTTGCCCGGCAGGCTCGCGTGATGGTTCTATGGGACTCTGGGAGGTGACAGATGATGTGTTGACCAAAAGTGATGCAAGGCACAATGTGTCGCAAGTCCCTGTGTATTCTCACATCACTCACAAGGCCTTAAAGGACATCCCCAAGGAGGACACAAACCCTGACAACTGCAAGGTCCGGGCTCTGGCCTTCAACAACAAGAACAAGGTATGAGCTTGCCAGAGGTCCCTGAAGCCTATTCCCCTTGCTTCAGTTTCTTGGCTTATGTCTTGGAAGATGCACCTCCCTTCTCTTTTCCCGAGTCAGAGCTTACTGCATAACTCGGTTCTGAGCCCAAGCGGCATCTCTTGAAGACTGAGGGATGCTCAGTAACAGTCTCTCTCTGAGAAAGATTATAACTAAAATTACGAAACCTACCCTGTGCAGTGAGTATTCTTTGCATGGTTCATGTCTGTTAACCTCTCAGAGTTTCCCCAGAGCCATTCTGATCTGTCTCTCATCTGCACGTGACCTTGCAGGTGCTCTGTTTTGGGTATGATTTTCCTATGTGCACTCACTTTCTTCTCTCTTGTATTCAGTTTCTTTTCATTCTTCACAGCCTCTTCTCAATACTTCCATCAAGTCTAATCATCTGAGTCAGATCTGAAACTGAACTATTAAGTAGACTGCTGGTTTGAAGACCCAGACCCATGAGAGAAGAAAGGCTTTTCCCAAAATTTGAGTCAGACCACAATTTGAGGGCTAGTTCCCTTAGCCTCCCATCTCTCATCCATGTTTAGGGGTTAGGGGTAGACTTATCTCCTACCTTAGACCCTCTACTTACAGAAGCTCTCACACTGAGACTTACAAAACTGGCTTTCATGTGTGTGCTCTGTTCTAACTATCAAATAGGATGTCATGTGTATGATTGTATGCTACTGGTTTTTTTGGAGCCTGGACTAGCTTCTTGGCTTCTCTCAAGAAGCAGCCTTGCTTTACTGTGTTGTCCAGCTGCATTTCATAGGGTGAGGTGAGGGGCTGATAATCCCTGGCACCATCATGGGATCCAAGTGAGGAATGGAGGACCCCATCCTGCAGGTATTCTCCTGCTTACTGTTGTATGTTAGTTGCTGTGTGTATGACCTGTTTTTCATTGCTTTTGCAGGAATTGGGAGCAGTATCGCTGGATGGCTACTTTCATCTCTGGAAGACTGAAAATACCCTATCTAAGGTATGATGAACATGACTTAGTAGTTTCACCTTTAAAATACTGTAATCTTCTCTGAATTTTTCATTCTTATCTAAAACATGGATTCTTGAAGTGCCTGGACATGTGATCACGTGGTACATGAACTTCTGAGTCTAGCCTGCCTCTCTCAGAAATCTTTTAAAGAAGTCAGTGGGGTGATGCTTTCACATTGTTCACATTGCAAGGGCCTGCTGAGAGACTCCTTTAACTCGCAGTCCTCCATTCCACAATGCATTTCAGTGTTTGCTTATGGATTGTGCACTATTTGCAACATTGTAAGGGCAGGCAAACCTAAATGTTAGGAGTTGTTGACAAAAATCAATTAAAAGAAGTCATCTCCAAAATAATCATGTAAGGTACGTGTGTTGGTTGCTTAGTCGTGTCCCAACTCTTTGCAACCCCATGGGCTGTAGCCTGCCAGGCTTCTCTGTCCATGGAATTCTCCAGACAAGAACACTGGAGTAGGTTGCAGTTTCTTTCTCTAATGCAAGGTATGAATTTACAATATTTGCAAGCAGCTTTTGCCTAAAGCTAAATGTACCTGTGAATCCTTTGCTCCGTTCTTGTCCCAGAGGCCTTTGAGACTTATTCCTTCTTTAATGGAATCTCTTCCAAGAGGAAGCAGAGCTCCAGGAATTACTGATTCCTTCATGTCGCAGGAGCCTTTGGGCTCCACCACCCTTGCTGGGTGCCTCAACTTCAGTGGACTCTGAAGATTGGCTAAATGATAAGGATCCAGGGTCAGCGCTGATTGGGCTGCCTGGGTTGAGCAGAGCCACGAGTGTGCTTTCTGTAGTGGAAGCTACCACACAGTGGGGGATTTAGGCTGTAGGTAGCCAGAAACAAGGTCTCCTACCTGAAGATCAGTGAGAAGGTTGGGCTCTTCCTGGGAGAGAAAACAGATGGGCCCTTGGCTTTAGTGCCCTGGAGTTATCCCTGGAAACAGCCTGTGGTTTTTGGCCTTTCTCTCTGCTTCTCATTATTTAGTTCCAGCTTGACCTTTTCCTCTAACCAGTCCTCTTCAGTACCTAGATCTTGTTTATTATCACCACCCTTTATTTCTCTAACATGCCTTGGGATGGAGCAGTACATGTCTTTTGATCTCTGACTTTGCATGTCTTGTGTATGAGGAAAGCCCACAGAGGTGGGCAGCAAAGAACAGCGCCCTTCTGTATACTCTCTAGTATTACCGTGGTTACCTTTCTCCCCTCTCTGTTTTCAGCTCCTCTCCACCAAACTGCCGTATTGCCGTGAAAATGTGTGCCTGGCCTATGGTAATGAATGGTCAGTCTATGCAGTGGGCTCCCAAGCTCACGTCTCTTTCTTGGATCCGCGGCAGCCATCGTACAACGTCAAGTCTGTCTGCTCCAGGGAGCGTGGCAGTGGTAAGAGCCCTGTGTGCCCCTCAGGCTTACAGCTGCATTGCCGTTGGTTTTTCACCTTCTGTTTCTATATTGGTGTCCAGACAAGTACAGAGATCTTTATGAAGGTGTTTGGTAACACAGAGGGGAGCTGGAATGCCTGCATGGCAGCCAAGCTTCAAACACTTTAGACAAATGTGTGGTCACAGAAGCCTTTGATGGAAACCAACCATCAGGATATTGGTGGTTTCTGTACTCCCTCACATCACCCTACTCTCTTTCCTGTGTTAGTTTTTTTGTTGGAACTCTGCCTGAACTAGAAAATTCATTTTATGCTAAGGGATGATGCAGTCGACTGAGGGGCATTTTGCAGAGGGCTATGAGGAAACTTTTGGGGGTGATAATGATTATTTTGGTTGTGGTGATGGTGTCGTGGATATATACATATGTTAAAATTCACATTGTGTACTTTGAACATTTCCAGTGCCTTGTATATCGATTGTATGTCAGTAAAGATGAAGATATTTAGTTCTGACCACTGGATGAACTAGACTTCAAAACCCCACCATCACCACCACCACCAATCTTTAATAGCATATTCTCTCTGAGGGCACCCTCATTCTTTATTGAGGAATAAAAAGGCATGCTTGTACTGTACTTAAAGATTTTAGAATACTTCAGTCAGCCATCTCATTTCATCTTACCAAGAACGCTGTGGGAGGCAGTTTACACCCCCATTTTATAGAGGAGGAGACTAGGACCCAGATCGGTTAAATAACTTGCCCAGCATCACACTGGTTGGTGGGGGAACAGCCCAGGGACCAGAATCTAGAGGATCCAATTTAACAAAGTGTGTTTTCTCCTTCTCTCTCCTTTGTCCCCCTTCTCTTGCAAAAGCATGGTTGCAGTTAAAAGGCACTGCATGGGTTACACTTTAGCTTCCCTTCTCTCTTTCAAGTAGTAGTTATTTTCATGCAGATGTTGCAGATACAGCCTTTGGGGCTTGTTTTTAGTTATCTTTGAAATACTTACATTTCAGAACTGAGAGCATAACTGTGTGTAAGTAAGGGAAAGAGTAAATTGCCTTAGCAGGAATGATGTCTGCAGTGAAGAGATTTTGGTTACTGTTACAGGAGTAGCATTCAAACCTAATAAGAAGATATTGATTTCACAAATACTAGTGAAACCTCTTTGCATCGCATGCTCTTATTTAATCCACAGATGCAGCAAATGTGTTTTCCCTGTGACCCAAAGGGATTAGGTGACTTGTCTTAAATTCACAAGTGAGAGACTGTGCACCTTTGAGTCTTGAGTTCTAGGCGATTTGCCACTCTCCTAACACACTTAATACCAGATAAAGACCTCTTGCCGTGCCATGGTAGTGGTTTTAGGTCAAATACAAGAAAGTCTTTGTTAATGTAATGATTTATAAATATGCACATTACCCTCAGTTTCAGTGTGGGTTAGAAACATATAATGGAGAAGAGCTCAGAGTGAGCCAAGGGGAGGCAGGAAGGTTCAGGGCAGACTTGCGGTCCTAAGCCACAAGCGTCTCAGACATCATCAAGCACTTCTCTGAGGCTATGGGAAGGGTCCTGTTAATGTGCGGATGGCCAGTATGGCATCACGGTGCTTTGGCTTGTGCATGAGCTAGGTCTGCCTTAGGAAAGGTGCTGTGGTATGTTGGGGTGGCATGTGAACTCAATGCCAGAGAAATTCGGGCTCGCAGATCCGATCGCCCTTTTTACTTTTCTCTCTCTCAGGAATCCGGTCAGTGAGCTTCTATGAGCATATCATCACTGTGGGCACAGGGCAGGGCTCCCTGCTGTTCTATGACATCCGAGCTCAGAGGTTCCTGGAAGAGAAGCTCTCAGCTTGTTACGGGTCCAAGCCCAAACTCGCAGGAGAGAACCTGAAACTAACAACTGGCAAAGGCTGGCTGGTGAGTAAGCCCAGGCCTCACATGGTTACTGGCCAGTGATGGAAAAGTTGTGTTTACGTTCCCACCCCTACTAACACATCATAGTTTTTCACTAGTAAGAGGCAGGTAAAGACACTGTCCCGTGATTTTTGTTTTTGTGTCTGCACATCCATGGGAAAACTGAGGCCCAGAAGACACACCAGTTGACCCAGGATAACCTGCAGGTGATAACAGTCAGAAGGAGAAGGAGCCTCCCCCTGACACTGCCAGTGAATTATTAAAGCATTGGTTCCAGCAGTCCTGAGAAGACCTTAGGCTTGCATAGCATTTCTTCATCCTACTTGGCTCCTCCCTAATGTCATTTGGAAAAATGGGCCCCCAAGTCCATGAGCACCAGTCTCCTGGGATCCATTGATACATAACAGGACCTTCTCCTTTCAAGGGGCCCAGAAAGCATCCTTGTCCCTTCTTTCGCCTTTTCTGCCCCCCAGGCAAGTGCTAATAGAGTCTCTTTTTTTTCCCCCATAGAATCATGATGAAACCTGGAGGAATTACTTTTCGGACATTGATTTCTTCCCCAATGCTGTTTACACCCACTGCTACGACTCGTCTGGAACGAAACTCTTTGTGGCAGGAGGTCCCCTCCCCTCAGGGCTCCATGGAAACTATGCTGGGCTCTGGAGTTAATGACAACCAACTCTCTCCCAAAATGCAGAGATTTACACTAACTTCCATCTTCAGTTTCCATTACTTCTTTTGATTTTTTTCCAATTGTGTGAGGCCCTCATATTTTAGTGGGAACACCAGAGTTTGCCTATGCTTTAAGCACTTGATAGGAAGAACCTCTGTACAGAAATCTAAAGGATTTTTTGTATTTTTGTTTCGTTTTTTCTTTTTTTGGTAAACAGAATTTAACTTTACTATCTTTTTTTCTTTCTGGCTTCTCAACTAGACATTGTTAATTCCTGTTTGTATTTTTTCTTTAAGTGACACACACTCTCCCCTCTCTGGGTTCCTTAGATTGACGTAGTCATTCTCACCCTTACTTCACTCTTGAGGGGTAGGGCTCCTTTATAATTATATAGTTGCTGTCCTAGACTTTCTGTGAAAGTTTGGGGGCTGTGTGTGTGTTGTATGTGTGGTGTGTGTGTGTGAGAGAGAACTTGTGTGCCTGCAAGTTCTGTGTGTCATTGAAGTTACCTGGAGTGAGGATTACTGTAATTAAAATATTTATAAAAGAAACAACTTTATTCACAGAGTCCAGCTTTGGGACTGGTCTTTATCTTGTTTTGTAAAGTCTAACAACACTGATTATAGGAAGTAAAAATAGAAAGGAAAACAAATCACCAGTAGGAAACCCTTTGAGTTCGATTGAAAGCTTCCTGGGACTCTGATGCCAGGACTCCAAAGTAATCCATCTCCCACCTGCCTCTCCCCTTCTGTGTGTCCCCTGGGGGAGGACATTTCTGTGTATGTGTCACTTCCGCTTCAGCTTCCCATCTGGTCAAATCCATGGCCACTACCTCCAAAACATCAGAGTCTTAGTTCAAAATGTGGCTCTGGCAGTTGCAGAAGGTCTGGTGGGACTTGGTAAAAAGAATTTCCATCCCAACCTCCCTCCCCCTCCTTTCAGACAAGACCTGATATGGTTTCTCAGGGACCTAGAATGGGAGACCTCAGGTCTGCTAAAATTCACACACTTTGGTCCCTTTGGCTTTGAGGAGAAACTTCTTTGCCTTTCTTCTAATCTCCCCAGTGGGTTTTGCTTGTGTTTTCTAAAATGGGTTCAGTTCAGGAGGGTGGGGATGAGCAGGGGATTTATCTGTGTGTAGTGAGTGCCTCATGTGTGGAATGTGTGTTTTCTGAAGACAGTGGAGCCACTCTGTTGGCTCAGTCCTGGGATGGCAATGGGGTGGCCTGCAGCCAACAGCGTTGTGCATGTAGAAGCAGCAATGTGATCAGTGATTTGTTCCGCCCTTGAACTGTTTAGTCTGAGGTTTTTGAACTTGCAGGCAACTGACTGACCAGTTACTCCTTGCTTTTTTATGCATCATATTACAGATAAGAGTTGTTCTCACCCCCACATTCCTCCACCACTCTAGGCACATACTCTGGTAGCAGCCCATTCTGGGGAAAGAAGTCATATTCCTGCACTCTATTGTCCAAGTCTCTTTCCCAGTTGTCCCCCCTGCTCTGGGTGTAACTAAGGAGATTGGAAAAAAAAAAGAGTATCTTCTCTTTGGTGATGGGGGCTGATGGGGAGGGGAGACAGCAAGTCCACCCTGTATAGTGTTGCAAGGCATACACCATAGGTTCTAGAATTCTCATCTTCTAACCTAGAGATATAGGTGCTATAAACAGGGAATTAAGCAAAATGCTGGATGCTACAGATCTTTTAATTGTCTTAATTTTTTTCTATTATTAAACTACAAGCTGTAGATTTCTTAGTTCTCACAGAACTCATTTTAAACCTACTTGTATAAAAAAATAATTTTAGAATGTTTTGTACTGTTGCCAGACCCTCTTCTGTGATGGGTAATGCAGTTGATTGTTTGAGGTTTTGTTTTTCAAAATGTAGCACTTGACTTTTTGCCAAGTAAAAATAAATAAATATTCCAGTGCAAAGTGGTTTGAGTATGTGTAGCCAAGAGGCAGCAGGAAAAAGGTCCCAAGTGACTGGTTGGAAGGTCAGTTTGGGGTTCTCGGATTGCTTGAAGCAGAACACAGGAGTTCCCTCAAGGGTAAAGGCGGGTCAAGGGCAAAACACACTAATACCTGCTTGCTCCTGGTCCCCAACCCTGGCCCAGGAGCATTTGCTCTGGAGTCCAGTTGAGAGTAGGTATGCCTGGAGGAAGTGGTGTGGTGCTTGGAGAAAAGTACAGACTGACAGGGAGGGAGCATGCTAGTCCTTGCTCTGAGTGACTGGATGAGCAAAGTGACCAGCTCCTCTTACATAAACCAGGGGTGGTGATGGGCCCCGTCTGCTTCAGTGGAGGGGCCCTGAGGATGACTGAAAGTGCCCCAGGAACAGGCTTTCATTTTGTTGAAGTTGGAACCATAGATGCTCACTGTAAGAGGAGAAACCAGTAGTGAGTGATGTTCTTCCCAGCGGGCTGTCACTGAGAGAAAGGTGGACTGCTGAACCCTACCACTCTCCTCACAGTCATCTCTGGAGGACCCATCAGGACTGGGCCACAGAGTCAGGCAAGCTGGATACAGCTGCTGTTAGAGACTGCTTCAGAAGATGATTCATACAAGCAACCACCTATTGATACATGATCAAAGGCTGCAAAACAGGAAAGGGGAAGTGAAGGAGTTGAAGCGGTTGAAAGGGCTTCCCAGAGGAGAACAGTTAAAGCATTTGGCAAGGGACTGACATTAGCCTTTCCCAGAATGAGATTTTTCAGAATCCCCAATCCATAGAATAGTAATGGTTGTTTGCAAAACGTCCCATGTTCAGATTACTTGGGGGAAATGCAGATGAAAACAAAGACATGCTTCTTCACAACCTGAGGTTTGGGGTTACCATGGGACTCGTGCATGAGACATGCTCAGAAAAAGGTGACAGAGTGTGGGGAGGGCCTGGCCTAGACCTCTGGCCTCTGTGGAATCTTGGCCCTGCTCCCACTTTCCAGCCAGACTTTGCAGCAAGCTATGTATCACAGAAGGGCTTTGTGGACTTACGTGGTCCCTCCCATTCCTGCCAGCAGGCCTTACTCCCAGGCCATGAAAGAAAGTCCTTGTTTTTAGGCACATGCCTCATTCGAAATGGTCTACTGGCTCCTCCCATCATACTTTGGGTCCTTTTGCAGACGGCTTTGGAATCTCATTTATGCTCCAGGTTCCCCCATCCCTGCCACTCCAAAAGTGGATTAGTATTAGTCTGGTCCATTAAGATAACTTAATGTTAAATTTATTAGTGTTCCTAATAAAGCTAAAGATTGCCAACACAGGGCTCTCCGATCCTAAACATTTTCTAGAGCAGGTACCCAGGAAAAGAAGTCAGGGTGTCAAGATCCTTGGTTTAGGATTGTGGAGTCAATCTTCTAAGATCCTACAATCCAAGTGTTTTCTTCCTTTCTTTTCAGTTGGCTAGTGTCTCAGAGACAACAATTTTGGGACACGGGGTATGAAGGAAAGAAACAAATACTCCATGTTTCTTGCTTTTACCCACATCTCATTTCATACTATTGTGCTGAAATGGCTGGAAGCTTTGGAAGGGTAGAAACATGGGCTTCTAATTCTGTAATTACTGACGAAGACAAAAAAAAGTTCAGGTTTGTTAACTTGATTCTCCTGCCTTCATTTCAGTTCCTCCAAAGAATTATCTAGAGAAACAGATGGTAGAAATTTGTTTCTAAACTACCTCTAGAGAGAGAGAGGTGTGAACTGAACTCAAGATGGAATTGTGTGAATTTATGATTCAGCTCTCCAGACAGGTGTGAGTTGTCCTCTTAATTCCCCCTGGGTTGAGCCTCACATCTGAACACTCCTCTTTATTAGTGTGTAATTGCTGAAGTCAGGACTTTTAAACGATAATAATACTCATTAGCTGAGCTCAGTGTCACATGTTTACTGCCTTTGTTGTTAAGCAGTATTCAGAATTGTAATTAACATCCCTAGTGCTATGAACAGGAAGAAAACAAATGATCAACTCCCATCTTAAAATAAACTTCCCTCACTCATAGCTACTTTTTTCCTTAGCTGATGACAGCTTGGATAGAGGATTGGAAATAATCTGGCTTCTTTGTTCCCCAGGGTCAAGGCCATTTGTCAATGCAGAGAACACTGTGCTGGGTACCTTAGCCTGGGGTGTAGCAGTTTGGGCCCTACAATGTGTTGCTTACCTAAGAAGCATCCTTCACCACCACCACTACTCTGCTTCCCTTGGCCCTTGTGCTAAAAACACAAAAATCATTGCTCCAATCACCATGCTTAAGTTTCCATTAGATCTTTCTTTTTTCTTGAGGGAAGAGGGTGTTATATTACCTGATTAAAGATACTGGAGGAAAAAAAAAAAAAGATACTGTTGCTCTTCCCTGGAGGAAGTAAAGTACCAATTGCCCAAGGTGAGTGTGGCCTGCAAGGGGAGGATATGGGTTCAGTTACAGTTCTACCACTGATGCTCATGGACATGATTTAAACAAGTCTTTACTCCTCTCTGGATATGAGTTGTTTTTTTTGTTTTAATCTTACACAGTGAAGACAGGAATTCAAATTAGACATTAGATTTCTGTTATCCACAACAACTATTGTACTAGTGCAGGGAAGCCTAAGAAGAATTGGAAGTGATCCTCTACTAGTGTTCTCAAAGCAAGTAAATAGAGTAGGGTTTATTAATGAGTCTTATTTTCCTAATAGTTTCCAATAAAACACTGGAAATTATAGGTGGAATGGTGTATCCCCAGAATTCAAGTCTACCAGAACCTCAGAACAGTGATAGGGTTAGTCATTCAGTTGTGTCTGACTCTGTGATCCCATGGACTGTAGCCCACCAGGCTCCTCTGTCCATGGGATTCTCTAGGCAAGAATTGTGAAGTGGATAGCCATTCCCTCCTCCAGGGGATCTTCCCAACCCAGGGACTGAACCTGGGTCTCCTGCACTGCAGGTGGATTCTTTATGGTCTGAGCCACCAGGGAAGCTACCAGATCATCAGTGTGACCTTTAAGGTCTTTGTAGATGTAATTAGGAAGGATTGAGATGGGCTTATACTGAGTTAAGGAATGAGGGCTTCCCTGATGGTTTAGACAGTAAAGAATCTGTTTGTAATGCAGTAGACCTGGGCTTGATCTCTGGGTTAGGACAATCCCCAGGAGAAAAGAGTAGATACCAGTCTTCCTGCCTGGTATCTAGTCTATGGGGTCACAAAGAGTCGGACATGACTGAGTGACTAACACTCAGTGACATACGGGATCAACCAGAGAAGATGATGTGAAGACAAAAAGAGATTAAAGTGATGCATTTGTAAGCCAAATAATGCCAGGAGCCACCAGAAGCTGGAAGAGGCAAGGAAGGGCTCTTCAGAGCCCTAGGAAGGATTGTGGCCCTGCTGACATCTTGATTTTGGATTTCTGGCCTCCAAAACCATGAGAGAATGAATTTCTGTTGCTTTAAAGCCACCAAATTCATGGTAATTTATTTCAGCAAACCTAGCAAATTAATACAGAAATATTCTGAGGAATTTTCAGATGCCAATTTTTATAAAATCACTTTTGAGATTTAAGAAAAATTTTTTTCTTTTCTGATAATACAAAGAGGAACTGTACTTACATAGTAGTGCTAAGACTTATAAAAGCAAAAATTAAAGCTCAAGGATTTTCCTGGAAGTCCAGTGGCCAAGGCTCCATGCTCCCAATGCAGGGAGCCCAGGTTCAATCCTTGATCAGGGAACTAGATCCTGCAACTAAGACCCGGCACAGCCAAATAGATAAATAAAAACATTTGCTTCTGGCTGAAAATCCTGTTCCTTCCAGAACTGAGGCAGTAATCCCCAAAGCTGCCTATCCCTGGTTGTTTTTTCCTATCTCAAACTGCCTCAACATTTTAAACTTTTACTCTAGGTCACCTTTTCACAGTATAGACAGTAGAGACAGTAGAGACTCAGGGTGCTTTCTCATTCTGGATTTATTAGCCAGTAAATATGGACAGCTCTCTGCAGTCCCCCTTGAAAATAGAAAATAGAAGATCTAGTTAAGGCCTAACACACCTAAACCTGCTTTATGATAGGATCTGCCCCGTGCCTGTCTCTGTGGACCTGGAGCTGCTAGCCAGAGTAAGAAGGATGCCCAAGTCAACAGAAAAGTCAGCCATGACTTTATTGTTCCTAAGCTAGTGGTTTATTTTATTTACTATGGTCTTAATTGGGAAGACTGAGCCTAGCAAAATGGTATTTATTGCATTGAAAAATTCTTATCTCAGGACTTCCCTGAGAGTCCAGTGGTTAAAACTCCACCCTCCTAATGTAGGGAGTGAGGGTTCGATCCTTGGTCTGGGAAATAAGATCTCACATGCCGCACAGTGCGGCCAAAACAAAAAACCCACAACAAAAATTATTGATTGCCTCCATTGACCCAGACTTCTAGAAATTTTAGGAAATATTCTAGACAAGTATGCGAAGACAGATGTATAAAAATGGTTGTTGGGCATTATTTCTTTTTAATATGTTTTCTCAACTTATCAGTATTTTTTATCTATTTATTATTTTTGGCTGCACTGGGTCTTGGTTGCTGCACACAGGCTTCCTCTTGTTGCTGAGAGCAGGGGCTACTCTCTGGTTACGGTGCGTGGTCTTCTCATTGCAGTGACATCTCTTGTTACAGAGCACGTGCTCTAGGGCATACAGGCTTTGGTAGTTGTGGCCCACGCTTAGTTGCTCTGAGGCATGTAGGATCTTCCTGGACCAGGGATCAAACCCATGTCCTCTGCATTAGCAGGCAGATTTCTAATCACTGGACTACTAGGGAAGTCCATAGGATTAATTAGCAAAAAGACAAAACAAACAACTGGAAGTTCATGCTCAGGCTCAGTCAGGCTGTAGCCTCGCCAGGCTGCTCAACCCGTGGGATTTCCCAGACAAGAATAGTGGAGGGAGGAGCATGATTCAAGATGGTGGAGTAGAAGAACATTCGCTCACCTTCTCCTGCCAGAGCACCAAAATTGCAACCAGCTGTTGAACAACCATTGACAGGGAACCCACCAAGAAAAGATACCCCAAATCCAAGGACAAAAAAGAAGCTGCAGCAGAACAGTAGGAAGGGCACAATCATGATAAAATCAAATCCTATACCTGTCAGGTGGGCAACCCACAAACTGGAGAATAATAATACCAAGGAAGTTTTCCCACTGTTGTGACGGTTCTAGGCCCTACATCAGGCTCCTCAGCCTGGGGATCTGGACAAGGAACTGGATATCCCCGGGGAATCTGACTTTGAAGGCCAGTGGGATTTGATTACAGGACTTCCACGGGACTGGGGGAAACAGAGTCCACTCTTAGTTGGGCACAGACCAAATCTTGTACACACCAAGACCAAGCGGAAAGGAAAAGTGACCACACAGGGAACTGAGCCAGACCTACCTGTGAGTGTGTGAGGGTCTTCCTGCAGAGGCATGGGTTGGCAATGGCCCACCACAGGGACGGGGGCACTGGCAGCAGCAGTCCTGGGAGCTACATCTCTGGTAGGTCCTCTTGGAGGTCATCAATAGCCCTCCCATAGAGCCAGTATGGGCTTCCCTTGTGGCTCAGCTGGTAAAGAATTTGCCTTCAATGCGGGAGACCTGGGTTGGGAAGATGTCCTGGAGAAGGGAAAGGCCACCCGCTCCAGTATTCTGGCCTGGAGAATTCCATGGACTGTATAGTCCATGGGGTCACAAAGAGTGGGACACAACCTTCACTTCACTCACTCTAGAAGCAGTAGACTCCAGGACTGGGTCGCCTCATGCCAAGTAGCTAACAGGGTGGGAGCACAGCCCCCACCCCCTCATCAGTAGACAACTGGATTAAAGTTTTACTGAGCACAGCCCTGCCCACCAGAGCAAGACCCAGTTTTCCCCACAGTCAGTCCCTCCCATCAGGAAGCTTGCATAAGCCTCATCCATCAGAGGGCACATAGAGGAAACCGGGCAAGAATAGCGGAGTGGGTTGCCATTTCCTTTTCCAGGGGATCTTCCCAGCCCAGGGATCTAACCAGCGATTCTTACGTCTCCTGCATTGGCAGGTGGATTCTTTATCACTGCGTCACCTGGGAAGCCCATTAATAAGGAAAGAATTAAAATTTTAAATTAAAAAAATTATATATTTATTTGGCTGCCCTGGGTTTAGGTTGCAACACCCAGGGCCCCTGTATTGGGAGCACAGAGTGTTCACTGCTGGACCACCAGGGAAGTTCTAAATAAAAATGTTAAATATTCTTGGTTAATCTTCCTACAGAGAAAGACCACCACATTCTGTGTTCCTCCTGATGGGTTGCAATAGGAAATTAACAGGATTGCTTAAGAACTACTCTTGCCAGAAAATCAAACTTGATCTGAGCAAGCTTTTAGATCTTTAAGTTTTCAGAAAATCCAGTGGCTAGAAGAACATATCAATGGTATAGCAGGGATGCAAACAACCAAATGCAGAACCTAAGGAAAATGTTCTACTTTTTTCAATAAACAAATAGCATGAAAAGAGAGAACTATTATATAGTAAGGGAGACTTGAGACAGGCATAGGAAGCAATGTAATGCATAAGGGTGTTTATATCCTAATTCAAAACAATGCAACTGAGAAAGATAATCAGGGAGAGAATTCCCTGGCAGTCCAGTGGTTAGGGGCTTCCCAGGTGGCGCTAATGGTAAAGAACCTACTTGCCAATGCAGCGAGCTCAATCCCTGGGTGGGGAAGATCCCCTGGAGGAGGGCATGGCAACCCACTCCAGTATTCTTGCCTGGAGAATCCCATGGACAGAAGAGCCTGTCAATCTATAGTTCATAGAGTTGCAAAGAGTCAGACATGACTGAAGTGACTTAGCATGCATGCACCAGTGGTTATGTCTCAGTACTTTCATTGCCGGCAGGGTTCAGTCCCCACAAGCCAGGGGCACAGCCAAGAAAAAAAAATGCCACTAAAAAAAAAAAAAAAACACACTGATAATTAGGGAAAACTTAACACTGACTGGATATTAGATAATAGTAAAGAATTACTATTACTTTTTCTAGGTATAATAATGATATCGTGAGTATGGACTTTTTTTTAATAATTACATTTTCTTTTAATCTTACCTCTTAGAGATATTTTATTTATAGAGGAAGTAACATGATGTCAAGGATTTGTTTTATTTATTTATTTATTTATTTTGTTTTGGTTTATTTTTTTTCAAGTTTCAGACTATTTATTCATCAGTGTAAACCCCAACACAATACACCAACATGATTTCGTGCATTTAGAGGGGAAATATTTCCTGGTTAAGTGGAAAATTGTGCGGATGGCTTCTGGAAGACCTTCATTCTAATCAGCTTTATAGTGAAATATTTCATTTAGAAGTCTGGACCTTCTTTCTTCAGTTTGCTGTAATCTACATTCACAGAGTAGAACTTGTGTTGATCATTAGGACCTAGTTTGTTCCAGGGTTCTGGGTTATTCTTTCTGTCCCAACTGACATCGGGATTGAACAACGCCAGGCGTGCGACATACAGTGCTGCTCCAGTCCCTCCTGCTCCAATAAATATGAAGAGCGGGATCAAACTAGGATGCTTCTTGGCCTGACCGATGATCTGGCGGAGCATGGTTTCGACAGTGGCCTCGGGTCCAAACCGAGAGAAAAACTAAACCGAAAGGCCGGAGATTAAGCACTCAAGGATTTGTTTTAAAATAATCCTAAGGGAATCTTCCCCACTGGTCTAGTGGTTAAGAATCTGCACTTCCACAGCAGAGGGCACAGGTTATATCAATGGCTGGGAAACAGATCTCCTATCCTCGAGGTGTGGCTAAATTAATTAATTAATAATAATTCAGAGGGTTAGATTATTTTAAAGAGCTATGCTGATAATCGTTGAAGCTGTCAGATGGGTTTATGGGGCCTTATTATGCTAGTCTTTCTAATTATGTAATATTGGGGATTTTTTATAATAAAAAGTGTTTTAAATGGTACATAACAGGTAAACCTATATGCAATGACATAGAATAATCAAAACATAGGCTATATTATTAACTAAGAAAGTTATAAACCAGCTTCCATCTCTTATAAAATTCATACATATCTAGATTTAAGTATAGGAAAAATCTGAAATGTTATCACTAGACTATCACTAGTGGATCTCTTGGTGTGTGTGCTCAGTTGCTCGTCATGTCTGACTCTTGGTGGCCCCATGGACTGTAGCCCGCTAGGCTCCTCTGTCCACAGAATTTTCCAGGCAAGAATACTGGAGTGGGTTACTGTTCCCTACTCCCGGGGATCTTCCTAACCCAAGGGTAGAACTCGTGTCTCTTTTATCTCTTGCATTGGCAGGCGGATTGTTTATTGCTAAAGCCACCTGGGAAGCTCATGGGTCTTTCTATTACCCCCTTTGGAATTTTGGCAGCAGAGTTTTAATGATTTTTTTAAAATTCCCTTGTTCATCTGTATTTGCTAGTAGTGTCATTTAAGATACACCTCTCCCAGGCTTTGCTGGTGGCTCAGTGGGAAAGAATCTACTTGCCAGTGCAGGAGACATGGATTCAATCCCTAATACGGGAGGATCCCACACGCTACTGGAGCAACTATTGAGCCTGTGCTCTAGAGTCTGGGAGCCCCAACTACTGAGCCTGTATACCCTTGAGCCCCAGTTCTACAATAACAGAAACCTCTGCAATGAGAAGCCCCCGACCATAACAGAGAGTAGCCTCGGAGAGAGTAGCTTCTGATTTATGCAACTAGAGAAAAAGCCCGAAGCCCCAGCTCAGCCAAAAATAAATAAATTAATTAAATTAAAAAAATAAAATAGAAATAAAACACACCTCAGTTTTTTTCCCAACATGTGGTGGTTGTGAATAAGTAGTTAATAATAAAGGAGGAGAGAGATTTTTTAAAATGTTTATTTATTTATTTGGCTGCACCGGGTCTTAGGGTAGCACATGGGCTCTTCAGTATTTGTTGCAGCATGTGAGACCTTTTAGTTGCGTTATGTGAATTCTTAGTTGCAGCATATGGCATCTAGATCCCTGACCAAGGATGGAAACCAGGCCCCCTGCATTGGGAACATGGAATCTTAGCCACTGAACCACCAGGGAAGTCCTGAGGAGAGAGAATATTGATTGCTCCTTTGCTCAAAAAAACCTAGAACAAAAATTCCTCACTTCCCTTTTCTGGGGCATGAACCTTTTGCTTAGGCCAGCCAACTCATCCAAACCTCTCAATTCACACAGCACTTCCCTTGTCAAAACTGCTCACAACCAGACTTCCCCGGCCATCTAGTGGTTACAACTTTGAGCTTCCAATGCAGAGGGTACAGGTTCAATCCTTAATGTGGAAATTAAGATCCCACAAGCCATGCAGCAAGGCCAAAAAAAAAAAAAAAAAAAATTGCTCACAACCAAAATCTTTCAAGGTGTGGTTCAGAGCCTAACTCTTTTATGAAGTCTTCTGTGATCACACCCCTCTCAGGGAGCCCTGCTTCTCAGGGTCTTTCCAAGCTCAGGCAGGTACTTCATCATTCCCAGAGCCCCAGAGTCTTCTGGAGAGGCTAATTCCTTTGGGCCAATGAATTCATCATACACCCAGTAGGGGGAGCCAGAACTTACTTCCAACCTCTGGAGGCACCACCCCTGTATAAGCAAACTCCATATGGAGTGTGATCAGAGATAGGTACAAAACATGTTTTTTTAGAGAGGAGGAAGAAGGAGTAGGCTGGGCTGTAATGTAAAGTCTTAAAGAAGGTTTTCTTGTTTCGTTTTCTATAATGGACTTTTCGGAGAGACCATCCTTGAACCAAACTCCTCTATGCATTTATGTACAGACTTAACTTACAAAAATGTATGCACACAATTTCTCAAAAGTGTGTGTGTGTGTGTGTGTGTGGTTTAAAGCTAGATAGACCTCACCATGCCAGGAACGAACAGGATGTTGCCATTGAATCTCCAAATTCAGTAAACTGAGTGTTGGAGGAATGAGGTAGGAGGCAGTCTGGAGAAAGACCACTGGGTCTAAGGTTGATGTTCCTAGTGGCATCCTGTCTCCAATCATAAACCAGCTATTTGACTGTAGGCTGTCTGAATGTCTCTGGGCTGATGGGGAACTTCTGCGATAAGAGATGTGAAGGGGCTTTGAAATAGGGCACAAGTGTGAAGCATTCTTAAGGTTCCCAACAGGCTGTGCCATCTGTTGAGATTTCACAGTCTCAGGAAGATGGCCAGCCTCCCTCACTCAAACTCAAGTCCAAATAATTATGACTATGGGGCAGCTAGGAGCATGGGAACTAGCTAGAGTTAACTTGGACAAAAAGCTCCAAGCCTTCAAGCATCCAGCCAGGCCTTTACCACAGCAGGAACCAGGAGCCCCTTTACCCTTCCTGGGCTCAGCCTCCCATTTTAACTATGGAGAGAAAGAGGCTTAGCCACTTTGCCTGTGCCAAAGGAAGCCATTATTTGGCCTTTCCCTAGGACACAGGGGACCTGAACAACCCTGGAGAAAGAAGCTGAAAGCAGGGCTCCTAGAGTCATTGATGGGATGTAACTTCTCTAAGAACTCTACTAGGAGCTGAGCTGGTAGAATTGGAGCAAGGTCTCAGGAAAGAGATGTTTTTTAACTAATCAGGGTTAGGGCTTGATGAACGTTAGCTTTGCCCTCTACAGGTCCAGTTTGGGTTCATCTATGTTTGGCCACCTAATGTGAACAACAGAGTCATTGGAAAAGACCCTGATGCTGGGAGAGATTGAAGGAAGAAGGCAAAGAGGGCGCTAGAGGATGAGACTGTTGGATGGCATCACTGATTCAATGTACATAAACTTGGGCAAACTCTGGGAAATGGTGAGGGACAGGGAAGCCTGGCATGCTGCAGTCCAAGGGGTCACAGAGTCGGACACGACAGAGCAAGTGAACAACAACAGCCATAATGTTTGGAGTCAGGTTCTGACACGTGTTTTCTCTGAGGTCTTTCCCCTCTTTCTGCACTGTTTGTAGCTGGCTGTGGCTACAGTTGAGGCCAGTCGTTTTCTACAGGGGCTATTCCTCAACGGGACATGTTCAGGCCTGCTGGAACTGGCTTCACTTGCTTCTGAGAGTCTTAACTCCACCCCAGACTCCTCTGGCTTCAGGGAAAGGAGGAATCAGGGAAAGGGAGGAGGAGACAGGATACAGTCAAAGGTAACTGAAATCAGGAGAGGTAACTTTACTCTGAGGAAGGAGAAGTTTCCCGAGGTCTCCCTGAGCTTTCACCAAACTGTTTCCTCGCACAGCCCAGGACAGACTGCAGCCCTCTCTGTCTCTTGTCTAGTGGGCATCTCTGTTGATTCTCCAGAAAGTCTTTCCTGCCTGACACCATCACACAGGTCTCCAGGAGAAGTCATCTATGGTCAGGCCTCACCCTTTGTAGACTAGACTCAGATTCCTTGAAGGCAGGGCCTGGGCTGTTTTAAGGTTCTCCCCCAGGTCTGTGTGGAGTCAGCACTGGGCTGAGGAGCAGAGCAGCGCCTGGATACTTCCATCCACCTATCTAGTCTCTGCTTCCCTCAGCATACGACAGCAAAGTGCTCTAACTTGGAGCTTTGTTGCATCCTGTTGTATCTTACGTTCCTGGCAGCTTGTTGTGTTGCACACTTTAAGGCAAATTTATGGGGCATAAATAGCATTGTTTGAAAATGTCAGTAAATAAAATGATGACAGGTTGGGCTTCCCTGCTGCCTCAGTGGTAAAGAATCCACTAGCCAATGCAGGAGACACGGGTTCCATTGTTCCTCGACCCGGGAAGATCCCACATACCTCAGATCAACTAAGCCTGTGCTCCACAACTATTGAGCCTGTGCTCCAGAGCCCAGGAGCCACAACTACTGAGCTTACATGCCGCAACTACTGAAGCCCATGTACTCTAAAGTCTGTGCTCCGCAACAATAAAAGCCACCACAATGAGAAGGCTGCTCACCGCAACTGGAGCATAGCCCCTGCTTGCCGCAACTCAAGAAAAGCCCCATGCAGCAACAAAGACTTGGCAGAGCCAAAAATAAATAAACAAAACAATTTTTTAAAAAAAGAAGCCAGACACAAAATAAAATATTGATTGAAAAAAAAAAAAAAGATGACAGTTGCTTCCTTTTAGTTCCAGATCTGTTCAGGGCCGCAGTTTGGTCTCTTACCAACACACTTCCTTATCCTCTGGCTTCTGGTTAGTTTCAGCCAATGAAGGCTAAAGGAAGGGGAAAGAGGGATGTGAGACTGTTTATTCCACATCACAATCACACACACCCCCTTTCTAAAAGCAGGGTCTGAAGACACCTTTCCATACACTCTCTTCTCCATCTCATTGTTTCCTCAGTTCAGTTCAGTCGCTCAGTTGTGTTCAAGTCTTTGCAACCCCATGGACTGCAGCATGCCAGGCTTCCCTGTCCATCACCAACTCCTGGAGCTTGCTCAGACTCGTGTATCAAGTCAGTGATGCCATCCAACCATCTCATCTTCTGTTGTCCCCTTCTTTTCCTGCCTTCATTCTTGCCCAGCATCAGGGTCTTTTCCAGTGAGTCAGTTCTTCGCATCAGGTGGCCAAAGTACTGGAGCTTCAGCTTTAGCATCATTCCTTCCAATGAATATTTAGGACTGATTTTCTTTTGGATTGACTGGTTGGATCTCCTTGCAGTCCAAGGAACTCTCAAGAGTCTTCTCCAACACCACAGTTCAAAAGCATCAGTTCTTCGGTGTTCAGCCTTCTTTATAGTCCAACTTTCACATCCATACATGACTAGTGGAAAAACCATCGCTTTGACTAGATGGACCTATGTTGGCAAAGTAATGTCTCTGCTTTTTAATATGCTGTCTAGGTTGGTCATAGCTTTTCTTCCAAGGAGCAAGTCTCTTTTAATTTCATGCAATCATCATCTGCAGTGATTTTGGAGCCCAAGAAAATAAAGTCTCTCACTGTTTCCATTCTTTCTTCATATATTTACCATGAAGCAATGGGACTAGATGCTATGATCTTAGTCTTTTGAATGTTGAGTTTTAAGCCAGCTTTTAAACTCTTCTTTCACTTTCAAGAGGTTCCTCAGTTCCGCTTCACTTTCTGCCATAAGGGTGGTGTCATCTGCATATTGAGGTTATTGATATTTCTCCTGGCAATGTTGATTCCAGCCTATGCTTCATCCAGCCCAGCATCTTACATGATATACTCTGCATAGAAGTTAAATAAGCAGGGTGACAATATACAGCCTTGATATATTCCTTTCCCAATTTGGAATCAGTCTATTGTTCCATGTCCAGTTCTAACTGTTGCTTCTTGAGACCAGCATACAGATTTCATAGGAAGCAAGCAAAGTGGTCTAGTATTCCCATCTCTTTAAGAATTGTAAGAATTGTCTTCTCAGGTCCCATAATGATCCAATTTCCCCCTGTCACTGGCCTGGGGATTATGCTTTGTCTCATGCTGGGACCCTGATAGACAGGGCAAGTACCACTGAGATATATGAATTACCACCTAACCTAGCTCTGTCACTTATCTGTGGGACCTAAAGTTACTCAGCCTTCCTGAGCCTCAGTTTCCTCCTTTGTAAAGCACTGCAGGGACGGAAAGGGTGCACTGAGACCATTTTCAGCTTTTAGACTCTTCAGTTCCAAGATGATAAGTGTAGCTCCTACAGAATTTAACCAGGAAACTCATGGGCCTGAATGAAAAAATATGTAGAATTATTCCATTGGGCATCTGGATGTAGGAGTTACAGAGGTTACCTCAGAGTTAAGAATTGGTGGGAAAAGGCAAAGAATACCTCCAGGGATTTCCCTGATGGTCCAGTAGTTAAGACTCTGCCTTCCAATGCAGGGGACATGAGTTTGATCCCTGGTCAGGAAACTGAGCCCCCACATGACTCAGGGCAACTAAGCCCCAGGATTGGCAACTACTGAACCCTTGCACCACAGCAAGAGAATCTACGTGCTGCAACTAAGACCCAAGGCAGCAAAATACATTTTTTTTTTAATTTTGTAAAGGAAAGGAATATTTTAAAAGGAAAGGAAGAAATACCTCCATCTGTGCTGCATGTGTGTTTATTTTAAACATGATCCTTTCCAAGAAATTCTCTAACGCGTGGTCGGAGTCTGCTCTTAGTTCATCTTCAACCCTGTTTGTATTTGTTTTCTCTTGTTAGAAAATGTAGGAAAAATCTTTTTCTCTTGATGTTTTTTTCTTTTCCTCAATCTCTCTGTTTCTATTAATCTAGTCTCTCTCTGTATTTGTTTTCTTCTTTTTATTTCTCTTTCTCTCCAATAAAACAAAGAAAAGGAAAGGAAAAAAAGGTATTCCCCTCAGCACCTACTTAGCCTGGGAGAATCGAAAGTTCCTGAAGGAAGGCTCCTGCCAGGCATCCAAATGAAGTGGTTGAAACTGACCGGCACCTGGAGCTGCCAGTCACAGGGAGAGTCCCAGTGCTGGAAACTTTTGGCTCTGGAGGAGTTTTCCCAGACAGACCCAGACTGACAATTTTAACTTTACACTTTGGACTGAGTCCACTGTGGAATCTACCTGGCTGTCTCTTGTACCCCTTGGTGGCTTGTACCTGTGATTTCAGGAAAAGTACTTGAAAACCAGAGAGGGAGGCTGAAATTTCTCTTTAACTGGAGTCATAGAAAGCCCTAAGATTTCTAGAGCTGGAAGGACTTAGGAGATTATTTATACTGAAACCTCTATGTTTTACAAATACAGGAACTAAGATCCTGGAAGACGAAGGGTCTTGCCCAAGGACACACAGTAAATTAACAGCAGCATTGAGCTAGTCACTCAGTTCAGTTCAGTTCAGTTCAGTCGCTCAGTCGTGTCCGACTCTTTGTGACCCCATGAATCGCAGCATGCCAGGCCTCCCTGTTCATCACCATCTCCCGGAGTTCACTCAGACTCATGTCCATCGAGTCAGTGATGCCATCCAGCCATCTCATCCTCTGTCGTCCCCTTCTCCTCCTGCCCCCAATCCCTCCCAGCAACAGAGTCTTTTCCAATGAGTCGTCA